>NW_004955445.1:839950-874313 GCF_000276665.1 Chinchilla lanigera
GGATGGATGGATGGATGGATGGATGGATGGATATATGGGGTGGATGGGTGGATGGATGGATGGATGGATGGATGGATGGATGGATGGGTGGATGGGGTGGATGGATGGAGTGAATGGGTGGATGGGGTGGATGGGTGGATGGGTGGATGGGGTGGATGGATGAATGGATGGATGGGAAAGATGGATGGGGTGGATGCGTGGATGGGGTGGATGGGTGGATGGGGTTGAGGGTGGGTGGGTGGAAGGGGTAAAGAGGTAGGTGAACCATTCAGAGGTAATCTAGTCTTACCCAAACCACAGTCCTTCTTAACTTCCCAACTGTGGGACCTCCCAGGTAAGTGTTAGGAAGATCTGAGCCTGGGTTTCAAAAATAATCATAACGACTGATGTTGAATGAGGGCCAAGTCAGTGTCAGGAACACTATCTCCCCTTCCTTTCTTCTTTCCTTCCTCTCTCTTCCAAAACCTTTACTGTTTTGAGCTTATCCATTGTTTGCCAATCTTTCACTGTAGTGAACCTGTTCAGATTCATTTTTAATATAGAATTGAGGAAAGTACCTAAACATAAATACACACACATGTGCTTGGGTGTATACAGAAAAGTGCACAGGGCTTAGTGAATTCTCGTAGACCAAATGCGCTTGTGAAATGGAACTCAGGTCAAGGAATGAGCATCTTGCACTTGCCATCCCAGAGTGTCCCCTCCGGACCCTGCTCCTTGGGGAGCTGCTCTGCAGACTTCTAACAGCAGCGATTAGCTTTGCCTATTTTTAAATCAGTCACTCTGTTTTGGTTTGTTTCAAGAGATAGAGTACCAGCATCTAACAAATAGCATTTGTTTTATTTCCAATTATACGGTTAGAAAGAACATATTTTAAAAATGGACTTTCTAGAGGGATAAACAATATGTTATTTTTCCCCAAAATATTTTGACATTATGTTAATAGACTTTTTGTTTATTATCTTTTTGCTTTATGATTTATTTTTGTGTTTTGTCACAGAATTTTTTTTGAGGAACAAATTTGGAGCATTAAATGGAGTATATGAGGCTGTAATAATGGTAACTGGAGGCTGAACCACAGTATGTTATATATCACAATAATTTTTTATTGCAGCAAAATTTACATCCAGTAAATTTATAGAGAAGGGTACAGTTTTATGAGTTTTGAGTAATACAAATACCTGTGTAGCCACCCTCCTAATCAAGACAGATAATGTTTCTTTTCCCCAGAATGTTCCTGCATCTCCCCCAAGGCATACCCTGGGTTCTTCTAATTTTAATCACCGCACACCACACTCCATATATGCTACCGTAGACTATATACTCATTTACACAACCTGCAGTTTTTTGAGATTCATCTCCATTGTGGTATGCGTTCATTGTTCATTCTCTTCTATGCTAAGTAGTATCTCATTGTATAAATATATATGACAGTTTTTTTCATTCTGTGTGTGTGTGCAGTTGAACCCAAGCCTTTCACACTGAGCTGCATCGCCAGTCTTTTTCTGTTTTTATTTTGAGATACGGTCTCTAAGTTGTCCGAGCTGGGCTTGAATTTGTGATCCTCTTGCCTCAAGCTCCCAGAGTGCTGGGATTATAGGTGTGCACTACCAGGCCTGGCCCACTCCTTCTTTGGGTTGTGCCAATATGTTCTCTTATCTCTGTTTTGTGTCTCTTTTCTCTTGAATAAACAGCAAGAACAAAAATTGTTTCACAGTGGGGTATTTAACTTTTTAGGAATATTGGTTTCCAAAGTGGCTTTTTTACACTCTAGCCAGCAAGGTATGTGAACCTCTGTTGCTCCCCACCCTTGACAGCCTCGCCAACAAAGGTATAATTAATCCTTTCAAGGAGTGTGAAGTGGTATCTCTGTGCTTTCAGTTGGCATTTCCCTGATGGCAAATAATACTGATCAACTTTAAATGCCCTTGCTGCCCATTTGTGTATCTTCCTTTGTAAAGTTATCTATTCGAGTCTTGTTGTATTACTTGCTTGTCATTTCATGATTGAATCATAGGAGTTCTTCATTCTAGATATAAGTTCTTTGTCAGATAAAGGCATTGAAAATATTTTCTCCCGCTCTGTGGCTTGCCTTTTCTTATTCTTAATGTTCCCTTTGAATGAGCAGAAGTTTTAAAACTTAATGAAGTCTAATTTGTCTCTAGTTCTTTTTGTGATCAGTGGTTTTGGGACCCTCTCAAAGAACTCTTTGCGTACCTCAAGTTCATGAAGATATTTTGTGTATTCTGCTGGAAGCTTGATAGTTCTAGGTTTTATGCTAACTTTGTGGTCTATCTATCCCAAGTTAACTTTTATGTAGGCATCAAGGTTCATTTTTTAAAATACGGTCTTCTAGTTTTTCTGGCCCATTTGCTAAATAGATTTTTCCTCATCATGTTAACTTAACACCTTTATTTAAAAAAATCCATTGACTAAATACAGATAAATTTGCCTCTGCTTTCTTCATTATAATCCATTAATCTGTTTGCCCATGCTTCCATCAGCCTTGTACCCTCCTGACTATTGTAGTTGTGCAGGCATTTTGAAATCAGCAAGTTCTCCAACTTTCTAGTTTATTTTCAAGATTGTTTTGTCTATTCTAAGTCCTTTGCATTTCTGTTTAAATCTTAGAAATGACTTATCAATTCTACAAAAAGACTCTGTTGATATTTGGATTGGAATTGTTTTGAAATGATAATCTATAGTTCTTTGTGGGAGAATTCATGTCTTAACAACATTGATTCTATGAAGCAGGCAGGTAGTTGACTGTTCATTTATGTAGATCTTTAACTTTGCTTAGAAAATATGTTCTACTTTCTATACACTACTCTTGCACACATTTAAAGTTATTACTAAGTATTTTATGGTTTTAGTGTAATTATACATGGAATTGTCTAAAATGTTATTTCCATTTTTTTCTGCTAGAATAAAAATGCAACTGATTTTATATATTACTTTGTATACTGTGCTATTGCTAATGTGCTCACTAGTGCTACTAGCGGAGTTATTCTTGTATATCCCTTAATCATGTTCATGCAGATAATTATGGCATCTGTAACTATAGGGAAGTTTATTTTTTCTTTCCAGTCTAGATGGCTTTTATTTTTCTTGCTTTATTTTGCTAGCTAGAATTTCAGTTAATAAGTGAATAGGAATGTTGAGTATCAGCATCCTTGTCTTGTTTCCAGTCTTTGGAGTAAAATTTTCAATGCTTCATCAATAAACGTGGTGTGTCCTAGATCCACCCCTGATCAGATCGGGGTTTGTGTTCAAGTTCACTGAGAGCCTTGGTCATGAATGGGCATTTGAAGTCATAAGTGAGTCGTGAAATCAGACACATCTGAATCTTTGGAAACGATCGTATGGTTTGCCCACCTATTTTGCTAATATGGTAAATTATATTTGGTTGATTTTTAAATTGCATTCCTCAGGGAAAAGATACTTAATGATTTATTATCATTTGACACAGCACTCGATTCAATTTACGAATGTTATGTTAGTCTTTGTTGAGTGTGTTATACGAGGCCAATTGATTTGTAATTATAATGTTCTTGCCAGGTTTTGATGTCTGGATTGTATTGATTTTCCAGTGATTTGAAATTGTCTCTGTTTTGTGAGTTTGTGTTAGATTTGAATTACTTTTTCATTGTGTTTTTGATAGTATATAAGTACAGTAAAACACTGACACCTGGGATTTCTTTGTAGGAAGGAGTCACTAACAAATTCAGTTTCTTTAATAGATATTGGACCATTCTGAATTTATCCTGTCCAAGTTGTGTCAGGTTTGGTAGATTGTTTTTCAAGGAATTTGACTACTTCATCAAACAGTCTAATTTGCTGGTGTACAGTCTCTCGTATTCCCTTATCCTCTTCGTGTCTGTAGGCTCAGTATTGGTGCCTCCCCTTTTTTTCTTGATCATCCCCACCAGAGATTTAAAAAGAGATTCATTGAGACACATTTGCATATAATAAACTGCACAAATGTAAAATATACAATTTGGAAAATGTTGACAGGTTGTGAATGCTGGCATCTGCAAAACCATCACCATCACCAAAGGAATGAAGCTTACTCACGTCTCACTAAAACTCCCATCTTCCTCCACTTCCATTCTCACGCAATCATGATCTGCTCTCTGTAACTACAGACTTGCATTTGCACTCTCTAGATATTCATAGAAATAAATTCATAAAATATGCACTGTATTATTGTATCTGGCTCCTTTCCCTCTGCATGCTCTTGAGTTTCATCCACAACGCACGTATCACAAGTTCCTTTTTATTATTTCCAAAGAAATACCAATATTTGTCTCTTCATTCACCCGGTAATAGACATCAGCATTCTTTCCAGTTTTTGCTCATTACAATAAAACTGGTGTGAACGTTCATGTGTAAGGATGTGTATGAATAAACGCTCTTACTTCTCTTGGGTAATTACCTTGTAGTAGAATGACTGGATTCCATGGTAGGTCTTTGTTTAATTTTAAAAAATTCTACCCAACTATTTTCCAAAATAACTGTACAATTTTATATTCCCATCAACACTGTATGAGAATGCCAACTGATGCACATGTTCTCCAGCATTTTATGGTCATTTTAAAAATTTTAGTCATTCTAATGCATGTGTAATGGTATTATAGTTTTAATTTGCAATTATCTGCATACAGATTATATTGAGCAGGTTTCAGGTGCTTATATGGCATCTATATGTGTTTTTTAGTGGAATGTCCACTCAGATATTTAGGTCAATTTTAAGCTGTTTGTTTTATTCTTTGTTTTGTTTTGTTCCCCAGTATCGGGAATCGAACTCATGACTTTGCGCTTACTGGGCAGGCGCTGTGCCGCTGAGCTAAATCCCCAGCCCTGTTTGTTTTATTCTTAATAAAATGTAAGAGATCTTGATATATTAGAGATAAAAATGTTTTTTCAGTTACACATTTTGCAAATGTTTTCCCAGGTTGGGGGTTCTTTTTGTCTTTTCTAAACCTTATTCCTTGCTTTTTTCATTCTTTTCTAAAAAGTATTTTATTTTAATTGACAAATAATAATTATGTATTTATAGGAGACAATGTAATATTTTGATATGTGTATATATTGTGGAATGACTAAATCAGGCCCATTAACATACCTATTATTTTACATATATATATAATGCCATTATATATATATATATATATATATATACACACACACTATTTCTTAATGGTAAAAACACTAAAACCTACTCTTACAATTTTGAAATATCTAATACATTTCTATTATTAACTGTAGGCAATTCTGTACAGCACATCACTAGAACATCTCCCTCCTATCTAGCTGAAATTTTCTACCCTTGGACTAATATCTCCCTTCTCCTGATCCACTCTATCCACCCCTCCAGCCTCTGGTATCCAGCATTATACTCTGTTTCTGAGTTTCAGGTTTTTAGGATCCATGTATAAGTGATGTCATATAATATTTGTCTTTTTAGAACTCTTCAGTTCTGATGAAGTTCAGTCAGTATAATTTTTTTTGTAATCTATCCAAGATGTTGCATTTACCAGTTCTTCATACTTTTTATTGCTGAGTAGTATTTCATGATAAGATGTACCAGAGGATTTTAGCCACTCACTCATTGAAAGTCATCTGGCCTGTTTCCTTTCTGGCTAGCAAGTAAAGCTGCTGTTAATGTTGGTATACAGGATTTTTGTGAACATAAATTTCCATTTCTCTGGAATGCACATCCAAGAGTGCAATTCTTAGGTGATTTTTCATATTTAGGTTTATAAGAAATCACCAAAACTGTTTTCCAGATTGGCTGTATGAATTTTCATTTCTACTACCAATGTTTGAGTGATACAGGTTCTCTTCATACTTGCCAGCATTTGGTGTTACCTTTGTTTTTTAATTTTAGCTATCTGATAGGTATATAGTGATAAGTCATTGTAGTTTTAATTTGCATTTCCCTGAGGACTAATAATTTGGACAACTTCCCATGCGCTTATTTGCTGTCTATATCCTCTTCAGAAAAATGTCTACTTTCTGATTAGGTAGTTTATTTTTACTGTTGAAAATTCTTTATGTATTCTAGATACTAGTCCTCTGTTAAATATGTGCTTTGAAAATATTTGCTCACAGTTTGTAACTGGTCTGTTTATTCTCCTAACTGGGTCTTTTGCAGAGCAAATATTTTAAATTTTGACAAGTTTCATTTTATCCATTTTTTTCTTATTGGAATAAGCATTTGGTGTCAAGTCTAAGAACTCTGCCTATCCTTACACCCTGCAGTTTTTTTCCTATGTGCTTTTCCAAGCTTTTAGTTTTACGTTAAACCTCTAATTTATTTTGAGTTCATTTTTATAGAAAGTGTGAGATTTAGGTCAACATTCATTTTCTTGCCTATAGATATCCAGTTGTCCCAGCTACATTTGTTGAAAAGGTTATACTTATGCTCTGTTGAACGCCTTTTGTGTATTTGTTGAAAGTCAGTAGTGGGCACATTTGTATGAGTTTGCTTCTGTGTTCTCTATACTGTTCCGCTGATTTGCGTGTTTTTCTGCAGCCAATATCATACTGTCTTGATTACTACAACCATAGTATAAACCCCAATAGCTGGTAGAGTGATTCCTCCCACGTTATTTTTCTTTGTTGTTTTTGCTTTTTCATGTAAATTTTAGAATAAGTTTGTTTATGTACATGAACTTGCTGGGATATTAATAGGAATGGTATTAAACCTAGAGCTCAGACGCTGGGGGTGTAGCTCACTGCAGAGCATATGCTTAATATGCATCAGATCCTGGGTTTAGTCCTGGGCACCAAAACACCAAAACCCAAACACGAGAGGTCAATTTGGGGTGAACAGACTTTATTATTTTGATATCTTTGTTAGGTCAATATTCATTTTCTTGCCTATGGTTATCCAATTGTCCCAGCTACATTTGTTGAAAAGACTGTACTTATGCTCCGTTGGACACCTTTTGTGCATTTGTTGAAAATCAGTAGTGGATATTATTATATCCATAAATATGGTGCGTCTCACAATTCAGTTAGGTCACTGGTTTTTTTCCCCAGCATTTCATACCTTTCAGCAGAGATCCTGTATGCGTTTTGTTCATTTGATACCATGTCTCTTTTCCTTCTTTTTCTTGCTTTACTGCAGTGACTAGAACCTCTGGGAATCTGTTGCGTAAGTCATTAAAATGGACATCCTTGCCTTATTCTTAATCTTAAGAAGAAACCATCCAACCCTTTACCATAAACTAGGATATTAGCTGAGGATTGCTATCATTGCTCACTACTGGGCTAAGGCTAATCTTAGTTTGCTGAGAGGGGGTGCGTGTGTGTGTGTGTGCGTGTGTGTGCATGCATGTGTGCACATGTGTGTGAATGGGTACCAAATGTCATCAGAGGTTTTACTTGCACATGTTGGAAAGATCATATGTTTTTTCTTCTATAGTCTGTAAATATCAATTTAAATTTGATTGATACATTTGGGTTTTTTTTCTACCACTAAAGTAACCTTCTTGAATTCCCAGGAGAAACTCCACTTAAGCATTAGGTATTATCCATCTATCCTTATCTCTACGTACAAAAACATGTATACATATATGTGTGCGCATTAAAATACACATACATATACATTTACTGTATATGTATTTTAAATGTATATATTTAACCTTTAACCTTTTGTACTTTGAAAATATTTTGTTGGAGATCTTTGCATTAGCGCTTCTGAGAGATTTTTGTCTGTAGTTTTACATTCTTATAAAAATTAGTCTGGCTGTGGTCTCAGGGTAATCATACATGCAGGCATCATACAAGTTTAGAAATTTATCCTCCTCTCACTCTCTGGCAGAAATTGCCTGAAATTGACATTTATTTTTTCTCAAATGTTTGACAGGATTCACCACCAAAGCCTCTGGACTTGGAGTTTTCTTTCGAGAAAGTTTTAAAGTACAAATTCAATCTCATTGTCTTCAAATTCAATTTCTTTAATAGCTATAGGAGTATTTAGGTTATACAGTGCATCTTGAGTAAGTTTTTGTAGTTTATGTCTTTTTTTGTCCACTTCAATTCAGTTGTTAAATTTATTGCCAAAAATGTCTAATATTTACTTATTATTCTTTTTACATATATAGGATCTATAGTGACAAGCCCCCTCCAATTCTGATGGAAGAAATTTATATCTTCTTTTTTTTCTTTTGTCCCTGATCAATCTGGCCAGAGGTTTATCAATTTTATTGACATCATCAAGAAATTAGTTCTTTCTTGTAGAGATATTTTATATTGCTTTTCTACTTTCTCTTGTACTTTGGGCTTAATTTGCTCTATTTTTCTAGCCTTAGAAAGTGGAAGTTTAGATTGTTGGCTTGAGTTTTTCCTGTTCTAATTTAAGCATTAGATGTTTGACTTTTCCTTCTAAGTTTCAGCTGCATCCCACAAATTGAAAGTCATGTTCTAATTTTTATTTTAAATATTTTATCTTCCTCATATAACTTCTACTTGAACTTGTGGATCACTTAAAAGGCAGTTCTTTAGTTTCTACACATACCAGGGCTTTCCAAATATTGTTACCACTAATTTGTAATTTAGGTCTATTGTGGCCAGAGAACATTATTTATATCATTTTGATCCTTTTAAGTTCATTGAAAGTTGTTCTATGGCTCAGACTATGAGCTGTTTTGATGATTGTTTCATGTGCCCTTGAAAAGAGCGTGTATCCTGCTGTGGTTGATGGTAGTGTTGTGCAAGTCTGCTATTACCGTTCCCTGTTTAGCAATCACTGAGAGAAGGGTATTGAGGACTCCAACTAATTGTGGACTTGTCTATTTATCTTTTGAATTCTGTCAGTTTTTGCTTCATGGAGTTTGGAGCTCCATTATTTGATGCAAAAATATTTGAGATGATTTGGTCCTCTCAAGGAATTGTCAGTTTTGTCATTAAGAAATCAATCTCCCTGGGGGGTAGGGGACAAAACCTCCCTAGCTCATTCCTTGCTGGAAATCCTTGCTTGTTCCATGTATGCTTGCTACATGCTTGCTTCCCCATTTGATCTTCATTTAATCAATATTATCTAAGCGACTATACTTGTTGCAATCGTGAGCAGTAACACAGCAGCCCCGGGTTTCTCTTGGTTAGTGTTAGTACAGCACTTTTCTCACCCTTTCGTCTTACTTTTAACCTCTGACATAACTTTCTTGTAGACAGCTTAGAGTCAGGTGTCCCTTCTATATACAAGCTTATAATAATCTCTTATTTTTAATTAGTGTGTTTAGCCTACACATTTTCATATGTCTTATTTGTTTTTCATTTCTCTCTCTCTCTCTCTCTCTCTCTCTCTCTCTCTCTCTCTCTCTCTCTCTCTCTCTCTCTCTCTCTCTCCACCTAGAGAGGTTTTCTAGGCCCCAGCACAGGGCTGGGGAAGGCAAACAGACTCCAGGACCTCAACTAATTTGAGTTGGAATTCAGGGAAGCCATGGTGGCCAAAATGTCTAAACCAGAATAGTTAATACTGTGCCTCTTCATGTAAAAGGTAGAAAACTTATGTACTAGTCAGCTTTCCATTGCTGTGACAAAATAACCTGAAAGGAGTAAAGGTTTCTTTTGGCTCACAGTCTTCAGTTTTCATCCCATGATCAGTTGGCTCCATTGCTTTTAGCCCTGTGGTGAGGCAGAGGCATCATGGGAGAAGAGTGTAGGGTAAGGGGCGGGCCTTGTGGTAGCCTGGAAGTTCTTCCCCTTTTGTTGCATCTGGCCCCTCAGCTTATTGGATGGTACTACCACATTCAGGGCAGGTCGCCCTCCTCAGTTTGCTGTCCCACATGCCAATCAACTCCAGACATGCCCTCATGGACACACCCAGAAGTGTGCTTTACTAACTTCTAGCTGATTTTTCATGCAGATGTGCTGACAATCAGGATTGATCCTCACACCTTACCGTAGTACAGTTCCACTTGTTTCCTCACTCGCTGCCCTCCGCCCTCTTGTTGCTGTATGTTTCACAGATGTGTGAGTTGCACCCCCTCAAAACAATAACTTTTGGTTAAGCAGTTAGTTGCTTCTTAAGGAAATTAAAAGGACCAAGTATTGTAAGTCTCCCATGTATTTATCATTTCGGTTGCTTTTAACTCCTTCTTTCAGAGTTGGGTCTCAGCCATTGCCACTTCCAGCCACAAAGGGCCACTTTGTAGTTCAGGTCCGGGGGACGAGTCTTCTCCGTTGCCATCGCTGTGGTTTTCAACACTTAAAACAGCCCCTGTTCTCTCGCCCTCCCCTCCGGCCTTGCTGTCTGTGAGGAGGAGGTGCAGTTGACACTGCTATCTCCGGCCTGTAATGTGTCTCTTATCTCTGCTGCTCTCAACATTTTCTTTATCTCGGCTTTTCAGCAACATGACTAGGACTTTCCTACTTGTACTTTTATTTATCTTGCTTTTGGCTTTGCTGACCATTCTGGATGTGTAAGTCGCTATTTTTCACCAATCTGGGACTTTTGACTATTTTTCCTCAAATTTGTTTCTTTCTGTTCCAGCCTTTCTCCCTCGTTACAGGCACATTAAGCTCAGTGAGTGTCTCCCTGATCTCTGAGGTGCTTCTTGTTTTCTTTCAATTTTCTTTTCTCAGTGTTACTCTAGTGGCCTGTTTTCAGGTCCCCTGATTGTTTCCTTGGGTGTCTTTACTCCGCAGGTCCAGTCAGGAAATTTGAAGTTTGAAGACTGTACTCTTCAGCTCTAGGATTTCCATTCAGACTTGAGTTTTTCAATTTTAAAAAACTTGTGGTGAAGTACCTGTATGACATTTACCATCATGTTTTAAGTGCAGCATTCAGTGGCATCAAGTGTATTCACATTGTTGTGCTACCATCACCCTCATCCGCCCACAGAGTTCTTTCTCATCTTGCAAAGCAGCAATTGTCCCCGTGCCCCTCCCTCCTGTCCCCCGGAAGCCCCATTTTACTTTCTGTTTCCACAAAATCTGCCGCTGTAGGTACTTCACATGAGTGGATTCAACAGTATTTGTCCTATTATGATTTACTTATTTCGCTTAGCGTATTGTCTTCAGGGTTCATCCAAGTTGAAGCATATGTCAAGACGTCCTTCCTTTTGTAAGGCTGACTATACGTACACTGTGTGCATATGCCACCTTTTCTTACCCCGTTGTCCCATGGGTGGACAATTCGGTTGCTTCAATCTTTTGGCCATTGCGAAGAGCATTGGTGTGAATGTGAGTGTGGCATCAATTTTTAAATTTATATTTCAAGTGTTCATTGTTAATATATAGAAATACAACTGGTTTTCAAACACTGGCATTGTATGCTGTAAACTTGATAAAATCATTTTGTATTGAGGACTCTTTCTTGTAGCCTCTAAAGAATTTTAACATTTTCTGTGGTATATAGACAATCATGCCATCTACCAATAAACACAGTATCATTTCCTCTTTGCCTGTGTGTGTGTGTATGAGAGAGAGAGAGAGAGATACTGGGGATTGAACCCAGGGACTCACACATCCTAAGCAAGTGCTCTGCACAGAGTTACATCTGAGCCCTTTTCAATATTTTATTTTGAGACAGGGTTTGCTAAATTGCCCAGGTTGACCTCAAATTTGTGATCTGTCCGTCTCAGCTCCCTAGGAGCTGGAATTACAAACCAATTCTTTTCTATTTATTTTTCACACTTTATTGTACTTGCTAGAACTTCCAGTACATTGCTGAATAGAAGTGGTGAATAGATACCCTTGCCTTGTTTCTGATCTTAGGGGGAAATAGCTGAGTCTTTCACTCTTTGGAGTGATGCTAGCTATGGTTTTTCTAGCTGTCCTTCGCCAGTTTGAGGAAGCACTTTCTGTTCATAGTTTGCGAAGGAAGGGTTTTCATCATAACTGGATGTTGGATTTTGTCGGGTAATTTCCCTCATCTACTGGAATAATCACATAGTTGTTCTTTAGTATGCAACATACTAAATTCAATTGCTTTTACTTGTTTTCTAATGTTGAACCAGCCTTGCATTCCCAGCGAAACCCCATTTGGTTCCAATGCCTGGATTTTTTATGTATTGCTGGGTTTGTTTTATAACTGTTTTTTTGAAGATGTTTTGCATATACATTTATAAGGTATATCGATCTTTAGTCTTCTTTTCTTTTAATGCCTTTGGTTTTGACAACAGAACAATACCAGCCTCATAAAGTGAGGCAGAAAGTGTTCTCTCTCCCTGTTTCCTGGAATGTCTTGGGTAGAACTGGGATTACTACTTCACTAAATGTTTGTTAGAATTTACCTGTGAAGTCATCTGGGTCTGGAGTTTTGCTTATTGGAAAGTCTCAAACTAAGAATTCAATTTTAAAAATTTATTTTTGCAGCACTGATGTTTGAACTCAGAGCCTTTGCACTCAGCTACATCCCCAGTCCTGTTTTCCTTATTAACTTCTTATTTGTTTTTAAATTTTGAGATAGGGTCTTGCTAAGTCACTAAGTTGCTCAGGCTGGGCTTGAACTTGCGGCCACCCTTCCTCAGCCTCCCAGAGCGCTGCGACCACGTGGAGCACCAACACACCTGGCTAAGTTAATTCAGTCTCTTTCATAAATACAGCCATAGTCAGGTTACCGCTTTCTGAAAACCAAGTTCTGTGTGAATTTTATGTCGTTTTATCTTTCACTGGATTGGCCCATTTAATACATATTGTTCATTTATGGGTGTAGAGTTGTTCGTATTGCCATCTTATTATCCTTTTAATATTTGTAATCAAGGTGATGACAACCTCACTTTCATTTTTGGCATTTCTAATTTGTATCCTTTCTTTTATGAGTATGCCAGAGTCAGTCAGAGACTTGCCAAGTGTACTGATTTTTTTTCCAAAGAACTATCTTTTGGGTCAGTTTATTTTTCTATTTTTAGTTATACTCATTTCTGTTCTTGTCTTTATTATTTTTCCTTCTGCTTTCTTTCTTTTTTTTTTTTTCTTTTTTTTGTCTTTTTGAGACAGGGTCTCACTATGCAGTTCAGGCTGGCCTTAAGCTCACTTTGTAGCCCAGGCTAGTCTCGAACTTGCAATGACCCTCCTGCCTCAGCCTCCCGAGTGCTGGGATTACAGGTCTGCGCCACCATGCATGCTTCCTTCTGCTTTTTTTAGGCTTAATTTGCTCTTCCTCTAGTTTCTTAAAATGGAATCTGAGATGATTTATTTGGCCTAAGGATTCTTTGACCTATAGATTATTTACAGGCATTTTGTTTATCTTCCAAATATTTATGGATTTTCCAGGTATCTTTTTATTGCTGATCTCTAGGCTAAATCCCTTGTGGTTAAAGAACATACATTGTATACTTTTAAATTCTTTAATGATTAATTCTCTAATGGCCCAGGATCTGATCCCTTTTGTGAGTGTTCCATTTGCCTTTAGAAAGATGTTCTGTTAGTGTTGGCTAGGTAGGTTGGTAAATGCCAACAAAGTCAAGTTGATAGTCCTGTCCAGGTCTTCTCTACCCTTGCTGATTTTCTGTGTACTTATTTTACTGATTACTGAGAAAGAAGTCAAGACTGCAGATACAATGGGGTATGTCTTCCTTCAGTATTATGGATTGTTGTTTCATATGGTTTGGAACTCTGGCACTGGGGAATACACATTTAGTACTCTTAGGTCTTTGTGGTGAACTGATCTTTGCTCGTTACATAATAGCCCTATTTGTACCTGCTAATTTTCTTTTTTTTTGTTTGTTTGTTTTCTGGTACTGGGAATCGAACTCACGACCTTGTGCTTGCCAGGCAGGTTCTGTGCCGCTGAGCTAAATCCCCAGTCCCTGTACCTGGTAATTTTCTTGTTTCTGAAGTCTTCTTTGATATTAATATAACCTGCTTTGTTCTCATGAATAGTGTATACTTGGTCTAGCTTTTCTCATTCTTTTACTTTGAATCCATCAACCTGAGAAATCAGGAAACATTTCCTGCAAAGGGCCAACAGGTAGGTATTTGGGGGTTTCTGGGCCACATTTCACTTCTGCCACCTCTTCCCTCTCCTCTTTTTTCCTATAATAATTAAAAAATGTAAAAGCTGGTCTTTAAAGCTGACCTGTAGTTTGTTAATTCCTAATCTACACACACATTTGTAAAGTGCATTTCTTATAGAGAGCATCATCTAATCGGGTCCTGTTTGTTTATTTTTTTAACCCAAGGACAGTGGTATACAGTGAGGGGAGACCCGGGTGTGGGGTCTGTGTTGTCTGTGCAGTAGCAGAGCTGGCATCGTTTGGTTTCTCCTGAGAATTGGCTAGCTATTCCTGGTACTTGGTATGCAAGTAACGTTGAATTTTTATCCTGGACATTTTGTTCTGTTCAAAGACTGGCTCTTGTTAAAATCGTCTGGAGAATGTTGATTTTCTTCTCTTCCACTGCTCTTCCTCCTCTCCTACCTCCTGCAGTGTCTCCTCCTCCTCCTCTTCCTACGCCCCCCCCCTTCCTCCTGCCTGGCATGCAACTGGTCCAGGCACGTTCACTCCAGTTCTCTCTCCCCTCTGGGCAGAGGCTCCCTTGTCATTCCAGTCCTCCAAGCTGAGGCTGTGCTGCCCGCCTGTGCCTTTCAGAGCTTAGCTTGGGCCTGCATATATGGTTGCTCAGACCTTTGACCTCTGCCTACCCGACAACCGGACTCCTATGCACTCACTCTTGTGCCGGGGCACTGGTGGATCCTGGCCTCCCTGTGTTAAGAACAGGGCACCTTCACAGAACAGGGCCTAACAACATGGCTCCCTCTTGGGCCCTCCTTCCCACCGGCTTTCATCCCAGCAGTTCCCCGGCATCCAAGAGGCCAGAGGAGTCCAGGGCTCACCCAAATTTTTCAAAATGTATTCTTTTTGTATTGTGGTAAAATAACCTGAAATAAAATTGGCCATGTTTTTTCAGGGTGTGGATCAATGGTATTTAGCACATTGATAACCATCTGTGACAGCACACACACCGGTGGCCCCAGCACTCCGGGAGGCTGAAGCAGAGATGGTTCCAGCCCCGCCTGGGCAACTTAGTGACTTAACAGAATGAAAAATGAAACGAAGGCTGTAGCTCAGTCCAAAGGCTCTAAGTTCAATCCCCAGCGCCCCGAGAAGAAAAAGCAGAAAAGTACATTCATCATGTGCACCCATCACCGCCGCTCCCTGCAGCTCTTCAGATCCGGTAAAACGGAATCTGTCCCCCACCAGTAACTGTGCATCCCCCCTGCCCCGCCCCTGCTGCCCGCTGACTTTCTGTCTCTGTGAATCTCTGACTAATGATTTCATATTTGTCTTTTCATGACTGGCGCGCTTCCTGTCACATAACGCCCTGAAGGCTCCTCAGCACGGCATGTGTGGGAATTCCCTTCCCTTTTAAGGCGCACTATATATGCACTATACAGTGATCATCCACTGAGAGACACTCCCAGCTCCTTCCATGTGTTCACTTTTGTGAATAATCTTGCTGTGATTGAGTGTACAAAAATCTCCTCGAGACCTTACTTCAATTCTTTTGGATGCATATACTTATGCACCCCAGAGCAGAACTGCTGCGTCATGTAGTAATTCTATTTTTAACTTTCTGAGGAACTGCCAAATTGTTTGCCCCAGCTGTACCTTTCTCCATACTCAATTTCTCTGTATCCTCCAAATTCTCTATGTCCTCACCGGCAATTTGTTCTTTTCTTTTCTTTTTTTTTTTTTTTCCTTCATTTCAGTCATAGCCACTAGGTTGTATTTCATCATAGCTTTGATTTGCATTTTCTAATGATTAGCGGCAGTGAGCGTCTTCTCGTGTGTTTATTGGTTATTTGTGTATCTTCTTCATTAAAATGTCCATTCGAGCCCTTTCCCATGTCTGAATGAGGCTGTTTTGTTGTTGAGTTTTAACAGTTTCTGTATTCGGGTTATCAGTCCCTTATCAAATATCTGACTTGCAAATGCCTTCTCCCGGTGTGTGGATTATTTTTTTTTACTGTGTTGATTGTTTCTTTGAGACCCAAAATTTTTAAATTTTCATGAAGTCTAATTTGCCTATTTCTCCTTTTGTTGTCTGTGCCTTTGCACTTATATCCAAGATATCACTGCTGAAACCAATGTCATGAAGCTCTCAGGAAGCCCATGCGTTTCACAGATGAGGAAACTGAGGCTTAGAGCCCTGGGCCACACGCAGAGCTGCCTAGGCCCTGGCCAGTGATCAGCTCCCTGGGAACCGGCCACAGGCCATACATAGCCCTCTCTACTGAATGACTCAGCCTGCGACTCCCCCATCAACCAACCCACACCCCCCTCATCTGCCTGACACCTGCCGGTGCCCTGCTGAGTCCGGGGCTTTGTGGGAAAGGGGTCCAAAGGGCAGAGCACAGAAGAGAAGACAGTGATCACGCACAGCATGGGCCGTCTGCACCAGCAGACCCCTCACCCCTCACAGCCTCATTGCATGAAGTCAGGAGCTGCAACTTCTGGGCAAGAGTAAGATCCCAGCGTCTGCTGCCTTGCAAACGGGATCATTAGTGAAGCCCTGTCTCTTCTTTTTTTTTTTTTTTTTGGTTTTCCGGTTTTTCTCCGGTACCAGGAACCGAACTCACGACCTTGCGCATTGCCAGGCAGGCGCTTTGCCGCTGAGCTGAATCCCCAGCCCCCGCCCTGTCTCTTCTAGTAACTGCCAACATCAAGAAAGCATACCTCTGAGATGGCCCTGGGGGGTGCTCGTACACACCAGCCCCCTTCTGTGCCTGGCTGGCTGCAGCTCTACTTGGAAGCTGGGGTCCCCCACCATACTCCAAGAGAGGGGTGAGGGTCTCAGGGGTCACGCAGGTGGCACCTAGTAAGTACGGTCAGATGAGAAACCCGGCTTTAGCCCATCACTACGGTACACTCAGTACCCTCAGGGCTCCCATAGAAACTCCTCTGACTCGGGAGGAGGATATGAGTGCTCTGACACGGAAGGGAGGCCTAGGGAGGAAGCCAGCGGCACATCCCAGCTTATCTCTAAATCCATCTTGAGGGTGAGGAGGGAGCGTCCAGGGCAACAGAGAGACTCTTACACAGCCAAAACAACAGGTAGTTCCGGCTGGGGGCCATCTTTTGGTTCTAACTGAGGTAATGGTAAATGAAAAGTAGGCTTCTGAGCTTTTCCATCAGGGGAGGTGGGTATTTTCAGTTTTGTTCCCCTGATTGCAGGATGCTCCCTGGACTGATCCCAACGCCTTCAGGAGCACAGCAGGGACTCAGTGTGAAAATGATCCATGGGTTGGACGCGGAGGTCACCTTCCTTCAAGGACAGCTAGCTTTTCTTCTTCCCCTCTCCCACTCCACCCCCAACCTGTGTGGCGTCGTTTCCAGCCCCTGCACAGGGGACGAGAAACCCTGCGCTCTTGGGGGTGGGGCCTGCCTAGGTTTCGGGGACCAGGCTGACTGCAAAGGAGCTGATGTTCCCCAGGCTCGGAGCCCAGTGTGGGGGCAGGGGCGTGGGTGTGGGCGTGGAGCCGGCGAGCCGAGGGCTTGCCTTCCTAGAGCTGGAGAGCTCGCATGATGACAGTAGTGTACATGTGCGTGGGGCTGGTACTTTTCCAAGGGCTTTTAAATGCATTATCTTGTTGGAGACTCATTTGAGGCAAGGACTCGGAGCAGACTGGAAAACAACTAATTTACTGAGTCCTGAATGGAGAGGAAACAGAATGCAGTGTGTGTTTTTGCTGGATCTCAGACCAAAACAACCTTTTGTTAAAGAACAAACAAATAAACAAAAATGCAGAACACTAATTCACCAGGGAACACAGTCTGAACTGAAGCTCTGGGTAGAGAATCACAGCAGAAAATTCAACAAACATTAATGGGGGGCTGGGACCGTGGGGTCACAAGCCAGCTCCTGAGCAAGAGCTTTTGGGGGCAGGCCAGTGTGTCCCCCAGGCAAGGCGGGTCCCCCAGCACCCCTGGAACCTGGCTGGCAGGAAACGCTGGTGGGAGAGGCCAGGAGGGCCCTGGTATGGGACCCTGAGCCAGGCCTCAAGAAGAGGTGCTTCTGGGGACCCCTTAAGCCTCCTGCCGAGTGGAGCATGATGCTGGGACGGCCTGAGGGAACGGCTTCTTGGGGTAGGGGTGGGAGAGCAATTACTCTGCAGCAGCGAGGCAGGGTGGGCTTCTGTGAGACCATGGGGCCCACGAGCACTCCTCAGGGGAGATGTCATCCACTTCGAGCTGCTGCTTTGAAATAAGTCGATCTCCATTTTGATGGCACAGAAAGAAGAGACACCAGCGGGGCTCTGTGCCCCCAAGGGAGGGCCAGGTCTCGGGCCCTGGGCCTGGATGGGAGAAGCGGGACGACCCACCCCGGGAGGGACCCTTGTGTGGCCCACACACATCCCCTGGGCTACAGACCGCAGGGTGAATGCACCCCCCCCCCACGCACACATCACGCATACATGCACATGTGGCTGCACCCGCTCATCAGCCCAGCTTGGCCTGCAGCCTGTCCTCTGCCAGCCCCCGACTTCCCGGAGTCTAGCTCACAGGAGGCCCCCAGAGAGGGATGGCCACCTCGGGGTGCAGGGTGGCGGCCCTGGGGCCCCGCACAACCTCCGGGACCCGATGCTGGGACAGCTAGGGCCGAGCAGCCCCCTCTCTGAGCCACATTCCGCACCACAGACGGGAAACCATGATCAAGTGGACCCGAGTGCCCACCTGCCCCAGGCAACCACCTTGCGACCCTGTGACCCCTGCAGCCCTGGTGACCAGGGCTCCGGCGAGACCAGGGCGAGAGCTATTGCATCCTTAAGCCCTTTGGCCCTGGGGAAAGCAAAGCCTTTGGCTCGCCCCTGCCGACACCCCGTCGCCAGGCCTTGAGCCTGCAGCTGGTCCCCAGCTGGGTCCCTGTCCCTGAGGCTGCCTTTGTGTCTGCACAAGGGAGACTCAGTTCCTCCCCTGCTCCTTGACCCTGCATCCTGTATCCACGCGGGCACAGCCCCCTGGCGGGGCAGCAGACGGTGCCAGCTGCCCCAGAGACAGCGAGGCCACCTCCACGACCTCTGCCTCCTCCGGTGTCTGCGAGGGAAGCTGGAGGGCTGTCTACTGCAAGCTATTAAGCCAGCGAGTGACCCGCCATGGCTCCTGGACCCTCCAGCCTCCAGCCGAGCCTCCCCTCTGCTCAGGAGCCCACTGGCCCCCGCTCATTTGGCTGCTGCCCACAATCGCTATGATTGTGCAGGGCAACCGCTTCTCAGAGCCGGAGGCCTTGGAGCCAGTTCTCGCCTTCTCAGGCCCAGCCGGCGCTGTGCACACAGCAGGCAGTAAATAAGTATTTGCTTGGGCCCAGACCCAGAATCACCTCCATTCCCAGGACTGGGAAGGGACCTGGGGTCCAGGAACAGCTGGGTGAAGTGGGGCGCTCATCCCTGCTGAAGCTGGGGAGAAGTAGGCGGCATCCCTGAGGGTTCACATGCTTGGGGGCTCCAGGCGGGGTTTTTAACACACAGGGGTGAGAGAAGATTGAGACCAGGCAAGAGTGTGGCATGACGGCATTTAATCCAACTTCAAGTGAATTCAAGGAGCCAGCACGGACTCCCCCGAGACAAGGTGGGGCCCCCCCAGCAAGCATGGTTCAGGTGGGAAGCTGTGGGCCCAGGCTGCACGAGAGGGCCCAGGGAGGGTACAGTGTTGAAGCCACCGGGGGACACCTGCGGGTCACTCACACAGAAACAAGCCCCCATGCCCCCCAGCGCCTGCTGTGGCCCCCGCCAGAGCCCAGCCTGCCTTCCAAGATGTACGAATGGACCGTTTCCATCACCACCAGTGACAAACCGAAAACAAGCCGGAACCCACCGGAAGGTCTAATCTTTCAACTGCTTAAAATTCATCAGTGCAAAGTGAGGTAAAGAGCCCTGTGTCACCAGGCTGAGGCCGACACTCGCCTCACACAAGCCTGCGTCTCTTGGAGTCCCTCCCCACATCGCCCTCCTCTACGTCAGGCTCACAGCCCAGGGGGGACACCAGGTTCAGCAAGGGGTCCTCGGAGGCTCGGCCGAACAGCGCCAGCAGAAGGGCCACGCCAAAGCCAGTGGCTCGCTCGCCCTGCAGACAGAGAGAGGACGCTGGGCTCACGGCGCCTCAGCCCAACCTGCAGCCAGCTGGGCCTCCGCATCCGCGGGACTTCCCGGGTGTCCCAACCCCCCTTCTTAGGAAGGGCACCCTAGAGCACAAGCCAGGCTCGCGTCCTTGCCCAGGGTCAGTGATGGGGTTGGACAGTGGACATGGCCCGTGTGCTCTGGCCCCTCTGGCTGAGCACAAGCTGGCTGCGATAGAGCACGGTTCTCAGGGACAAGCACCGGAGTTCAGAGGGGACCACAGCTGCCCAGAGGCTGGGCCATGGACAGCGGGAGCCACACATGGTTCAACCGGCAGCTCTGAGCCACAGGGGCTCTGCACGGGCAAGGGGAGGGCCAGGCCGGTGGGAAGGACGGACAGGGACTAACAGGAGGGGAGGCCACCCGTCAGGCTGGCGCCGGAGGCACTCACAGCATGCACCGGCGCGGCGATGTCCAGGTGGACCCAGACCCCGGGCCAGTCGAAGCCGATGTGCGAAGCAATGAAGAGGCCAGCACAGGAACTGGGGCTGTTGTCACGGTCCTGCAGAGGCCAGGACGTGGAGTGACCGCCAGCTCCCCGCCATGGGATGCGGCACGGGATGGTACCCAGATACCCGTGGCTCCCGCCTGCCCTGTCCACCCTCCCCGTGTCCCTCATCCAGGGCCTCTGCCTGGAGCCAGGTGAGTGCAGGGACCCAGAGCAGAGGAGGCTGCTCCACCCGGGATAAGGGGCAGCCAAAGGGCTTGATGGGGCGACTGAGCAGGCACGGGAGAGCAACCTTCAGCGCGCGGCAGGAATGCAGGGAGCGGACCCGCTACCCCCCAGACGACCTCCTCTCGGACACGTATCTGTCCCCAGTCTGCATCACGGGGCCACGGCCACACTGCCGCCCCGTTATCCATGCCTCCCGGATACAAAGCTTCAACCTACCGCCACGGAGTTCTTCATGTCAGCCACGGCCGAAGTGAACTCGCTGAAGTGCAGCTCGGGGCAGTAGACCAGGGGGTGCACCAGGTCCCCACACTTGCGGCCGGCCTTCACACAGGCCGCTTCCCACTCAGCGCTGTTCGTGAGCACTGCTGCGTGGTACTTCCCCGTGGCGATGCCCTGGGCGACAGGCAGCGCGAGGGAGGCATCCGGAATGGTGAGGGCAGAAGAGAAATGCAAGAGATGAAAAGGAGGGTAATCGCTGATGGAAAAATAATCTGACAGAGAGACAGCGAGAACCAAATTCCAGAAAGGAAGCAACGCCAAGAGAACCGGGAACAACTAGTACATTCTGAGTCCCAGCTTCCTGCAACCACAGCTCCTCTCAGCTCCTCTGTAGAGGTCACGAAAATTTCATTGACCCTCACCCACCACAGGGTCCAGGGAGTTCGGCTCCCCAGTTCAGCTCCAGCACCTACCTGAGCCCCAGTCAGCGTGGCCATGTCCAGGATGATGTCAGCTCCCAGGTCTTTACAGGCGTAAGATACACCATCGGCCAGCACCAGCCTGCCCTCCGCATCTGTGTTGTTGATTTCTACAGTCCTAGGGCACAGCAGAGACCCCAGTTCAGGGATGTAATCCCTGGGGCGCTGACAGAGATTTCCTTTGGAACTAGGACAACCTCACTTGGAGACCCCTATCCCAGTAGCTCCCTGACTCCCAGCACACATCTGTCCTCCAGGAGGCAATGCAGGCAGCTTGCAGGGTGGGAACGAAGCGGCCACAGATCAAACAACAGGGGCGGCACGGTTAGAGGCGAGGGGAGAGACGGGGCAGGCTTACTTTCCTGAGTACAGCAGGTGGATGTCATCTGGCCTGGTGGCGTTGGGCCCCACTGCATTCTCTGCCAAGCAGAACACGGCATGCAGGTTGTCTTTGAAGCCCTGGAGGGAGAAGCAGGCAGAGGTCCCAGGTACAGACTGGAGGCCCGGGAAGGGCGAAGTCGAGCTCTCAGCCCCTCCACACCATGCTGGGCACAGTTCTGGCAGTTCCTAGGGCCAAGGGTCCCTAGGGGCCGGGTCCAGGATCCCCCGTGGGAGCCTGTGCAGGCCGTGAATGTATCCGGAGTGGGGCAGAGCTGGAGCATTTGGATCCCGGGCTCTGCCATCGCCCACTGCTCAAGCCAGGCCAGCCCTGCAGGCTCCACAGCCCCTGCCTCCCTTCCGCAGGGCTTGGCCAGAGCCACGGTCCCCGTTTGCACACATACACAAACAAACACACACAGGGCAGCAAGAGCGTGGCCTTGCGGAAATGGAGTGAGGTTCTCCTTTCCTGGTGCCACAAGGAAAGATACACAGTGCTCAGTGTCTGGCCCACGCAAGGGCGTGGAGGGCTTGCAGAGGCCCAGTGCAGAGGAAGGACCCGGGCGGGCCTTCAAGAAGGGCACATGACACGGGGCCAGGACATGTGGCGGAGAGCAACGCCTCATCACCTGCTTGATGGCGGCTCTGAAGGCCCCCAGGATGGCCGCAGCACCCCCGCAGTCTCGCTTCATGCCTGGCATGGTGGTCTGCAGCAGTACAAAGGAACAGGAGAGATGGTGAGTCACACAAAGTCCCCGCCCCAACCTGCATGTCACACCAGGCCCTGCCTCCCGCAGAGCAGCCCCAGGCCTCGAAGCCGTCTCCTGAGGCCACCTGGACACCCACAGAGTGTGCGCGGCTCTGGCAGGTCCAAGGGGGTGCGCTCCAGAAGCTACAAGTAGAGGCCAAGGACGGGCAGGAGGGACGGTAAGATCCCTTTACTTCAGCAGCGCTTGGGGGCTCTTAAGCAGTCACCGTGGTGATGGTGGGGAGACCCACGATGCCCAAGGATGCCAACCTCACTGTGGCCAGGCTGTCACGTAGACACGAGCACCCTGACCTCCAAAATGCGGCTGCTGTGCCAGCCTGGGGCCTCGCTATCCGCTGCTCTCCCAAACTGTGAGGAAGAAGGTGAGGGGCAGGCAGCCTCTGAGGCTCTCTTGGGGTCACCTGGCCAGCACTTTGTAGACCTCAGCCAGGCTCCCGGGGCGGTCAGAGCTCCGGTCCCTGCTAGGATGTGCAACCCCACAGGTGATCGTTTGCCAACGAGCCAACTTGCCCAGCTCCGCGCTCAGCACAGGCTCCTGCCGCACTGTGGGGAACGAGTGTGGGGGAGGGGAGGCTCTGGCTCTCTGCCTGGGCTGCGCCCTCTTCGTGCAGCCCAGCAGTCCGGCTCCCCACAGCGCAGCCCCGCCAGAGTGTGCACTGCTGAGAGCCGAACGCCTCCCCCTCGGAATCTCCATCTCCAGCCACGGCCGGGGGTGCAGCTGTCCAGCATCGGGCCCACTGGTCCTCTGGAGCCAGAGCCCTGCGCCGCACGCCCACCGTGGCCTTCTGACTTTGCAGCCCTTGCCGCATGCGCTGGGTCTCACGCTGCCTCCTGCTTCCTCCACCCCTGCTCAAAGTCCCCTCTAATCTAGCTGTGTGCCCCACACGCCCCTCTCTGCTCTATGCCGCTCCACCTTCTCCACAGCGCCCGTCGCCGTCAACCCTCTAGCAGAAAGGGGGCGGCCTCTGCCCTCTGGCACTCAGGTCACGTGGCCCGGCTGAGGCGAGCCATGGCCGCCAGCAGCTGTCACACGCAGGGCCACCCTCCTGTCGCACATTTACACGGCGTCTTCTAAGAACGACTGGAAAGTGTTCCACATTTCTACATTTTATAGGTTTCCAACTGGAATCAACAAGTTCATATTCTAAATTAAAGACAGGTCATCAGATATAAGGGTTTGTGCTTGGAATGTACCCAGTGATTTTTGAACCCTTATTGTATTACATGAGCCTTGGATTTTAGTGGAAAGTATTTTTAGATATAAACTGAGCTGTTTTTACAATTAAGTTGAGTGAAAATGATCCATCTAGCACTATGGAAAATAAGCCGTCTTTCTGACCTAATCGGCAAGAAAGCACAAGGTGGTTTTAAATGGAACCTCAGGGCTGGGATCAAACCATTTCAAAATGGCCGGCATGGAAAATGCCTCCTGATGTCCATCATGGAACCCCATGTGTCCTTGTCACAAGTGCCACCTCCTAATCACAGAAGAAAAATGCCAAGCTAACAAATACAGCTCAACTGATTGCGTAAAGTTGTCATGGTTTCTATTTGTCTAAGAGAAATGATGTTCCTAGTGGCGCTAGGATGTCCTCGGCCTTGTTCATCAGGTTGAACAGTGGACAGTGCAGAAGCCGTGGTGGGTGGGAGCCATGGAGCCCAGCACATGCCCATGGCCCCAAGGGAACTAGGAGTCACAGTGCTCATCTTCATACCCTGCAGAAATTCCCTTAACGAAGGGGCAAAGTTAATTTTTAAAGTGATCCTGAGTGTAAGCCATTGTCACTATTCTGGGTGACCGGATGCAGTGCTGCTGCCTCTCTCCGCTGGGGTGGATGGTCAGAGAGTGTTCAGGGATGGCCATTTAAGTGATGAGCACAACCACCTACTCATGGACACCCATGGACAACAGACAGGGGACAGTTTTTACTTAGGTGTCTGGCAGGTATTTTCTAGCAAATGAACCATGTTGAGCCCCCGCCATCCAGAAAACAGCTGACAGTGTTCATTACCACGGGTAACGTTTGAGCTTTGAGCATATATCAGAAGGCTGAAAAACTCACATGGGCCACTCCAACAGTCCTTCCACCCAAGGACTCATGGGAGTTGGACGGTGGCATCAGTGAATGTGAGCTCTTGATACTCTAGATTGAGACACGTCAAAAGTTCGGCCTTCTGTATAACTCTGTGGAGCAATATTCTCCAAAGTACTCGCGCGTGATAGTACAAAGCCACACATTTGAAGCTCAACAGACTAGAAAATTTTCCTGGAAAAGACAACAGAAGCTCCCCATCATCACCAACCTTTAAGAAAATACTACTTGTTGAGTTTGGGTGTAATAGCAAAGAATATCCAGTTATTTGAAAGAGGTACTGAAATACTTCTGTCCTTTCCAACTATAAAGAGCGAGGGGCTAGATTTCCTTGATGCATTTAAACTGAAACAACATACTGCAATTGACTACGTGCTCGGTGGAGGTAGACACAAGACCTCAGATACTGTGCCCGAAGCAGACACTGAGGAGACTGGGAGAAATGTACAACGCTACACTTCTCACTGTTCTCCATTCTGGAGAATAGAACTGTTTTCATAAAATTACGCTATGGATGTCAACGTGTAAGACATCTATCTCTATTATTTTAAAACGAATTATAAGTATTTTTGTACTTTGCAGTATTAAATTCCACTCTAATAAACAGCAAGAGATATCACCTTTATGAGCAAACTTCTTTGGAATACATACTTTTCCGGAGTATAACTGGGTCCCGAGTGATGTCTGGGACCTCCTAGTCCAGGCTGATCCTGATTTGCCTTTGAGATCTTTGCAAATAGAGCTGCGAATGTTCTTGCAAAACTGAGTTTTGCTGGAAGCAGGCAGCTGGGAGGACGCTGCCGCCCTGAGTTTCACGCCTGCAGGCCAGTCTGACCTCAGGGGTAGCCCAGGCCCACTGTCTCATTTTTGGAGAGTGACCTGGAGCCATGAAAGGCACCGTGAGCTCTGGCATCGCCTCCAACTACCCCCAGACCATCGTCTCCCTGGAGCTGCATGCCTGAGGACACACAAAGGGACACTTGGTGCCAGGGCTTCTCCTGAGAGGGCAGCGTTAGAGCCAGAGGCAGAAGGACGGATCCCTGGGGAGGCTGCTTCTTGCTCTGCCCTTCAACAAGCCAACACCAAGAATAAGAATCAATTAATTTGAATCAATTTCCTGAAGTCAAATTGTGGAAGACAAGACCCAAACACAAATACTGATGTCACAGCCCAGGGGAAAAGCGCCCACGCTCCACTAGCCAGGATGTAGTGTAGCTGACCTGTGGCAGCAGCGGGGACCGAGGTGGGCAGTCGTACAGGTGCAGGCAAGGGGTGCATAGAGACCGTCCAGAAGTCTGCAGCTGCTGCTTGTCACCATGCGCAGGCAACTCCATATAATGTCAGCGATCTTCCTCCTCTCCCCCCAAAAACTGTTCTTCAAGTTTAAACAATTGCCGTGGCTACTGTCACATTTTAATCTTATGAATAAAAGATTCATGTTCATCTATCTTTATGCTTTATCCTTTAAGCCACGCCATGTGGCTGAGAGTACCAGCCAGCTACAGAGCTGGTCATGGCACACAGACTCAGCAGGCCGCATCCCCGCAGGAATGGTTCCACGGGCAGGAGCATTGGGGTGCTCCGCCAAGCTGGGCCCCCCAGTGCTGTGATGCTATAGCCTCCTGCGCTCAAGCACAGTGACAGGGCTAGGGAAGGCTCAGATGCACAGCGCCTCCTATTCTGCCCTTCCGCATGGACCCTTCAGGGTGGGGTTTAAGATCTTTTTGATCCACAGACATCTGAACTTGAGGCTGGATCCCAGAGAACAGAACACTTGTCATTTCTATGGCTTCTTTTTTTATGTGATTTTTTTCCTTTTTTTTTGGTATAGGGAATCGAACTCAGGACCTCGTGCTTGCTGGGCATTTCTGCAGCTTCTGGAGTGAAGGTATTTGGGAACCCCTGCCATGGTCCTCTGGAACATCCCAGTGTCAAACAGTGCTGTTAGCTCCACAGTACGGGAAACAGCCTGACAACCCTGCCTGCTGTGTGCTGAACATAAACGTAGGAAGACGATTAATTTCCTGAAGTCAAATTTGTGGAAGACAAGACTCAAATACAAATATTGATGTCATAGTCCATTATAACAGACCAAGTTATTTTTCCTATTTTAAAAATCCATTAATATTTAAAGAGTTAATGCATTGCTGTTTTCTTGTAGTAGATTTAAAAAATTTTTTTTTCTACTGGCATGATAATATGTATGGAATTCAATAAAAGAGAATGTTTGCTATTGGGATTATTTTAAAGCCTTTATTAGTTTCATTTTGTGATTAGTCCTGAGACTAATTTTGTTGTTTATACGGGGAGATGGTTTGAGAAAATGATATCCACTCTGCCCACATAGCTGACACCGAGCGCGGCAGCCGGCGGGTTAGCTCAGTGTCGGGGTGGTATGCGGTGGTGGGCAGCTTGCGGCAAACAGGAGGATGCAGGCTGTGCCCCCAGCACTCTGCACACTCAGCCCTGGCAGAATGCCACTTGGTATGAAAGCAGAACCAGTATTTCCAAGTGTTCCAAGCTCACAAAGGCCTGAAATCCAGTCTTCTATGAGAATTCTTCCTGCTTTTTTTTTTCTTTCTTTCTTTCTTTTTTTTTTTTTTTTGTTGTTGTTTTTGAGACCTGGTATTGACATGTAGCCCAGGCTGGCCTTGAACTCATGGCAATCCTCCTGCCTCAGCCTCCTGAGTGCTAGGATTCGGGCCTACTTCTTGTTTTTAAATGGTGGTAACTAATTCAAATTTTAAAAACATCATTTGACCAATAGGACACCTCTGTGAGCCCTACTGGCTGCTGCCAGCTCGCCAATGCCTGCTGTGACTGCGCCTACCTCATCCCCAGCCTCCCAAGCTCTCTCTCCCGCTAACGCTCTGCTTCCAGGCCTCCCGGGGCACATGCTTCCTAGTTCACGCTTTCCTCCACCTTCCCCGGGGCAGTGGCTACTCACACAGGTGTGAGACACGAGCACAACCAGCTGCGCGGCAGGGCGCAGGCAGCAGACTCGGCTATGGCCAGGACGCTGCTCTGCTCCATTGAAAAGCCACTGCACGTGGGCCTACTGGGCCTCTGCCAGGAGCGTCTGCAGGTGCCTTGCTCCCTCGTGCCGCTGTGGGGGGTCACTGGTCTCCAGGGGCCTCGTTCAGGCCACCACCCAGAACACCCTTCACGGAAACCCAAGAACATGCCCTTGCCACGATCCTTTAACTGCGCCTCCCTGGGCTCTGTGCTCCTTCCTTCTCGTCATTTCTAAGGCTTCTTAAAGGTCCCCATCCATATTTTTTCACTCCCAACTTCTCCTTAAACTGTGAGCGTGAAATGCAAGGATCCCTCCACAAGACTGCTCCTTTTCAAACCAGAAACAGGCCCTGTGGCCACTTTCTCCAAATCAGCCCAAATCGGCGCTTAGAGAAACCCACCTTACCTCCCTCCTAGCCCTGAGGGGAATGCAGGAGCCCGGCCGGATGCCCCCAGGCCCACGCCTCACCTTCCCTTTGATGCTGAGGCCCCCGGTGTCATAGACGATGCCCTTGCCCACCCACGCGATGGTCTGCGTGGCGCCGTCGGGGGTGTGGCTGAGGACGGCCAGAGCAGGGGGGTGCAGGGCAGCCTTGCCGACACCGTAGATCCCTGGGGGCAAGGAGAGTGTGGTGAGATGCAGGTCGGGCTGGCAGAGACCCCGCCGTCTCCTGGAGAGCTGTGCCCCGTCCTGAGCTCCCCGCCCCCTCCCGCTCCTCCCGCCCCCGGCCGGTGTGGGACTGGGAACGCAAGTCGGTTCCAGCGTCTGGGACTGCGAAGGACCCTGTGCACGATATTGCAAGGCAAGAGAACTCACTGAGGGAAAAAAGACTGTACCCTTTCCAGAAGGAAAAGCACAGGGTTGCAGAATGAGATGACTTTTGGACGATGCTTCGAGGTCGCCCGGGGCCACACACATCCCCCTCCCTGAGCCGGCCCCACGCTCGGCCAGCACCACCCTCTGCCGTCTGCTCCCACGGCCTCTGCTCCACCGCCTCGCTCTGCTTCACGGGCTTCATTTCCCAAAACACCACTGCCTGTGGAAGGGCAGAGGTTGGGCTTCCAGGTCCCTCAATCACTGAGCTGAGTAGCAACAGCAACCAGACAAGCTCTAATTAAATAGCTATCCCATGAACTCCTGTTCACCCTGCAGGACCCACTGTAAATGTCACCTCCTCTGAGAAACATCCCCATATAAGGAGCTTCTGTGTCTTCAGTAGGCACTGCTAAGATGGCCCCCAGGGTTCCCTCAGGGCTATTCATGTCTTTGCTGTCCTCTCTAGCTCAGAGTGGCCAGGTTTTAGTGTCTCATCGCTGACCACCAGCACAGCAGAAGCAGTGGGCCACCTCTTGTAAAGATGGGAGCTCCCACCCTGCCTCTTCCTCTGCCTCACTCTCCTAGAGATGCCAGGTGCCATGCTGGGAGCGCCCTAGACGGGTCCACAGTGCCAGGAGCCACGTCTCCATCCAGCAGCCTCCAGCGCTGAGACTGCCCGAAGCCTGAGGTCTGGCCTCCTGGCAGCACAGGGCTGGCTACGGGGGGAAAAAACTCTTGGACGGCCACAGAGCCAGCTACCCACAGCTGCAGAGGGGAGACACCCCGAGCCACAGAGGAGCCCCCCTACCCCACAGAGGTCGGGAAGGGAACGTGCGGCCTGCTGCTGCCAGTCATCCTGGGGTCATCTGCTTCACAGCGTAGATAACTGTGCCTGTGAGCACCTCCTAGGCAGCCTGGAAGTGCCTCCAGGTGGCCCAGCCACAGGTGTTTCTCTTTCCTTGTAGCTGTAGGCAGTGGAGGAGCACGATCCCATGCCATCGGGGAAGCTGACACTGGAGCCCAGACACACAAGGAGAGGCAGCTTGTGCCATATGAACGCCTTGGGAAAAGGATTCCGGATGGAGCGAGCCACCCGTGCAAAGCTCTGACATGGATGTGAACCTGTGTATTCGAGGAACAGAAAGGCCCTGCTGAGCTGGCCCGGAGGGGGTGTGCAGGCTGTGAGGAGGCTGCAGCAGGGGAAGGGCTTGGGTCTAGCTGCTTCCAGAATACGCCTCAGAACCTGGACAGCTGCCGCGCTCTCCTCCAGGGATAGTTAGCTTCCCAGGCTCTGGCCTCGGGCTGAGACAAGGGCTAATTTCTTTCAGGTCACAGGGAGGATGGAGTTTGGGACAATGTACCACATGACCAGCCAGACCCTTGCCACTGAAGTGCCCCTGGGTACTCCCTGAGGCCAAAACCCGTGGGGGGGGGCAGCATCCACCCACCTCCAAATCCTCTTGTCTTCAGCTCCTCATCCCGGATGATGGTTGGGGCAATTCCCAGCTCTTTTCCAACCTTGTTAATCTCCTGGACACGTTCATGGAAAAAACAACACGAAGACATGTGAAGATGGCTTGACCCAAGGCGAGGCCAGGACTCGGGGCCAGAGATGAACCATCGCCTATGCAGGGAGAGAGCAACCAGCCTCGGAAGCCAGCGGCCCTGACCCTTGCGATTAAACCCAGGAGAGAAGGCTCTCCCAGCAAGCTCCCCAGCTTCCTGCAGCTCGTGGCTGCAAGCCTACTGCGGGGCCTTAGCACGGGCCCTTCCTCCTAACACCCTCTGCTGAGGCTGCTGGCTGCTGGAGCTGGGTGGACAGCAGAACTGCATGGCTCGTGGGTGGGGTCAGAGAACAAGGACAGCCCCCAGGTCTCCTCGGCCTCTGTTTGGGGCTTGCGACCCCCGACCCCAGCCCAGCTTCTCCCTTCGAGGAAGGCTGATGCCACTCCAGCCCAGCGGCAGAGGCCTTAAAATAGGGCCACACACCTCAAGGAAGATGTCTGTGTTCATCTCATTGCAGGGCGTGTCCACAATGCGGGCTGCCAGCCGCACACCTTCCGTGGCATTTGCTAAGCACTGGGAAAAAGCAAAAGGTGATTACTGGGGTCCTGGGCCTGGCAGGAGGTGGATGTCCCCAGGAATCCAGTGGCATCGGAGGGACGTACCCCACATCTCCCTGGGAGGCTGCAGAGCTGAGGCATCCAGGAGGGAGAAGCGAGACCCACACTGGTGCCCCCTCCCCAGCAGCCACCCTAAGGAAGAAAGTTCCATGTGGCCCCACCCCGCAGCCCACCGCCCTGCCGTCATACAGGGTCCTTTCGAAGTCCCCATCCTGTTCCTCCCCTCCTCCGGCCTCTGCAGACTGCACCCTCCTCCACGGGTCAGGACCTCGGCACCTACGCTCAAGACCTTCTCCAATGCCGTCTTTCCAGGGGCTCCTGCATGCTCTCCCGGGGCCCTGGCCAGCTGCTTTCCCACATGTCTCACAGCTCCTACAGAACACCCAGGGCTGGCTGCCTTTGTTTTCTTTGTCACTGGGCAGCACACTCTGGGCCGGGGCGTGGAAAGGAAGAGCAGGCTCTGCCTCAGGGAGCGTATGTGTCTTCTCGGCACCCTCAGGGAGTGGGAAGCTAAGAAGGTGGACCACACGGCCTCGAGTGTGGAGTTGAAACCCCAGTGCTCAGGAAAGCTGCTTGGAAACACGAACGCGAGCACAGATGGCACTGAGCAGGCAGCGGTGGTCCTGCTCTTGCTTCGGCCAACCAGGAGGCCTTGGCCTGCCTGCTCTTCTCTGCCGGTACAGCCTTGTTCTCAGCCGATTCCCAGGACACCCCGCCTCACCTCAGTCTGCACCGCCCACCCCCGGGTCTCAGAAGCTCCGGGCAGCTGGCTGCGTCAGCGCCTCTGAGCCGGCCGGAAGGAGACACTATTAAGAGAAAAACAGCAAGGGCCCGCAGGTGCACGCGGTGACAATGAATTCGTCATCGCCTCCCAAAGGCCCACCGTGTCAGGGAGGGCAGGCACAGGGTCAGTTCGCCCGCCTGGCTGCCGCCCCCGCCCTGTCTGATTGCTGCAAAAGCCACTGTCTGTCCTAAGTAATTAAACCCCAATGCCTCAAAGGTAGAGACCTGGGACCTGACAGCTCAGACATGAGATGTGTGTGTGTGTGTGTGTGTGTGTGTGTGTTCCTGCCACCTGGCAGCTCTCCTCCTGTTGGAGAAGCGTGTCGGGGCCACAGGACTGGCTTTGAGGGAAGCAGGTGTGACCTGCTAACCCTAGCGAGCTCACAGCACTGGCACAAAGCAAGGAGTGGGGGCAAAGAGGGCCTCGGGTTCGTCATCCCGGGGGAGGTCATTCATTCATTCTGTCCACATTTATGTGAGGACCCAGGCACCACGCTAGAATCTGAGAATAAAGACATCTGAGGGACTCAAGGCTAGCAGAGAATGACCACCCATCCACCCACCATCAAAGCTGCAGAAGAGGAGCGCGGGGGCGGACGGACCTACAACACTGGGGGTGCAGGCAGGGACTGAGAAGGAAGCCCTGGCAGGGAAAAGGAGAAGGCCACACGGGTGTCAGACCTTGAACAAGCTTGACAGGCTGGGGGACAACAGGAACCATGAGGCTGCGTGGGGGTGGTGTGGGGAGACGGCAAAGGGACATGGTCAGGAGTGGATGAGGAGAGTGGACGGCGAGGGGACCCGAGGGTGGTGCTCAGGCTTCCAGGCTGGGTTCTGGTGCGCAGTGGGCCCAGAGCTCAGAAGGAACTCCCCCAGATGGGGTGGGGGTGCTCATCCGGTCCCACGGCAGGACGGGCCCAGAAGTGGCTGACGCCGGCCTCACTGGAGGAGACAGTAAGGTCAGAGAGGCTGTGAAGAGACCGCACAGGTTCCAGAAGCAGCCATGCTTCGAGGAAGGCTGATGCCACTCCAGCGCAGCGGCAGAGGCCTTAAAAGCAACACTGACAAGGAGGCCCAGGCTAGCTTTTGGTGGGAGGAAGTGACGAATCAAGATAAGCAAAGCAATCAGACAGTGTTTAGAAGTTGGATGATGAAGAAAAAAGGAGAATTCACTCAAGATGGCAGAGACAGAAACAAGTTCCTCCTTCCTAAGGAAGGAATCCGGCTGGGCAATGATTTTGTACCAGTGCTTTGAGCTCACTGGGGTGGGCAGAGAAGACAGCAGACCAGCAGGGTGGTCACCAAGTCCTCAGGTGGGGGACTCGCCTGGGGCTCAGGTTGAAGGCAAGCCCTGAAGCAAGAAGAGCGACCACCTGGTCTGGCTGCTAGAGCAGGTGGAGGTGGTGGGCAAGGCCACAGGAGGGGGCTTGGGGACAGCTGTGTGGGAAGGCAGCCCAGCATCAGGCCCATACCCCGACCCAGAGGTTAGAGGCCACTTCCAGGCTTGCTGCCTGCAAAGCATTATTCTTAGGATCAAGTGAACTAACATATGTAAAAGCGCTCCCCTTAAGGAGTCAATACACACAGGCAAAGGATTATTGGTATTAAAACACGAAGGTGCCTGGCTAGACACTCCGGCAACACTGGCATAACAGAATAGAGCCCTGGAAACAAGGACTGCCCCACGGGAGAGGGGCTGCTGCCCTCTCGGGGCTCCCTGGAACTACGGCCACCCTCCCATTCCCCACTACGGAAGGGAAGAGCTCTTGGGGAACCTGGGACACCGTCTGCACCTCCAGACACCCACTTGCAATGTGGACACCTCCACTGGCCCGTTGTCCTGTCCCACCAGGAAAAACTCCACTGTGACAGTCCTCTTCTCCGAGCGACGGGAAGCCCCTGAGCGGTGGGTGAAGAGCGGGAAGGCCCGGGCCAGGGCGCAGGCGGATGCGAAGATGTCCGACTGCTCGCAGACCATCTGCAGCACAAGGAGGGGAGCAGGGCAGGGGCTGAGGGCCACAGGGTGTGCCCAGGAGCTGCCCGGCAGTGGCTCCACCTGACCTCGACTCCCGGGGAATACAACCCGCAGGAGGGGCCCCCATAGAAGCCACGATCCCATCCCCCCTGCCTTCCCTGGGATGGGTGCTTGAAGCATGTCCTGCTACGAGAGAAACAAGTTGGCCACCAGATGTTGTCAGGTCTCAGTGGACAGGAGCACAAGGCCTGGAGGCTCAGACATGAGCCTTGGCCTCAGGAAATCTAGGCCACAGTCTCCGGCTGGCCACCAAGCGTGATCTGGGGTAGACGACTTGTGTCTGGACCTGCTGCCCCGTCTACGGGACCGGGATTATGATGTGTGAGGCCCTCTGTGTCACTGGCTCAGTTGTGGGTGGAAGGCCGAGCTCCCTGGACCCACTCCCAGGCCCGCTCTCCAGACACACTCACCAGGATGCAGCGCTGGGATCCGGGGGGCAAGCAGGTCCGCACCAGCCGGGTGATGAAGTGGGCAGCCGAGGGGCTGTTGTGCCGGCTCACCCTGGAGGGCAAGGCCGCCACGGTGGCGTAGTTCAGGTAGAGGGGACAGCTGTCCGTGGGGTTGGGATTGAGCGTGGCCAGAGCAGCCTGCCAGAGCTAGATCAGAAGGGAGACAAGAGACAGTGGACTTCACACGGGGCCGCGTGCCAGGAGCCCGCCCTGCGGGCCACGCCTGCAATTCCCGGGCACCCCATCGGGCCACTGGGCGCTTGTGTCTCTGCCTGGCACCCTGCCACACTCGTGGAATTAGGCCTAGCGGCCAGAGGGCCGGGCTGGGACCCCTTTGCTTCGAACACTTGGCCCCCCCGCGCCGCCTGGGGCTTGGCCTGTTTCCACTGGCGCGGGGTCAGGGGCCGGGCGCCACGCGGAAGGGCAGGTGGCGGCTGCCACCCGGCCGCGGGCGCA
>NW_004955445.1:874908-910727 GCF_000276665.1 Chinchilla lanigera
GAGGCCTGAGTTCCGCGGGCCGGGCCCTCTGCCGGCGCAGCAGGCCCCGGGGGCCCTCCCCAGGCAGGCGGGGCACATGCGGGCCCGTCGCTGGGGACGACCGGCTTGCGATCCTTGGATCCGGGCCAGCGCCCGAGTCTGGCGGGCACGGTGTCCACAATCACGTCCTGGCCGCTTAGGAGTGGGCGCCCGACACTGGTCAGACCGCCCCTTTACCAGCGGCAGCCCCGCCTGGGAGGGGTGACAGGTCGTGGGTTGCCCTCCAGGCCGCCGCTTCCAGGATGGTGGGTCTTTAATGGCACACTGCGCAGTGGGCGCCCCTCCCCACCCCACCCGCCTGAGCAAGCCGCGTCTCCAGCTCCGCCCGCCTCGGGGAGAGGAGCCCAGCACATCACCTGAGTCACCTGTTGGGCAGGGAATGGGTGGCACATGCTGGGCGGTGGAGGTGAAGGTCCTGGCTGCTGGAGTCATTTAAACAAAACAGTCTGTTACCCTCTGACGCCCGCGTCCTCACCGCTGCGGGACTCGGTTTGGCACCCCTTTCAATGGCCTCCAGCTAGTTCCAGGCATCGTTCTTCTTATTTTGAATTTCTTCATGATCAACCTTAAAAAATAGCAAAGCAATTCCGTAGCGCGGCCTTCCGCCAGCCCACCTCCCCATTCCCCAGCTCAGCACTGCCCTCAGCTTCCCGGCCCACCTGCTGCAGGTTCCCCGCTCATCTCTGAGCCCCCTTCCCATGCCAGGACAGCAACGCAGGCTGGAGTGGCAGTGCCCTGCAGGCCGGCCTCGAGCCTGCTTTTGCCCTCCAGTGCCCAGCACGGAGCAGGCATCACAAAATAACTGCTCAACAAGTGAAAGGAATTCCTTTGAAACCCTGGCTTTCCCGACATAAAAGTCAACGCTAATTGGATCTTATTTTCTTCAAAAGATTTTACAGCAGCTGAATATTTTCACACATTTGTAAAGGGTACTAAGAGCGGCAAGAAGATCTATCACTCTTTTTTCTGTTTGCAAATACACCGTGGAAGACAGGCGCATGGCGCTCCAGAGGAGGCTGAGACAGCTGGAGGGTGACAGGCTTGGACTATGCCCTGAAGAGTGAGACAGAACTTCCGCCAGCTAGGACAGGGTGGGGAGAAGTCCCTGGAGGAAATACGGAGTGTCCAGGGGACTCAGAAACCAGAGGGCAGCACAGGGGTCTTGGAGAAGAGCAAGAGTGGAGGTAGCGATAGGCGGGAGGGTCTGGTTCACTCCACAGATTTTTGCCAGCTGAGGAGGGATACGAAAAGCATTTCAGAAAGCCAACTCTGGGGAGTCTGAAGGGGACGCAAGCTGCTGGTGGTGAGCTCAGTCTGGGGACTTTCCTTTTACAATTCTCCCTGTTTGAGAATAGACCAAATAACCTCGATGACCTCAAATAAGGATGAACAAGATGATTCAATTTAACCAACATTTATTGAGCACTTATTACACACAAAAGCAAAAAAGAAACGTTAGGTGACTGTTAGAAGCAAATACTCCCCGTTCTGGTTTTAAGCCACTCCTGTATCGAAGAACTCCAACCCAAACAGAGCGCTAAGGAATTATTCCATTTCAAATGCCTGCCAATTTCCTCAAGATGCAGCCTGTGACAGATACAAATAGATTCCAGGAAAGTACTTTCCCCTTTTCACTGCAGACTTTACAGACTTCAACATAAATAAGACAGGCAGCACTTTGTTTAGATAAATTTTTATGAAGGTATGAATCCATGGCTTAGTATATATTTCACTGTCAACGAAAAATTCACCTCTATTTAATTTTCTTTAAAAATGAAAGTTTAAAATAAATGACCAGCTCTTTGATGCAACCCAAGAAGCAATTTATGGTTTTGATGACTTGAGACCCATTCCAGACTCAACTGGGTATTCTATTAACTTGGAATTTAAGGAAAATGTTAAAAAAAAAAACTTCTGGAAGAAATCAAAGTAATGTTCCCAGGACTTATTAGAAAGCTTTTTGATTCTGTTCACATTCTAGGACACATTTCTGAAATCGTATCATGTAAGATGGCTATAGTTGTCTGAAACGCACATTTATATGTTAATTTCATGCCAGAATCACGACAAAATCTCCTAATGCCTGCTGAGACTCAGCTGATCTCCGGGAGGTCCCCCATGCCGTTGGATCTGCACTGGAAAGCAGCTTTGTCGCTCCCAGTGTGTGCGTTCATTCTGTGTACATTTACCGATCATCAGTGCTGAAAAGGCCTACCATCAGGCTTCAGGGATTTCCATGGTGCACGTGCATGCGTGTGTGTGTGTGTGTGTGTGTGTGTGTGTGTGTGTGTGTGTGTGTGTGTTTGGGGGATGACCAAACAGCAACAAAATCCAAAACCTTTCAATCCTCAGAGAAGGATGAGTTAGGGAAGGCTCCACAGATTGGGAGGAGACCTGACTTGGGTCTTGAGGGATGAGCTGAGGGGCGTGCCAGGCGGTCTGATCCAGGCCCAGGGAACCATTCACATGAAGGTCTGAAGCGGTAAAGGACACGGTCCAGGGGCCACTGTCTGCAGCACAGGGATGTGGACCCAACGTGCGATGCACAGCCTGCCACAGAGTTGGCCCTGGACTGTGCGGCCAGCCGGAAGCCGGTGCAGGCGCCTTTGTCAGGACTCATGTGAAGTAAGGGTAGGGCTCGTTCCTGGCTGGCAGTGATCTGCCCCTTCAGGAGTAGAGAGGAAGCAGAAGCTGGCTTCACTCACACCATCCCTCCACGATACCATCTGGAGCCCGCGGCCCGCAAGGGGCCCCTAATAACTGCCTGAGGCACTCGCATGACTGCCTGGGCGCTGCCCCGGCCTGTGGGCATTTGTGCCTTCCCTCGCCTTGTCCAGAATTCCTGGGCATCAAGAAGACTGTCCATTACATTTTATAACTGGTGCCAGACACGCCACCTAGATTTGCACCGAATGTTCCCTGAGGAGAGGAAAAGGAACTCGCTGCCTTGAAAGGCATGTGTCTCCAGAAAGCTTTTCAAAAAATTCCTTAACTTCCAAAAAACGCTGAACAACTAATGTAATGAGCAAATTTTATGCCTTCCAGCTAGCTTCACACACACACACATATATATATATGAAATATATGAATTGTATATACACATGTGTGTGTGTCCACATAGGGTTGCTTCTGCACCATTGACAGTAAGCTGTGTATATTGCCCCTGAGCAATTCAGCATGTATGTCGGGACCAAGGATGCTGGCCCGCATTACTGTACCTGCAGACTGGACATTCCAACTCAACTCTCAGCGGATAGACCGTCCACACTGACGTTGTCCCCAAATGTCCTTCGTGGCTTTTTCCTTTCTAAATTCAACATTCCATTTGGTTGTCTGGCCTCGCTGGTCTCCTGTAATCTATAACAATCTCTGCTTTTATTTTTTAGGATTCTGACATGTCATGTAGAAGGCCTCGGTCTGGATTAATCTGTTGCTTCATGATTACATTCACGTTAAATGTTTTTGGCAAAATACATTTCTGCTTCTCCCTGCACGCCCCCAGGAGGCACATAATCTAAGCGTACCTCATCACTGGCCAAGGTTGGTTACTTGGTTTAAGTGGTTCTGCCAGATCTCTTCATGGTAAAAGTACATTTCTCTCTTTTATAATAGAATTACAATCAGTGTCCTCTCGACAGTCCATGGAGTGACATTCTGTTATAAAATGTTCTGGTTCCCAACAACAATGTCCCCAGTGCGCTGAGCATCAGTGATGATCTCCACCCAGATAGTGTACCAGTTGTGGTATGATGGTCTTTAACTCTCCTTCATTTATTACCTAGTATTCCTTAGCAAAGACCACCTGCCCCTGCCCCGGAACTGGCTACCCCATTTGTGAAGTCCAGTACAAAATGACAGTGCACAGCCTCTTCCTCAAAAGAGAATTTTAAGATGGCAAACGGCAGGGTATTAAACCTAGAGGATGCCGTAACTGTACCCATGAAGCAGGCCCTGCCCCCAGGACGTATGTACCTATGTGTGCTTTGCCACCACTGCTCCAACTGCCCCCATTTGGGCCAATCAGAGCCCCATCAGGCTGGTCTGTATGTCTTTCTGACGTGTTCTTATCAGTGTCGGAGGACTTTGGGCCTTTCTGCAACAATAAGATGATCCCTGGGCTTACTTCGCTCCCTCTTTGCCCCCCAGGTGGTCACCCATTTCTCCAGGCACCCCCGGCTTCTACTGGGGGAAAGGCTGGTAGAAAGCAAGCGTGTAGTGCAGTGCTCGCTGTTGCTTGGGTGCCTTTGCTTCTGCTCCACCTGGAGGGCAGGGGTGGGGTGCACCGAGCACACACTGAGTCCTCCACTCAGCCACCGCACCGCAGGGGCCTCCTCGCCCACCAGGTCGGGTCACTTGTACCTCCCTCTTCCTGGCCCCTAACCAGCCCCCCAAAGATGGCCACTGCTTCTTCCTGTAGCACTCACTACCAGCCTCTACTCCCGTCCACAAACCTGCTTTTCTTGATTCCGTTTGTTCTGGGAATGTTTTTCATGATACGTTAAAAATTTATTGCATTATTTGTGTGGTTCCACAATGTGATGTACATTGAGTTTTACGTTTGTTTCTCTTCGGTGTAATGAGTTGTTTTTTCTCTTCTGAATACATAATCGCATGGTTTAAAAGTCAAAACCCTACGTGTTCAAAGGAGTCTCCTCTCAGTCCAGTCCCTAAATCCTTTTTTCTACTCGACCCTCACAGGTAACCTTTCTACCCCCTCAGGTAGCCATCTTTATTAGCTTTTGGTTCATCTTTCTTATCTCTTTGTGAGAAAAGAAAGATTACATATTTTCGTGTATTTTCCACAAAAGGTAGCGCTTTAGTTGAAAAGCACATTCTGTAAACTGATCTGCGAGCACCGTGTCTTTGCTTTCTCCTATCCGTGGGATGAGGGAGGAATGTGTTAATAAAAGCATACTCGCAGAACCATTTATTAACAGCCGAAAGTGCTCCTTCAGACATTGGTTTTTAGGGCTTTTCGATAAAATGAGGGGCTGAACTAGTTGCTCCTGGAGTCCCCTGCTGTCCTAGCAGCCTAAATTATTCTCTCAGGAAGGGCACAGTGTGAGACAGCAATAACCTCATGTCTCAGGAACTAAATTCCTATTTACTTCTGAACACCAGCAGAATTATTTTTCTAGTTGCCAAAGTTTTCAGGGGTATATTGAAGACCTGGAGCCTTGGGAGGGGAAAGCTGCAGGAAGGAAAAGAGAAATAATTAACTGATCAAACATGGTCCCACATTCCTTTATGCAAATCCAACCTGTGCAAGTGGAGACCGACGGAGAGGCAAAACGAGGGAGCAGATGTTTATTTTGATCAGAAAATCTCTTCTGTGGAAAACATTCACTTATAGGATCATGTTCAACAGTACGTTTCTCCAGTGTATTGAAAATGATTCACTCTCCAACCTGCGTCACATTTTCCTCAGAAACATCTTTGTGCTTATTACACATCTATCTGTGGTATCTGAATATAGATCTTTTTAAAAAGATCATAAATCTGTTGCTGAGGATTTTGGCAGCTGGGCAGTGTGAGGAAAGGGTGGGGGCGGCAAAAACTAACCAAAAACTGTTAACCCCTCCCCCCAGGGCAATGAGAAGGAAATTCAATATATTTTTTTTTTTCCTCACTGGATCTGGAAGATTCCATATTTCAAGCTGGTTCAGTTATGGACAGAAAGTACTGAAATGCATCAGCCTTACTTATTATGAATTACAATGCAGGTTAAAATGCTGGATTTGAAATAAGATCACTTATCTGTTCTCAGTGATTTATAAAATTTGAGTGACATTACAGCTCAAGCCGAGTAACAAGACTTTCAATCAGGTTGCTGTTTTCTCAACATCTTCATGAATTCAGTAATACTTAAATATTACCTCTGAGAACCATAAAAAGGTATTTTCAAGTCTTTTTCTTAACACATTAGGAATATGTAGTAAATATGCACTATAGTACTATTTTTAAAACAGGATTTCTTTGTTGCATTATAAACTTGGCAGTACAAGCAAGCAGGTAGTGCCTGAACCTTTCTTTTAAATGAGAAGCTGCTTCCCATGTCCCATTATTTTTGGGGCTTCAGAAAGGGGAGGAAGTAGCTGTCTGCTGAGACCCAGCCTCTCCAGAGTAGATGCTGGAAATCTGAGGGGAAGGAGTGCAAGTGCCAGAAGGCCACTGGGGATTCACCGAGTCAGAGACCTGCTTTGCTGGTGTACCCTCACCATAGCTGGGCACTTGGGTAGGGCATGGTTGGCAGACACAAAATGTATGCATCCGCAAAGCACAATGTAAGTGCTGAAGTTCCGTGTAAATCTAATTATTAGCGTGAACCGAAGGTACTGTCATTGTTTAACTCATCCGACCTTTTAAATGGATAACCAACCTTGAGGCTTAATTGGATTTAAAAAAATCAATTTCTAGCCATTGCATAGTGTTAAAATGAAGTACCGCATTTCTCAGGCAATTGTAAAATCAGTTTTGCTCAGGAGTATTTTTTATTATTTACAACTTTAAAATGACATTATCCATCTCAGTAAGTGTTTTATGTACATATATACCTTTTATAAACAACCACAAACCCACATGTACGTACATCAAGTCACGTCACAAAAGAATCATTATTTTCTGTTCAGCAGCAGGCTGATTCATCAGCAGCAATCTCTTCACACCAATTACACAAAAAACTGAACTGGGGATAATGACACACCACTGTTTGCAAATCTCTCCTAGCTGTAGCCTAGTCTCATCTTTGTAATAAGAAAAAAAATCCTTGAGGAAGCTTTTTACCAAATCACATCTTGACCATTAAATCTTTCTTGAGGAAGGTCATTTAATTTTATGGAAAGAAATGAACAATTAAAATGGCATAAGCAGAAATAGTGCTGGTCTGGAAATTAGAAGGCTGATGATTCTAGTTCTAGCCCTGAGTTGCACTCAATGCATGACCTTGGCAAGCCCTGACGCAGGCAGGTCTCAGTTTCACCATCTGGAAAAGGGGGAGGTTTGGGAGGGGAGTGAGGTTCTCTGTCTCCCCACAGTTGATGAAGACAGAGATCTATTACGGTGCTCTGGGTCAGAATAAGTTAAAAACGACATTTGATTCCCTCAGCACTTAGTCTGAGAAAGAGACCAATGATGCAAACCAGAGCCCTTTGCCTCCATTACAACATCTATAAAATGAAAAAAAACAAAAAACAAAAACCAGTGGAAAATGGTGGAATTTGGATGATTAGCTAAAAGCAATTACAGAATTACAGTTGACAAACAGAAAATGCTAAATCCAGTCGTCTGATTTAGCTGAGCCCAATTTAAATGTGTATTGTGTTGAACAGAACTTCATCTAAATGGTCCGTTTTAGCCAGACTATGGAGCTAAAATGGAGAACCATACAATTATCCCAAGCATTCAGGACAGTCCAGGGAGCTAATTTGGACAATTGGACCAATGATTATTTTCCTTTGCCTCAACTGACCAGATAATTGTGGACAAGTCTGCCACTGGTTCTGTGGAATGCCTCTTTGTAGAGAGAAAACCCAGCCGTGGGGCAGCACGACATCTGTCCGAGGGTGGCATGCAGCCGTGTCCACTGTCTAACTCTCGAGTCCTACATCGGGAACACTTTCACGTGAACTTGGAGTCTCCGCCTGCCACCCAGGGCCCACATTAGCTTGTTCTGACACCCATCAATTTGAAGGGGGCTGCTCTCCCTCAGTTTCAAAACACAGCTGGACACAAACATCAGACACAGAGGTAAAGGTGGCACCTGGATAGTCAAGAGAATTTGCAGAGAAAGCCAGATTTCAAGGGTCAGTACACACAGATATGCAATTGAAGGCACACACATAAATGCTAACCTCTACTATGTAACTAACATCAGAAGCATCAGGTATGGCTCCCTCAATCCTAGAAGAAATGGAAACTTACCATTTCTAATCAGTTAACAACACTGAGAAGCAGGGATTCTTAGTGCTTGCTATACTGTCTTCCCTCTACCCAACTAATTATCATCCACTTCTATGAGAAGTTCTCTCCTTATGGTTCTTATGATTGACTATGGCAGTATATGGAGTGACATTTGACCCAGTCATGTTTAGATGCACAATATGCTAGACCAGGGCTGGGGATTTAGCTCAGCGGCACGGCACCTGACTGGCAAGCACAAGGTCGTGAGTTTGATTCCCGGTACCGGGAGAAAAACAAAAACAAACAAAGACTAGACCAGACACACTGTTCTGTTGTGACTACACAGTGACCGACAGGGAAGACTGCTTTCTGGGTTATGAGTTGACTCCTTAGAGAATCTGCTACATTTAGCAGAGAAAATCTACCTCTAGCCTGTTTTCTAGCAGTTAAGGTTAAACATTCAAGGGGGAACACAATGGTCTACCATCTCTGCACCAGAGCCTAAGTCTTAAGCGTGCTCTGCTCAACAATGTTCTGGATTTTATCTGCACACTCTTGTGGCACCCAGCTTTAAAAACTGGGCCACCAAGGTCCCCACTGGAACATAATCAAAGGAGTTTCCACTCAAGAACCTGTATGTCCGTGGGTGTGTTTCCACCTTCCCGCAGTCCATCAGCATGGATGACTTGTTTACTGTTGTTACCAGTAGTCTGCATGTTGCTGAGCCCTACGACACATCTATCTAGCCCTTGAGATGGCTGAGGAGCAAGTTGGTGGGGGAAAATGTCATTTCTAGCCAAAGAACAAGGTGAGGGCACGAGAGGAAGAGCCTGTTTCTTCTGCGTGGTTTGTCAACAGGCTGTGAAGGTAACTGCCGTGAGCAACAGCAGCATCTCAGGACTAAATGCCCAGCGTGCCAAGGACACCCCCTGGAAGGATGACTCCCAAACAGACGCCAGTGTTATAACTGAAGAAACACACACCCACCACAACCCGACGGCCGCACCTCTCCCTCCAGGAGTGCACACGTGTGAAGGTCAATACTCTGTGACAAAGAGCATCCCAAGCCCTTGGGCATCCTAGAAACAGTCTTGGCTTTGGGCTCCACGGACAAACACTGTCCCGGAAGTTTTTGGTTTGACAGAATAGGGGATTCTCAAAGCCATGTGGAAAGCTGAGCGACCTGGAACATGCGTGCAAGAAGTACTCCAGGCACACTACAGTTTTACTTCAAGCTTTCCATGTGTTCTTGGTACGTATAGAAAGCAAGTATTTTTATAAGAAAAAAATTAGGTGCCTTTCAGGTGGTTTCCCTATTTGTATTTGGATAGTACACAGATCAGGCCCATTGAAAGCATGCACTGGACAGACGAATGGACTCGCAGACACTGAGGCAAAGGCCTCAGGCCCACAATACATAGTCCTCAGCCAAAAAGAGCATAGAAGTGGTCAGGCCCTCCCCTAACACAAACGCGTTTGAAGAAAACATGAACCCATCGTTAAAATTAATACTAGGATCGCAGGATGTTCTTTAATCTGCTTGATTGCTTTATTGTACAAAAGTTTCCAGTAACAGTAAATTAATTTTTTAAAAAGGACAAAAAAAAGTCATTTTGGGTAGAAGCGCTTCACTAATTGCTTTATTTAAGCATACAAGAAAAAAAGTCTTATCTGACCAATTAGGTTGAAGGGTTTTATTACCTTTAAGAAGCCATTAGCTGGGATAAAACACTGCAAGCACTTGTGTCAAAACAAATAAATAATGCTCTCTCAATTAGCAGAGAAAGCGGTAAATCCGTTAAATTAGAGACACACACGGCTTCACACAACATGGCCTAGCCAGCAACCCCCCACCCCAGAACAAAATGACAGACAGCAGTTTTCAGTTACAATCTGGGGAAAGATCAGGAGCTTTGCAAAACTGACATTAACATTTCTGCTTTTCTTCCCCGCTGCACTCACAGGAGCCAGCCAGGACACTGGGAAAGGGGCAGGGGCTCTGGGGCTAGGCCCAGGTGCCCCGAGCAAGCCCTCCCGGGCAAGGCCTCCTTCTGGAGGGTGCTTCCCAGGCCAGTGGGTAGTCTGGCCTGGATGATTGTCACCTCCACAGCCCAGCAGGGACTAAAGGGCATGACCATGGGCAGGCCAAGGAATCCATCTCTTTCAGAGGGAAAGAATTACCCTGAGGTACCAGGACATGATTATCAATTTTCCTTTACTTTCTCAAATGCTACTGATCTTCCCCGAAATACAGGCTCAAGAGAAAAATACAGTGATTTAAGGACCCCAACAAGTCAGGCATGGGCTCTGGGGCCAGCTCCAGGCTGGCCTTTCCATCTCCCATCCCGCGGCACCGGTCACTGTAGCAGACAGCTGGGGCTTGGCCAGCACTGTATGAGCTTCAGACTGAAGAGGACAGTACCCCCACCCGCACACAAGAGTCCCCAAACAATTTCTAATCAGATCCATTGTTACCTGAATGGGTTGTGGGGGGAAGCAACCCAAATTACCCTATTTGGGGAAATAAATATAAATAAATGGTGGTCCTTTCTTAAAGGGTTAATTTCCTTCGAGGGTTGGTAAGACTCAGCATTTTCAAAAGCTTTTAACAATTATCCAGCATGATCTCCATGAATTGTTTTTCAGGCAAGTTCCCTAAAACAGTCCCACTCCAAGGAGCGGCTGGTCTAAATGACTGCACCACAGGGTTAAAACCAGCTGGGACTCTGTGGGTCCCGTCCTTCAGAGGTGATGAGGGAGGACATGACTCCTCAGCTATGGTTTCCTAACCAGTGTCCACCAAGGAATGCCGGGCACACCTCTGGATTCTCAGTGTTCCTCAGCCTGCAGCAGCGAGAAAACAGGAGGCTGCCCGGAGGTGGACACAAGGTGGGAAGCCTGGGCAGGGGTTGGGGGTAAGACATAGTCTGTTTAGGTGACTTGAGTGGAAGTTTCTGGAAGCCACTTCAAAAGCAATTCTTGAAGAGGCCGTTTATATATGACTGGCCTAAATAAAATGTTACACACTTAATGGGGTCATGCTCTTCTTAAATTTTTTAAGAGAAGGAGAAACAATGAAAAAGCCATCAAAAATTACACAAAAGCCACCAAAATTGTACTGGTATCAATTCAAACAGGGCAAATGAAACATGAACAACTTCAGTTTTCAAAGCTATCATCACTTCCCACATTACAGTTCCAAGAATAAACTCAAGCACCATAATAGTGATAATAGATAGGTAAACGACAAAGTCCGGCTTTGGCAATCTGATCCACGCTCACGTAAGTGCAGGATTTTCTAGCCGGGACTGTCACCACCCTCAGGAGTGTGCCTACTTTCTGGGCACTGTTAAGGGCAATGGGAGAGCCAATAAATCAAGTCACTGGTGGAATATTTTACTCTGAAATGGAGTGATGTTTGGTTAATAATTTGAGATCCACTAATCCTAAATGGGGTGACCCATTTAAAATGGCCTCTGTGTAAATTCACAGTTCATTAAATGGAGTCTGGTTTGAACAGGTCATTATGTAGTTAGTATATAAGCAGTGGATTGAGTAGGGGTGGCTGGGGACACCCAGAGACACACTTGCTCAATCTGGTGACTTTTGTGACACCGTCAAGCTTCCCTTTAATGTGAGGTTGGTGCAAATCACCAACTTTTAAATTTAGATGGTTTTTCTTGGTAACCCCTTTTGGTATACAGTAGAAATGCAGTGCAAAAATTTTAAATGAGGAATACTCTATTTACAATTAATTTAAACTCATGAAGCTGTTTTAACTGGCCCATCTATATGTGTTAATTAACATCAATGATGGTTTCTTATTTTTCACACTTTGTTACTCTGATCATTAACAGTGATGGAAAAGCTAAATTAAGTTAATGGGGAACGGATTATAAATTCTGAAAGGACTTCTTAGTTTGTTTTCAACTGGAAAATATATAGAGAAAAATGAAGAGGCATTTTTGCCTCTACTCATAAATTTTTGGTACCAAATTTCTTAAAAACCAAATGGTTTAAAATTTTTTCCAAAAATTATTTTAACATGCTGCTCAGACATAAATGCTAAAAAAATAGCATACACACATTTAACACCGAACAGCTTCGCAGTGCCTGTAAACTTTCAACTCATCTTCACTTTCTAAAAAATATATATATTACAGTTGATCACAGAACCAATCTCTATTCTGCAACAGTATCAAAGGTCCTTAAAGACTCGACAATGATGGAAAACAAAAACAAAGGCCCCCTTCCCCTCACTTGAGCACGACAGCGAGGAAGAATCTACCGAAAGCCTCGCTGCCCGCTGGCCGCACCTCGGCGCGCGGCTGGGGGTGCAGGCTGAGCCCCACACGGGGAATCCATGAGGTGGCGCACAGCGAGCCCAAGGCCACTAGCGAGCCTTCACACCAACGAGGACAACAATGAGGACAACGACGATGACAAACAATATTAAAATCACAAGCATCTTCCGATTCTTCTTTTGGTACTGTTCTGCCTACAGAAAGAGGAGGAAAAAAGGCAGTCATTTTCCCAAGAATCCCAACCCAGACGCCCTGTCTTCCTGCACAAGGCTCTGGTTCTTCTGCACAGTGAATGGTGTCTCTGTGCAGGCCAGGCCATGTTAGGAACCTTCCCTCGGTGTGGACTCAGCTGGAAGAACTCTGGGACCCTGACGCTACTTACTTCCCGGGACTTGGGAAAACATCAGTTCAGAATCGACTGTTGGGACGCAGGCTGGCAGAGACACTATGGACAGTGCCCTCAGTCTACGTGGACCTGCTTCTCCCCACCCCGCCTCCCCGGCTGTCAGGCAGACTCCCCGTATATGGAAACACACAGCTTCCTGCCCCGCAACGGACAGCTGGCTGCAGGTATCACAACTGGGAATACGGAGCCAACAGCCCAAAGCCCACGTGCTACCTCTCTGACCTTGATCAGAAACAAAAAGCCCATATTTTGCAGTGGAAATGAGTGTGGCCCATGGATCTGCTGCGGACAGAGCGCTCAGCCGAGGTACATCTTCCTAGAGCTAACCAAGACACAGCAGTGGCATTCCCGGAAGCTCAACCTGGGGCGAGGCCTACCTGCCACACCTCTTCCCTAAACACCGCACACTGGAAGTGCTGTCTACTCCACCCAGCCTGAGAGGCTGAAGTCCCAATACGCCCAGGGTTGCTGGCCACAGACACACACCCGAGCAGGGAGATGGAGGGTAGGAGAGCTGCGATGGGTGCTGAAGGCCCAGAGGCAGAGCGTGCCCCACCCTTTCAGACAACAGCAAGGCACACTGAGGAGACGGACACCAAGTGAGGCATTAGCCCTTCCACCTCGCCTCCCTGGGTGCCCAACCTACCGGAGGCTGAGCTTTCTCAGTGAGCCCACCTCAACTGGGAAGAAACAGCAGGAGAAGACCTTCTCAAGAATGTAGCCGGGGAAGCGACTCCCAAGGCTCAAGCATTCTCAGAGGAGCTGATCACCAAGGACAGCGATGTCAGCGTGGGTCTGAGAGAAGATGGAGCACACCTTCCTCCCTAATAAACAGCCCAGGCACCAGGGAAGCCACGCCAAATAATATGCTCGGAAACCTCTCACAATGATTTATAAAGTACAACTTAAAACAAAATTTCTCCTTCCCACTAGATTTGTTCACTTCTGCAGAGAAGGCTTTCCCCTTTGTCTGTGTTATAATAGAAAACATGTTTCACTAGTTTTTATTTAAGAAACTTCAAAACCCATGCATAATTCAGCAGTGTATCAAAACCTGGGTATTACAAAATGAAAAACTAAAGCTGGTTTCCACTTTTAATATACAGAGCTTGGTAACCAAGTTCATCTAAATGCGTAAAAAGCCTCTGCCTACCTAAGGCAGGACTTCTCCCCACTATATGCGGCTCTCGCTCCTGCTCCCGCCAGGCAGCAGCATCCTGAAGACAGGCCAGACTTCTGGACGGACTGCAAGGCTAGACTCTGAAAGCCTGATACCACAGTGGGGGCAGCCTCTGCTCTAAGAAGTGACTGGTTTCAGACAAATAATAGCGTAATGTTAGTGAACTGGAAAGGTGTTCATTATTTGCTAGAAATACCACTGAGTCTCAATGACACAAGGAAGTAAATAGAATTTATTTTATCTGTGAAATATTATATTCCTTTTAAAGAAAATATGTGCCCGGGGCTGGGAATTTAGCTCAGCGGCACAGCGCCTGCCTGGCAAGCACGAGGTCGTGAGTTCGATTCCCGGTACCGAAAAAAAAGAAAAAAAAAAAAAGAAAATATGTGTCCAATTATACACCAGCACGCAGCAGTTCGTGCATGTTTCTCATAACTGATGACGAGATTTCTAAGATGCTTTCCATTGCTTTCTTTAAAGAGAAAGAAATTAACAAGTAATATGAAAACATCCCGAAATAGGCACCTCATTAGCAAAGAATGAGAGCCCTAGCACTCATTCCCACAAACTTCTCCTTCCTCAGGTGACACACGAATGTGCTGTGGCAGTTAAAGGGAACATTAGATTTGCATCATCTCCAGAATGACTCTCAACCAGCAATGCATCAGAAGTGTATCACAAGAAGCAAAGTCTGAGTCAGCAGTAACAAGCAGACACATTTCTCAACAAGTATTTTAGCAAATACCCATTCAACTGATTCCCCCAAATGAGAGGTCTCAGCAAGGATGAAAGAAGGAAACCCCCAGTCCTTTTAGAATATACTGTCACAGAATGGAGCTCTCAGCAATGTCTGATCTCAGGGCAAGGCACACATGGAAAGGTAAACTGCAGTAAAATGGCAACAGCCCACATAGTCAGCTTCAAACAAAATGATGGGGTACATTTTACATGACTGCATTGATAGCCAACCATAAACATGAACACTTAAGAGTTATGCCAGAAGGGACTCCTCTTATGAATGCTTGAGATTTGATAATAGTTCCTAAAATTCTCAGCCAGTGAAAAATGTTATTACCTTGTGAAGCTGTTTCAAGCCATCTTCGGTTTTGATACAGGACTGTTCAACGTTATAGTCAATCCTATCAAGGACCGTACCCTGAGTAATAAATGACAGTTACAGGTGATCAACAACTGCAACGAAGGAAATTGAACTTCAAATACCAGACATGCAAATTATAGACATCATCTGCCGCGAGATGGTGTTTTATCTAGTGTGTCATAAAGCTGCGTATTGAAAACCCTGGGATCGGCCTTCGAGCAGTGAGAGGTACTTGGCAGCGGTGTGCTATGTTAGCTGCAATAATATCTAGCTCATGAGAAATACCAGCGAACTGGGGTCCCTTTCTCGGTTTAGGCACTGTAGGCTATGCTGTATTCAGACTTACTGGGGCGTGAAAGAGTATGTGGTTCAGCGGACACAGGCTCTGCCAGCAAAAGGCCAACTTTGATGTCCACTTGCTGCTTAAATATTGGAGTCAAGTAAGCAGAGCTCAACCTGGAGGTAATTAGGCCTGCAAACTGACTGTCACATCTATAAACCTGAAGGTGGTTCTCCATGGGTCACAGCAGAGCGTGGAAAGTGCCAATTCACCATCCAAAATTAAAAACTGTGCCTGAAGGAGAATTTTTAAAAAACTGCTTAAAAAACTCTTGGCTCTTCCAGGAAGAAGGGGCCACCGAGCTGCATGTGATAGGACTCTTATTGGAAACATGCTGGATCGGGAGAGACAGCAGTTCATAGGGCGACATGGCAGTAATTAGGGTAACTGGATCTTGCATGGCCTGAACACTCCATTCTGCAGTTGGTTTCTGGGGGATCAGAACCCAAATCCCTGCTGGCAAGATAATAAAATGCCCTAATCAGATTCTAACAGTGAACAACAATTTAATTCTACTTGAGAGCTAGTGGTTCCAATGGCCATTACACAATAACCTGCCAAAATTAGAAAGGAAATCTTATCTACTGCCAGAATCAGTGCTGGGCTTGGTCAGAACCAGGCCGGGTTCCACACTATGTGCTCGGGAGTACCTTGGGGCAGGCAGGGTATCAGAACTTCTATTTCTTTTTGAGTTTACTAATATTTGTATAGGGAATGACAGTAGTTTACATCAGTTGTAATATATACACATATATATCACATATATATATGTGCACACATGAACACACATACACACAGGTTCAAATTTTTTCCTGACAAGTACAGAATCAAAGGATTTTGAGAAGGAACGGGTTCAACAGTAGAAAAGCATCCTATCCTTACAGTAGGATAGGATGGGTAACCCACATACCTGCTCTACAATCATGGCTCCTAAGTCCCTAAAGATTTCATTCAGGTCAGAAATAGACTGCACAATCTGGCGGATCTCCCGCTCCCGCTCCTCCACCATCAGTGTATTCTGCTCCACCAACACGAGCTGGTCCTCCGTGAAACCCTAGCAAAACAACAGTGCAGAATTTCCCCTTTAGGAAACCTATGCTGCACCACTTCAGATATGATCCAAAGAAAATGAACTTATGAAAAATATAAGACACATGACAATAAATAGGCATTTATTTTTCCCTAATGGGAAAGATGCAAATTCCCCAAAGCACTGGCTTCTCTGGCACTATGGCCACAGCAAGGGACACAAGAGAAGCTCAACGAGCAGCCATGCAAGGACTCTGGGATGGCCCCGTGCTCCTCCGCATTCGTCCTGAGAAAGCGTTCAGCGCCGCTTTCCCGAAGGCTCTGGAAAGCAGGTCTCAAGGTCTCCTGTGGCTTTTGGGAAGGAAGAAACAGTATGGCTGTTCTGCCTACTGCAAAGATCACTTGATGGGCACTCAAGTCCGACAGTGCTGCTCCATTTGCACTGCACAGGGGTTAGAGACACAGAACGGGGTGCAAATGTACAGCAGCCATTTCTTAGCCCCTTCACGTACCCGATCATACAGAGCATTACCGTCTCCATCATCCATTAGTGGTACTGATGTGTCAAAAAAATGCTGGGATCTTTCCTCTCGATTCTTCATGCCTATCACAGATAGGAATCCACTTTACTTGACTATGTAAACCATCCTGGTTACCGTTCCACCAAGGAAAAGGGGAAATCTAGAGTAAAGCTCAACAGTCAAAGTCGAGATCTCCTTATAACTTTAAGGAAGCCCATCTCCAGGGGGTGAAGGGAGAATTAAGCATTAAAACACACAACAACATGCAAATGTCGGGGTTATTTAAGACAAAGCCACACTCCAAGTGTGTACAAGTCACCTGATGCCAACGCAACAGAGATGTGAGCATTTGAGAATCTCTAAGCAAAGACAGAAATATTTATTCTAACTGCTGTCACAAAACACGAACAATAACAACAACAAAATCGGTATTTCTCTCTGGGAGCATCTCTAGTAAAAACTCCAAGTGAGCCCAATCAAATTTCAGATGAAATAAAATTAAAACATAAATAGGCCCCTGTCAGAACCAGGAAGATGGGGGTGTAGATTAGGTGACTTCATGGACTACAATGGCAGCAAAGCAAACCCATGATTACGGGGCAAGTAAGATGAGCATGTACCCGCCCGGCTTGAACCACTTGGAAAGATGTGCTGGCTGAGCCGGTGTCTCAGGAAGTTCTCTCAGGCACTCTTAGATGCTTTCATTGCTATGCAAGTATGTGGCTTTAAGCTGTGAGGGCTGTGTTTTACCCACTTAGGAGCAGCTCCCTAACCTCTACATCTGGAAAACAACAGTTCTTAAAATGTGCTCAGTTGTTCTTCCAATTCTTGCTTAGATATGAAGTATTCTGTGTAGCCAGAGCTGCCCTTTCACTCCCTGGAAGGGTCCTGGGGGCCGGGGGAGCCTCCTCTCATTATAAAAGGTATGAGTGTGCTCAAAGGGTAAGCAGGAAAGGTACAGGACTACACAGTGAAACATTTCCATAACAGCAAAAGAACACACCAAAAAACCCCAAAAGTAGCTCTTCTCCACTCAAAGATCTCTTAAAAAAGGCTGGGCAGCACTCACGTTTGAGGTAGCCGGACTGTGCATGCCGGAAGCTGGTGGACAGCTCCTGCAGGGTCTGTGCCAGGGAGGCCACGACATTCCGCAGCAATCGCTCCTCCTGATCTGAGCAGGCCCTTCGGGCTCTGCTGGGCAGGGCCTGCACTGCACGCTGACACCTGTGGAAGAGCTGAGAGGACAGGAGGGCTCAGGGCCAGCTGTGGACAGAGGGACGCTAACAGGGCCTCTCTACTCACTCACAAGCAGGAGGAGGGTAATGACCAGTTTGTCCAGCTCCCATAGAGAAAAGTTAGCAAATAAAAGTAATCGGAGGTCTCAAGTACACACACAGGGAGATTCACTGAATTTCAGCTATTTGTGCAGAGCCTGCTGTGTGCTCCGCCACATCCTGCCATTTCATTCCCTACCCACTCCCTTCAAGCACACTACGAGGCAGGGCCTAGCACTGTTTTTATCCCCATTTTACAGATGAGACTGCTGGAATCAGACAGGTGAAAAGAGAAATGTGCCCCTGCTATGCTAAGAATGATGTTCACGCACTCATGTGCTCATCCTCTGACAATGGGCCCCTTGGAGATCTAAACAAAGAAAAACATAAACACTGAAGCTTGAACACTAGTCACATCACCAGCCGAAGGGACACTAACTTTCTTTTTAATTATGAGAACTATATTTCAGTATAAATTTTTTAAGCACTAGAAGTTATGTTTTTAAATCCAGTGACTGAATTCAGAAGTATTCTGAGTTTAATTTTTATTTAATCAACCATAGTAGCATCTACCAACAAACCAACTACTGAAAACCAGTCCCCCCTCCAACACGTCGTGTGCACATGCTGGCACACTCGGTGGACTGCACAGCCCCCAGAAGTCCCTCTGAGAACTTCCGGCTGGGAAGGGAAACTCTAGAAAGCTGCTCCAGCCGCTTTGGAACGGCGACACTTGGTGGCATCTGGGGTCCCAGGACCGCCTGCGGCCTCACCTGTGTGGTCTCCTGGGTGGTTATTTCAATGGCATGCTCCTCCTCGCTGCTGTCGTCCAGGGTGGGTCTGTTTAAATGCTTGTCATGAAGGATGGCTAATTCTTTCATCTTCTGTTTAATTCGGCCAACATCATATTGTATCTAAACAAATGAAGTCACCAGAACTCCACTGATGCCTGGCAGGTATCTGTCCGCCTCAGAGACAATTAGCTACACTCAGAATACAGAGCTCGGTCTGCAGGGAACCTGCTGGTTTACTGATATGTGAGCAAATTTTAATTTAAATTACCAGAAAAATTTTTAAAAATCTACTCTTCTTTATTGTACAGCTTAATTTCTATACTTCAGGTAGTTACTACCAAAGTTAAAACTAACACCAAAATCGTTAACATATATAAAACCTATTCTTATGTTATGTGAAATGAATAAACGCAAAGGTTAGGTATTTCTAGCTATGTATCTGCTAGACAAATTAGTTTATTTTGCAGATGCATTAAAACATGTTGGTATTATTACACAAAAAAAATAAAACTGTGAAACTAACATTCAACTTACTTCATCTACTCCCTCCACCCATTTCGGAGGTGATCGTTTTGTTACGCCAATGGCTGCTTCTGGATCTAAGCTAATGCCTGACACCAGTGCCATACGGTCATCGGCAAGCTACAGAAAAATAAATGAACATTAAAAGAGTTACTTGGATTCAGTGTAGAAAAAGATATTCTTATTCCCTTTTAACTGTTATTCCCTACGAGGACACAGAATGCAGGAATAACACGGCTAGGGCTAGAACTGTTTTTCTACCTTTTCACGCACCAGTTCTTAATTGCCTTACACCTGCTTGTGAGCATGACTCTGACTTGATGTGCCTATAGACATGTAATGAAAAAGTCAACAGAAGATGCTCAAAAGAAAGACCTCTCAGGACTAGAACTACAATAGAAGACATGAACCTCAGCAATTAATGCGATAAGACACAAGTAAAAAGAAATAACTAAGCTACAAATGGAACTAATACAAAATTATTGATAGTAGCAAGGTTTACTTACATTCACTTAGCTACTTTTAGAATGGTGATCCATCACCTTAGTCCCAGGATCATCAACCATGTGTTAACACGTGTGAAGGAACTGCCTGCACCAGTGGGCAAGGTCCCCCACCCGGGCAAGGGCCAGCCTTAAAACTCCACCGTGACTCCACGCCGTGGTGTCTCCCTTCACTTGACTGTCCACCAGCATTTTCCTCACTTTGAAACGATGCTCAAAGTTCTTGCTTTTGATCTATGTAAGATACTGCCTTAGCAAGCTTTCAAAAGAATAGGTAGCAAATCATAGTTTATTTTTTTTTTTTTTTTTTTTTTTTTGCCTGGAGGCAATGAACAAGCTGATAGCATCTTGAGGTACTCATCGGGAATGCAGAATCATTTTTCTTTTTTTCCCTTTTCCTTTTTCTTTTTCAGTACTGGGGATTGAACCTAGGGCCTTAGCATTGAGCTACAGTGGCAGCCCTTGTTTTTGTTGTGTTTGGGTTTTGAGACAGGGTCTTGCCAACTTTCTAAGTTGCCCAGACTGGCCCAGATCCTCCTGCCTCAGCCTCCCATAGTGCTAGAATTCAGGAGTGAGCCACCAAGCCTGGCTCCAGAGCTCAGAATTTTTAAATTCTAGTTTCAAAGGATCCAAATGATAATAAAAATATAATGGTAAACAGTATAAAAAGTCCCTTATAAATAATACTCTGTAAATGTTTAATAAAACTGGGTGAGGAATTTGTACTTCCCTGAAACTACATAAATTTATTTTTTTATTAATTTGGTAAATACTTGCTTACCAAACAATAAAGGAACAGGCAAACTTTTAAAACTCACAGATAAAGGGAAAAAATACAACATAAGGGAAAACATAGATTAAAGAAACTCTTCAAGCAATCAACCCTAAACCCTGAACAGAAGGTTCCTAGGAAAATTCCTGATGGCAAGTTGATGCTCACCATAACTCTCCGCCTGCAGCCCTCCCTGGCTCTGCAGCCCTCTGCTCTCAGCATCCTGTGTGCCAGGGAGACCTAGGCCACGGGGGGAGTGCACCTGGCACAGGACCACTGCCCTGAGCACCTGGGAGCTAGGACTAAGGCCACCGGAGTCGACCACCGAGGCCAGTGGGCCACTGCTGGCCCAGGATCACTTCTGTTCTTAAATGACAAGTTGTCAAAACCTGCACTGCTTGCAGCTCTGCATCCCTGAGGTGGGAATTCTCACTCTCCACTACCACCTTTTGTTTTTAAGTAAGAGTTCACTAATAGGAATTTTAAATTTTTACAATTCAATTCTCACAAAAACTAGGTAAGCTAGGAAATACTATTTCACTATACAAATACAGAAACTGAAGGCCAGAGAACGTTAAGTAGCTTGCCCAAGGCCACTAAGCTCTTAGGTGACAGCTTAAAACCTGAGTCAATGGATTCCAGACACCCTTTCCACCCTGCAGCTGCCAGTCACTCTGGAGGCCCATGAAATATACTGTAATTTGCTAAGAAAATGAATCAAGACAAACTATCAGATCAGAACAAAACCCAGTACTCTGATTAATTCCCCACCAACGGCACAGGGACCGGAGGCTAGGCCGCAAACTAGCACGTAAGCACCAACAACCTAGCCCTCTCTGCCAGGCCACCTGCGGAGCCGGCAGCATGGGGAGGGTGGGCTGCTGCTGAGAGATTAGAGGCAGAGCTCTTCATCCCGCCCGCCACGGCACTGCTGCAAAGCCACCAAGTGGTACCCAACTCTGTGCGGGGCGCACCACCTACAGCAGAGTACTGCCCAACGGCCAGTACTCGGCCAGCGTAGCACATGCTGCACTTGGAGTTACTGCTGCACTACACCAGAACTCGAATTTATAACTTCAACTGTTTACACAAAGCAAAACTGAAAAAGTGCCTAGATGTACCTTTGGATGAATCATAGAATCCAATATGTTCTGTTATTATACCATATTTCAGTAGAATAATGACTTGTTTGATTTATAATGACTGTTTCTAAATTCAAGAACAAAATAAGTTGTACTTTTTTTTACTGTTTATAAAAAACACATTAAACCAAAGAAAATACACAGAAGATACAGCTCTATCTAAATTTACCTACACTGTGACTACTATCATTTTATCTAAAACAAATAAATTATAAACCATATATGAATAGCCAACTGAAGTGGATTCAGCCCCTTCAAACAGTGCTTTATTTTATACAAGAAATGTGTTCCCCAAAATTAGATATAAATCTAAACTGGGGAGAACGCACTCTTCTCTGGGTCCTAAGGAGGATGCTAAGGAGGAGACCCTCGAGGACGGACAGCTGCCACCCAGCCAGCTGGCTTTGAGCTTTCCACACACAGCCTCAGGCTTTGCCGATGGGAGAGAACAGCTGATTCTTCAGGGCTGCACACTTCAAATAGCAAATCATTTGTCCCCTTTATGATAGAATCTATAGCCATAGCTCATCGTGCTGGAAGTGCTGCTCTACTGAGGGGAAATGTCATTTCTCTTATTGGTAGCGATTTATAATGTGTATCACAGTATGTATTATTAAAAAAGAAGCTGGCATGTTTTGGGAAGGAAAAACAACTGAAAATAAATACCAACTATCTGAAATGGAAACAAATATGAACATAAAAATACATTTTAAGTGCTAAATAATCACCCTTTCAGCTTCCAAACCTTTTCTTATTTGGTGGGGATCCAGTGCAGACATCAATTTTCAAGTTGCCATCCTACTCCATACAGACCTTAAACAATTGCCAGATTTATCATTTTCTTCCCTAATGTCAGCTCCATCACCTCTCCAAAAACATACTGGTTATTAAACCTTTTCTTAAACAAACATACTTTTGAAGGTAAAAAAAATCTTTCCATATCTTTTAAATAAGAAAAAAAAATGTTATGAAAGCTAGCCTTAGGAGAATTAAAATTGAAGATTTCTTGTGTCCTTGATTTGTGGCTTGGTCCTCCGAGGACTGAGGGGCAGAGGGGAACTACCCTGACCCAGAGTCACCTCGCTGTGGGACATGCAGAAAACTCCTATGGAGTCTCAGGACAACACGCTCCAAGCGCTTTCGGTGCTGGTTTCCCTAAGTTAACTTTGGCCCTCGATTCATTTCCGATGCGGGCATCTGCCCCTGTTCAGTGTAGCAGACGGTGTGGATAAGGCCTTGCTCTATGAAAGGAACATACACACACAGTACACGCTGTTACCAGTCTGGCTGTTTCAAATATACGGCCTTCCCACCTTTACAAAAGCTTGCCTTTACCATAGGCTGAGTCAGTGTGCTGTAAGATTAAGAAAACATCAGAGCCTCTGGAGAAACTGGAAAAGTCAGAGACCCTTCCCGCCCTCTAGAGAGTGGCACTGCACTGGGATGGGAGCATTCTTGATGTACCCGCAGTGAACATTTACAAAGCCCAAAAGGGACAAAGAAAATGTCAGCCTGGCGACTCTTGCTTCTGTAGGGGGCATGTGTGACAAAGTCAGAGGACACACACACAGCAGGCTCAAAGCCCTCCGCTAGAACACGGCGCTTAAGAAACCTCAGGTTCTTTGAGAAGTGAATCAACGGGCAAAGGAGGGAGTCAGGATGTCAGCGCTGTATTTTTAAAATGGTGATGTTTAAAATACTTGCCATTTCTGATTAAGAAATTCTTTACAATACTTTTGGGACTGTAATAAAGAAATAAAATATTTGAGAATCAAACCACTCACAACCCTGACATTAATGTGGCTAGTTTCATTAACTTTTCTTTTTTCTTAACACTCTCTCTCTCTCACACACACACACACAACTGCTACCTGTGCCAGCAGTGCACTATTCTCTTCTATAGACTTGAACTGTTTTAGTCTAGCGACAAGCCTTCAGAAGAGGGTCACTCCCCATTAACAAGTATGGGCTGGGAGCTTTGCAAGGTCTCACAGTACCATCAATAGGTTGGACCCAGAGGCCCACCACACCACCTTGGCCTCCCTAAGCTGTGCAGTTGTGGAGCCTGACATTTATACACTGTGGGTTTTTGTTTTTTTTTTAAAGTTTCTAGTTTGAATTTTTAAAACAACTTGGGAGTTTCTCACAGGAGAGGTCGCCTCCTCAGGGGACATCTTACTCTACTCAGCATTTTCTGAGGATGAAGATGGCATCTCCAGCAATAGCAAGAGAGTGGCTGGCTCGCATGGCTGGCCTGCAGGATGGTGAGCAGGAGCCATCAGTCAGATGATTTTTCTCTGGGAGACATAAATAATGGGCATTTACCATCCCCAGAAACACCACTGTGAAGCCTACACTGCCCCAGCACAGCCAGCCTCGAGGGCCATCCCCAAGCACATCCCCAACTCTAGGGCAGCACTGGGTACATCACAGTAATGAGTCCACAGTTACACTTAACTGAGTGCGTCAACAGTACGTGGATGTATGGATGCAACGAACGCACGAACGAATGAGGTAAATAACACGACACATACACTTCAGGAAGCTACGCTCGTGAAAAACAATGTCCCTGAGAACAGAGAAAAAGGAGCAAGCAAAATGTGCAAGGGGATGGGGTGGCTGTGAGCAGCCACATGAAGACTGGATGAGCAGGCAAGGCCACCACACGGGCATTTCCTTCAGCGTGTGGTCAAGGGGGCTCCACCTGGGTCTCTGGTCACAGAGCAGAAGACTCCCCTTCTCAGAGAATAAGCAGTAAAAAAGCAAATGGCCTGCTGGCTTATATGGCACACATAGCCAGTTTCTAGAACTTACCATCTGAAGAAGGGGGAAAGACTAGAAACGGGAGAAAAAGTGATCCTTACTTAGACTATTAGGAACACTTCTGCGCCCTCTCCACCCTAAGTCCTTCTAGCGTTGGCTCTTCCCCCTCATCATATACTGCTTTGGAGGGGTGGGGGCGGTCACAACTTCTACATGTGCAAAACGCCCGGTAAAGAACAGTTATCTGTACTCTACGTTAAAACTGCCTGGGTTCTACACTCTTTACCACTGTCAGAGTTTGGTCAGCAGATCTATCCATGTCCACTGAACTCCAGCAATGCTCAACTTCACTGTGTGTGAGCCAAAGTGAACTCACATCTCCATGCCCAGAGCCCAGGCTGGGTACTGGCAGTGAGGTTCCTGAATGGGGTCGGGAGTTCTCACGCAGGCCTGATGGTCGCCTGCTCAACAAGCTGCTGAGGTCGGGGCTGGGGATTTAGCTCAGCGGCAAAGCGCCTGCCTGGCAAGCGCAAGGTGGTGAGTTCGGTTCCCGGTACTGGAGAAAAAAAACAAACAAAAAAAAAACAAACAAAAAAAAACAAAACAAGCTGCTGAGGTCGACAAAAGTAATGAATGCACGTGATTAAAAATGTTTCCACCCTAAGAAAAAGTTTGCAGTAGAAGGGAAGTTCTCTTAATGTCCTAGACTTTTCTTGGGAAGTAGCCACTGCTACTGGTTTCTTGTGTACCTTTTTAGAATTTTTTAAAAGCACACACAAGGATAATTACTTTTCTTAAAGGCGGGCAGGATTCACATTACGCGCATATTTTGCATTTAGCTCCCCTCCCACTTGGCCATGTGTCTTCACAGACAGGCTTCACTCTGTTACAGGGGCACAGACACTATATTGTTTATTTGTTTGCTTGTTGGTGACAGAGTCTCACTATGTAGTTTAGACTGCTCTTGAACTCACTATGTAGCCCAGGCTGGCCTCAAACTTGCAGCGATCCTCCTGCCTCAGCCCCCAAGTGCTGGGATTATAGGTGTGCACCACTGTGCCCAGCTATGTAATTTATTTAATTGGTTCCCAGTGAGAAATATTTAAGTGGTGCTCAGCCTATTGCTATTATCTACTAGTTTAGGTTTTTTACAGGTAGATCTAATTTGCTAGATAGGACCCCGGAGGTTTTGAAGACAGTGATTCCAATCCTGCCTTACTGTACAAACTGGTAAGTTAAAACGAGCCAGTCTTCCCCTCTTTTTAAAATTTTTTCTCCTCAGGAAAAATAATGTTGCCCCTTCACTGCTAAGAAGGGCAACGACACACAGCAGGAGCAGCCGCAGTTTCCGCTCACGCGTCTTCTGCCCTTTGAGTCGAGCTGCTAAAATAAAGTGTTGTGAATGTATATGCTCTCCACCTTCGGGGTGAGACACGAGTGAGTAGTGGAAACACAGAGGCTTGCTGCTAGGCAGGGACAGAAACGGCCCTCCACAGTGATTAGCTCCGGAAATACAGGGAGTGGGCGCCCTCCCTCCATCCCAGGCACGCGGCTTCGTCCAGGCTTCCGTCATCCACTCTGCGGCTGTACCTGGGCTCCTGCGTCACACTCCTCTCAGAGAGCAGGAGGTCATTGACATCATCCCACACGCAAGCTGTCTGCTGTCGCACTCAGAAAAACGCTCAACCTTGACTACTTCCGAAGTGGAGACATTTCCCAAGAGTAGTAAATAATGCTCTTAAACCTCCTTATAAATTATCAGCTCACACCGTGTGAAAATACACCAAACAAATTCTAAGTACTAAATTGTTAAACACATTATAAAGTAATCAAAGCAAATGCTAAAATAGGTACAACCTCTGTTACCCTTTTATATATATGACCAGAGACTGTAGAGAAACAGGTATTTTATAAACTAAAATTACCTAGCATATAAAAATATCCAAAACACAGTACCTCGTCCAGCTCCTGTGGGTGTGTGGTTGCCGTCAGGCCCGTCCAGGCAGGGAGAGCAGGAAGGAAGGCATGGGCAGACAGACAGACAAGGCACCATCAGGTGAGAAAACAGGTGTTAAGGAACTCTTAAATCCACTAAAACCGAAGATCTACCAGCCAAGGCATTTAAAAATGTCCCCTTCTCATTCTCCCTTTCTTAAAAAAAAAGCTACATCCATACATATTTTTATTTACTCTGGTTGTTGTTTTAGTAAATGAGGTAGGAAACAAGCAATAAATAGTAAAAATTAAAACACACTGGAAACAAAACACACTTGCTTCGGTTTCACTGAAGTAAACTGCTAATCTGTTTCACAGATATCAAATATCACATACAATGCATAACATTCTAAATTTCCTTCAGCAGAGAACAAATGTAATGCAACTATGTCCAAATAAATGCATATTTAAACATGTAAGTCGGCCCTGCAAATGCAGCAGAATTACAAAATGAACAACCCATAGAATTGTCTATGGCTGCACTGAGGTAGTACCTAAGTGACCACATATGTAAGGGCTCTACAAATTAAATCCCGCAGACATGGCTTTATCCACGGCAAGCGCTGAAAAACCACTGTTTCCCGGAGAGACACAGGTGGGAAAATCAAAGAAAAACTCTTACCATTTGCTTGGCATGTAATACTATTAGTCTAAAAAGCACACGGTTATTTGTAAAGCTATTATAAAAGCAAGCAAACAAGACAACAAAAGGTAAGGAGACGAGAAAGCAGGCACCCCAAGGGTTAAGTTTCAATAGAAAACTAAAGATTCTTTTTTAGATCAAGGTAGAACTCTATCTTCTGGACAGTTATTAATGACAGATAATCTAAATGAGGAGGTTTTTTTTTTTTTACAATATTGATCATGAAAATAATTAGTGGTGAATTGCAATTATCAACTGTCTTTTTTTATGTTTAGCCATTAATTTAGAGCATCAAAAACATTAACTTTCTTATCTAAAAATTAGTGCAAATGAAGCTGGTCTATCAGGCCAAAACATTACACAATGATAGCAATAAAATATAATCAAACAACACTCGGGTAATACTTCAATTACATGATATTACAGAATGCTGAGAACCCTCCTCACTTCTACAATTGCGGAGGAAAGAACTACTTATACACACACGCTACTGTATCAGTCGTGCTAGAAGGTATTGATAGAAAAGACAGTGTCAATGGCTGATCTCATTATGTTTTACTTTACACAGAAAAAATGTTTGTATTTTCTAAGAGCTTAACGTTTTCAGCAAGAGAGCATGGACATCTTTCATCAAGAAAACCCAAGGCAAAACCCCTACGTGCAGCAACAGCCTCTTCCATTCTATAGAAGCTCCCCGGCATTTCATCTTTGAACAAACTATCACTGCAAACCATGGTCAAAATCTCTGCTGCGCGTGAGCCTGTGCCGTCAGATTATTAACCAAGCACACGCATCCCGATCTTTTGATTCCTACAATTACCGGATGATAATTGGAATCATGAGATTCTAGGGCTAGAAGCAACTCTTTTCTTACAAATAAGAAAACTAACCTTCAAAATGTATAAATGCACGCCCTGAAGTCACAGAGCTTGTTAATGGTTAACATGGGGACAGCCCCAGGTGTCCAGGCCTCTTTCCACCCCACCCTGCAGCTCTATAATTTTATTAACAATTCAGAGAATTACTTGTGATAGGCAGCTCCCATATCATATCGGGAATTAAATTCAGGCCATCTTTCCAAAGACCACCCCCCCCCATTTGGCTGCTTAAAAACAGAAAGCTTTCAAAACTCCCCTTGCCCCAAAATTACCAGTAAATTTAGTCAAGATTTGAATTAAAATATTTAGAATCATCATCAGAAAAGACCAAAATACAGCAGAATGAAAACATGTTACTACATATCACCACCTTCTAAATCTTTATAACGTTTAAATCTAGGTCTTTGACCTGCCAATGGCATGAAATCAAGCAAATACTGAAAACTCCAAGTAGCATGTGGAATTTATAGTCTAAAGAACTTTCTACATAAAACTGAAAAATAAGTGGAAACCCATCTGTGTTTACTCAGGAAGTCTGGAAAAGTTGAGCAAAATGAGTTGGAAATACAGGTCTATGCTATAGTGATATTTACTTTATTTCCATTACTGCCAAAATAAAAGTTTGCTTCACTTTTATCCAACAAAGTATCCTTATTCTCAAGTAAGCCTCACTGCTCAAATGGAATCTTTAAAAGCAGAAAAGCAAATAGATCTAAAGAGAAATATACAATGATTTCATACTTGGATTCTAAAGACACAGAACTGATTTTCCAGGAGACTCTGCCCGACCTAAAACTTGAGAACCTTTGATGTGCAAGTTAAAATTGACTGCAGAAGGCTGTAAAGAGAGATAAAGATGCTACTCTATTGCTAGAAAAATAAAATGCATTTAAATATTAAGTCCTTCCATTTTCTAGGATCTACAGCCTCAGTCCTGGAAAACAGCCAGCCGCAGTGTGGTCCTGGAGGGAGCAGAATGCTGGGCTTCACAGAGGCCAGAGCTCTGCCCCCCAGCCCTCCACTCTCAAAGCGCCCCCATGCTGACTCAGTTTCCAACTCCTCTGCACCTCCGTTTCTTTCCTACCACGGGCACCTGCCTGGTGGACACTGAGAGTGACACGAGGTTTTACATGGAAAGGACTCAGACCAGTGCCAGGCATATAGCAGGCGCTCAATAAATCTTAACTAATGATGTTGTCAAGACTGTATAAGGATCTCGGGTTTCTTATAATCATAGTTAATCTGGAATTTTTTCTTTTTTTTTCTCATAAAGCACAAGTTTTATTAAAAATAATGTGCCAGTCTCAAACTAATCTAAGACCAATTAACTCTAGCTTCCATTTATAGATTATGCATTATTTCAGAGCAGAGTATAGATTAGGCAGTAAACACTAACAAAGTAGCTCCAGCCCCTATATTAGATTCATTCCAGATTAAAAAAAAAAAAAAAAAAAAACCACCAACAACAAAAAAAACCACCATGAAACTATACAGCATTTCATTAGATCAGACCGGCAACTCAACTTTCACTCTTCATTCATTCATGTAAGACTTTACACCTAAAACAATTGATTATTTAACTTCACTATTTAACTTCATAAAGCCATTCCAGGTTCTTGAAGGCAAACTGCCTGTAAATACTTGAAAGAGGTGCTGCCTTAACACGTCCATTTACTTGGCTGATAAAATGTCAAAGTTACTTTTGCACAGTATTAGGGCTACTCTAAGGATTTTTGCCAGTAACCTCAGGCTGACAGCCACAATACTGTGGTTGACTATGGATTTCTCCTTTTCAAAATTAAACCTAAGGCTGTGTGATTTGGTCATGAGAAAGAATGTATTAAGACAGAATTTGAGAAAACATTATCAAATTGATAGAGCCACTAAAAATCACCTAACTCAAACTCAATTTACAAACCTGATGAAAGCTGTCTAAAAAGATGAAGTCCATAGCAGATGGGGACTCATCCTAAATTCCCAGACTGGTTGTCTAATGCACTTTTCTTTATTTTATGCTGCCCTGAGGTATAAACCTGCCAGGCACCAAAACTGAGGGCAAAACACAATTGTTTTGAGAATTTGAGAATTGCCAATAAGTGCACTTTGCTTAGACGCTAAAACCAAAGCTCAGTCTGTTTTCAACAATTAATTTTACTAATATTAATACAATTTTAAAAAAACAAGTAAGTAGAATTTTATTCAGTTCTGGGTATTGAATTTTTAAAAATATACAGGAGAGACTAAAAATCATTCATAGCAAAGAAATTTAACCATGCGTCTGAGCCGGGATTTCTAAGCCTCGAAAAAAAATCCAGGAATAAGACGGCTGCAGGGTCAGGGTGCAGGAGCAAGAGGCTTCCTATAACTGCAGACCCTAGTGGTGGGACAGAACTAGAACAAGGACCACAGGATAGAAGACATGAATATTACCGGGATCACGACAGGAGAGACATTTTAGTAGTAAAAAGCACGGAGCACTAGCTACTGAAATTTGAGAGTTTTTCACAAATGGGAATGTTAGGCAAAAGACCTCTAGGTCCCTCTGACCCTTGGGGCTGTTTGCTTTGCTACTGCACATCTTCTGTAAATTACTCATTATTGGTGACAAATTTGCTTTTGCCCGAATGCTGCCTAAGTCCGTAAGCACATATGGGTATCTATAATAACCCCCATAACCAATAATCTTCTAGTTTTTTCTTCAAACTAATATTCAAAAAAAAATCTTAAATGGAATTTTTTAAATGAAAAGCTTGAAGTGTGCATTATTTTGAGGTACGTGTGATTTACATACCCACATGCCACTTTGCAATCCATTTCTGTATCTTTTTCAAGCGTGTGAAATTTACAACTACATTTTTTTAAAAATCTACTATGATAGGTGATTTATTTTTAATTGTTCATGAGAAAACAAATACTCTAAAATCAACTTCTATAGCTTTCTAATTAGGAATTTATGATTTTTAAAAATTAAGTTAAGTCCTGGTTTAGTTACTTCTTTTTTTAATTATCAGGTAACATACATATATTTGTAAATTGTCTGTTTTTTTTATAGTTGTACTTTCCTATGACAAATGTATTTGTTATGTTTTTATTTATAATTTTTCCAACACACAGAAAAATATGTGAAATGATAAAATGTCTTCTTATATATTCATCACTAGATTTAACAATTAGTAACATTTTGCCTTATTTGCTTCCTCTACTTTTGAGGGGCGTTAAGTACTTAAAATAAGTAATAGCAATCTTGACATTTCACTACTAAACATTTCAGTAGTCATCGCTAATGAAATTAACAAATGTAATTATTTATAATTAATCTAATTAATACCTAACATGTAGTCCAGATTCAAATTTTACAGACATAGTTTTGATTTTGATTTGTGACATGGTTTTACAATTTACAAGGCAGAAATGAGGTTTTTAAAATTTTTATGAGCTAAATATGCAGTGAGAAACATTATAGGAGTTACTCAATACAGTTTTGAAAAATTATGTCTGGCATGTCTTTTTCTCCAAAATGTTTATAATAATTCTCTAACTTTCAGAAAAATTGAAAAAAATTGTAATCTCTACTTATGTTAACACCTTATCATACTTGATTTTGTGTGTTTGAATGTACCGAAACAGTTCCTGTTAAATCACTTATAAATAAACTGAAGAAGTAATGCTTCACTTTTAAACACTTCAGAAATTTATGGCATGTCATCTGTATTTTAAGGTAAACATTTAAAATATATAAATGTGTGCTTTCTTTTTAAATTCCACTTAGACAAACTATTTTTGTTAGATTGCAGAATCTATTTTTTTGACGGTCTGCACTACACAGATATTTCAAATGACCCGACTGCTTTTCATGCCAGTAGGAAGATCTTAAATGCTCATACTGATTAAAGCATGTAATATTTTTAATGGTGTAAAATAAAAAAATTTTAAACATTCTAACTTACATATGTATTCTTAGTTGAATTTAAAAATCTACTTTCAAGAAATTGTCTGAATTAACTAACTCTAACTGTACATTTCTGGACATACTATTTTTTCTAACTCTGTAGCTTATCCATTTTTAATTATTATTTAATCTACAAATTTTTAAAAAATTGTTAACTTAGAAAAACATTTTTAAAAGCAGTTTGACAGAGATACACTTTTAAAAAGCTGCCAATATCGGACAACACAGTATTTTTAAACTGTCTGAACGGCAGTTAAAAAATTTTTTTTTCTCATGTTACCCAAAGCTGCCGGGTGTGTTGAACTTCATATGATTAAAAATTTTAAAACAAACAATACATTCTTCAATTAAAATTGAGACCCTAAAAGCATTAATGAGTGTTTTAGACCCCCTCCAAGGTAGTATAAAACCAAGTGGTTTAATAAACACGAGAGTCTTTTTATTTAACATAACTAAAGACCCACTGAAAAATTGTAGTCATTCAGTTTCTATTCCATCTCTTGCTTTATTTCAGGGCACTTCAGAATCAGCACTAGAATTTGCTATTTTCCCTCTTTATAATACCTTTATGCTTATTTCTGTACAGTATCATTTCTTTCAGTTTATACATGTAAGAAAAAAAACCTTCAAATTTTTATGTAAATAAAAATGAAAACACACCCATCCTTGCTTTCTATGCTTTTTGACCAGAGGTTGCACCCTTTCATCCCTAAAACTGCCCCCACGGCTTAAAACCCGCTTTTCTGTGAGTATATGGTCAAAGATATTTCCCACTGTGACTTGAAAAAGGGAAAAACTGTCTTAGTATACATGTCAATAATCATGACACATGACATAATTTTTCTATTTAGCATTTCAATACATGATAATGAAAAAAATAAAAAGCAATACATTTCCTAAGTGGTGAATTAGTATGAGAGTTCAAAAACTGTATCTTTTCCAGCATAATCCCCAAAGATCAGGTCTTGGCATGACAATTTCCTCATGCCCAACGCTGTTTCCATCTAAATCCACCCTGTCTACAGCAGGCAGCCCGCTAGAACTAGCCTCCTAACTTCGCTTTGCAGTGAAGGATGACAGAGCTGATAATCATCCTTGTTTCCACCACTGGTCTTGCCCCCTTATTTAACCCACCAGTACACTGAGACTCAGAAAAAGAAAGCAGCCCCCACTGAAAACAAACCCCGAACAGTAATCTTTCCAGGACCTTGTTTACAAAAAACAAGCAACAAGAACTCTAGCTAGGCTAAGTGAAGGGTCTGGTTAATAATAAATAAATAAATAAATAAATAAATAAATAAATAAATAAATAAAAATTTAAAAAGCTATTTGGGAGGGTCAATTTTCACATACACATCATGTTTTTTCAAAAAGTTCGAAGGGAGGGGAAAGATTCATTTTCTGTCTAGGAAATGGAAAACGAGGAGCCTAGCACCTCACAGCCTCACAAACATAAACCCCCAGGAAAAACAGCAAAGCAATTCTTCACAGGGAACACGGCCACAAAGAGGACTATGAGACCATTAAAAGGGGGGCTCAGGGTGGAAAAACACACACACATATAGACACACAAAAACAGCACAACTCCTTCCTCTTTCGAGGGGGAGGGAGCCCTTCGCTTGCAAGGATTTGATTCTGAGGTCCTGCAACTTGGCGATTAGAGCCAAAGTGAGGCTCACTTGGGGGCGGGAGAGAGAGCTCCAAACAAAACCAAACAAAAAGGCATCAGAAGGGCTCGACGCTTTCCAAGTCCTCCTCGTGTTAAAACATACGTAAATTGGAAGCGTCCGGTCATGCAGTGACGACGGCGGCGAAGGGGGCAGGCTGGGGAGGGCTGTGGAAGTGAGGAAGGGCAAAACACAAGCGAAAACGGGCCTAGAGCTGTTTTCCCGTCGAGGATCCTAGACGGCTCTTGGCTCGAACCAAAACACCTTGCATTTCCGTATTAGTCTTATTATTCTTATCCTTTTTTTTAGACAGAGAGACAGACAGAGAGACAGACAGACAGGCACAGCCGCAGTGCACACGGTGCGTGTGTCGGAGAGGCCGCCTGGAGACTCACCGCAGCAATGCTACGTGAATGCAGAGGGCTGGAGGTGGTGTGACTACTCACTTGCTCGGCTAACAGCTGCCGGTTTTGGATGGAATTATTCCGCAACAACAAGAAAGCGTCGGTTAAACGCCTGGTGGCCATGTCTCACCCTTTGTGACCCCCCGCTCAGGGTCCCCCCGACCCACTTGGAGTCCAGTTTATTCACTTTCTTTCGCTTGGTCTGGCCTAGCTGGCCCTCCCTTGAACAGATGCCTCTCTTGACAAGATCCCAGGCCGCAGTACCAAAAGGCGCAGCCCTGCACTCCGCAAAACGCAAAGACCCCTCCCCAAATAACCACCTAGGCTTTCCAATTGTCTGACTCCCCCTGCCCAAGGCCTGAATTCGATCTCTAAGCACTTGAATCCCCCCAATCCTTGCTCAGCAAGCCAACGTCCCAGAGACCCCTCCCCAATCCAACCTTCGATCTACAAGCGTCTAGCTCGCCAATCCCACTCCACTGTGGGAGGCTCTGAAGCCCCCTGCCCGTCTTACTGCGGGAGCTGCTCTAAAGGGCTTTGCTCCTACCCCTAACTTGGCTTGGGGGTTTCTGCCCTGTCCTGACTCGGGCTCTGACTCATTCACTCTTCCCACTAGAGGATTGATTTTGTTTCCTGGTCGAAAACCCGAAACAGGCCCGAGCCCTGAACTAGCCAGAGCCTGGCTTCAGCGCAACGAGTCTGAGCTTGAAACGTCTCAGCTCGACCTCCTGATCCCTTTCTTTCCTGGGTGGCCTGGTCCTTCACTGCCAGCAGGCTGCCCGCCTCCAGGTCAGCAGGGCCTGCCTCCCCGGCCTCTCACTCCTCTTCTCCGGCTCCCTCCATCGCCGGATCTGCTGGCAGGCCAGCCCGGGCCGTTTCCGTGCTGCGGTCCTGGGTTCTGGCGTCCCCCCCTGGCCCTCTTCCTGTCCGTCCCTCGCGGGTGCCCCCCTGCGACGTGCCTAAGGCTTGCTCCCAACGTTCCGTTTCGGGTGTGGGAGCTCCCTGCCCCTTGCCCCAGGCGCAGGAGCGCTCCGCCCTCTCCTGGGGTTGCTCTCGGGGCTCCCCTTCTGCCTATCCCTAAGTGTGTTCAAAAACTGGAGCAGGAGAGCGGGCGGGGCCTCGAGTCTGGAGTGTGGCCCCAAAAGTAAAAAAAAAAAAAAAAAAAAAAAAAAAAAGCTTTCAAGGGCCTTCCGCTCTGAGTAGAGTGGAAGTCGTGCGGCGGCCAAGTTGTGCGCCTGCAGAGCCCGCTCCGCGCCGACACGACGCGGGGGCGGCGGGAGCCGGAGCGGGAGCCCGAGCCGGAGCGGGAGCGGGCTGCGAGCGCCTCTGCAGGCCGAGCACGCTCCACTGCAGGCGGCCAGGCCGAGCTGCGCACTTTTATTTTTTTTAAGCTCAGAAAAAAAAAGAAAAAAAAAATGTACCGAAAAACAAACGTCGAGGGGAAGGCTGAGAAAAAAAGGGAAAAAAGGCACCGCGCGCGGGCGGCCCGGCGCGGGGGTCGTCCCGCCCCCGCCGCTCTCTGTAGGGGGCACTGCAGGGTCGCGGATCTGGAGTGGAAAAGTTCGGGGAAACTCTGACGCCCACCCCCCAATTCAGCCGCCCAGTGCCCGCGCGCCGGCGAGCTGGTCTGCGCCTGGCCTCCCGGCTGAGCCCCCCGAGAAGCCCCGGGCCGTGCCCGCGGACTCGGCGGGGCCCG
>NW_004955445.1:910827-943473 GCF_000276665.1 Chinchilla lanigera
GGTCGCGCAGCCGCGGGCCAGCCCGGCGGGGCGCGGTCAGCGGAGCAGCCCCGGGCTCGCGCACACCCGGGGGTCTTGCCAGGTTGCCCGTGGGCTTGCAAATCGGGGCCTGCGCCTGGAGCCCCGAGCCCCGAGCCCCGAGGTGCTCCCCTCTAGGGAGAATGTTCCAGGCGTTTGTGAAGCAAATGACACAGTGCATGAAAAGAAAAAAGAATCGAGCCAGGCTGAATGCTTCGGTGCGAGACCTCGAGGGCCGGCTCAGCGAGCGGGGACGACGCAGCCCCCGCGGAGCCGGCATGCCTGCCTGCCTGGCCGCCCGCAGACCCCGCGCTCGGGGTCGCCGCCCACCCGCCCAGCCCGCGGCTCCTGCAGACACGACCAAAGCAGGGCCCGCCTTAGCGCGGAAGGAGGTGCGCGCAGCACTGGGTGGGCGCCCGGGGGAGTATTTGTCCAGGGGGGAGAACTGAGACCTGATATCGAGGCTGATCGCCCCAGCTCTGACCCTCGTCACACGGCCAAGCCCCCTCCTGCCCTCTTCAGGGAACTGGTCTTGGTAAATAACAACTGAGCTGATTTTCTGTACAAACGTCAAATCATGAGATTAGAGCCATGGTCCCCATTCTGCTTTATTCTCTCGAGTGCTCGCCCCCTTGCAAAGCAGGGCCTTGTTTACTTCTGGCTAGAATGTGGTCTTCCTCCTACGCAGGGCTGCGTTTAGTCATCTCTGTACCTACTGCCATCTCTTCCGGCTTGCAACAGGCTCTGGATAAATATCTTTTAAATATGTGCTCGAATGAATTAGAGACCCGAGATGTAATCCCCAAACCGTTTTACTTCATTCCAGTGACTCAGCCTTCTTAGCCTTTATCTGTTAAGAGAGAAAGAATGAATATGAATATATATATATATATATATATATATATATATCTCATAATCCTTATAGTCCGTACCCCGTCTACCTCGCTGGGGTTATTGTGAAAATCAAATAAGATATGTGACAACACTTTGTAAACTATCAGGTGCTGAACAAATATTATATAGGATGGTTATTCATTCATTCCCTCCATGCAGGAAGCTTAACAAAGTAATTCCTAGTATTGTGTTTCAGCAAATGGTGATCCCCTTTCCTGGTCAGTCTTAAATATTTACTGTAGAACAGTCTCCTTGTTCTTACATTTAGGAAATCAATCAGGCTTCTGTTTCTTTCAGGGAAAAGAACAGTGTTTGCACACATAAATAATGACAGAAAAATCTTTGTATTCCCCAAACAGCCACCTTAAGCAACCCAAAAGAGCCCAAAAGCAGGGAGATGGTGAAGAACTCAGGAGATAGGTGTAGCACCCCCAGGGCAGCACCCTGCAGCCCCACCGTATTCCAGCATGGGCCTGTGTGTGTGTGCAACGGTGTTAAGCGGGAAAAGAGTGCCCCTGGGAAGGCATGGCCATTGTCAGTGGTCATGTCCATGTACACCCTGACCCATGCTGGAAGGGAGCTGGAGAAGGATGTAAATCATTATATTCCAATGTTCCTTGGCTGTTTTATTTTCCTGTCAAGTGGCTTAAGCTTGATTAAAAAAAAAAAACTCTCATGGCCAAGTATGTGTTTCCTTAGAATTGAAATCTAGGTTGATGGTTTTATATTTTAAAAGCTTTCATGGTGAGTCACTCTTGGCCTAGGATGAGATTCTGTAATACTCCCCAAGCTTACAGGGCCTTGGTGTCCTGTTTCTTGGGCTTTGTAACCACTTTCTAACATTTGCAAATGGATCCAAGAAGTCAGTTTGGGGGGAAAATGTTTCACTGTCTGCTTGTCACCCTGATCAGTGGAAAGGGAACCATAAACATGGACTTTCCCCATGAAGCCGGAGCACAACAGGGGCAGTTTTCAAGTGCTAACAGGCTAGCGGCTAGACAAAAGTCAGGCAGCAGTGGAGACTTTGGCGAAGGTGAGTTTTAAGTGAGATAGGTCTAGAGAAGCCCTCACAGGGGCTCAGCCGCGGCGAGTGCTCTATATGTGGGCAATAAGATTTATGACAGCAGCATCTGGCTGTCGGAAAACTCACATGGGCTCTCCTCTTCCTGGAAGGCATCACGGGCTCCGGAAAGGAGTGCATGGCTGTGGGAACCCAACACTATCCAAGCACATTGTCGAGATTCTTGTTCAGTGGCTTGGGATTCCAGATGTGCCTGCAACCTACTGCCATGTGGAAGAGGAGCTCAGACAATCCCCAACGGACACCTTTTAACTTTGGCCTTTCTAGTGCATATAGAAAGACATAAGGTCATTCTTTTATCAAGACAAGCTGCAAAAGCCTAAGAAATGTCTCATTTGCACAGATCTGACAAAACAGGCAGGTTCAGGAAGCAGGAGCTTTGTATCCTGTTTACCCAAATAATTCCTCAAAACCTTGAGGTTTTCCAAGCCCAGAAAACTCCTATCACTGTCTTCAGCTGTGATGCCTCTCCCAAGCAGAGACTAGGAAGAGGGATCAGTTTTGTTTTGTCCAAACCACATTTGCTTTTTAGCCCAGACAATTCAATTCCATGCACATTTCTGAAAATCTCCCACTGGCTGAGCCTAGCTCTTGCTGAAACGGAGGAAACAGACCCAAACTCTTGCCCTCAGCTAATTTGCATCTCCACTGCCTCTGCCCAAATTCTGGTTCTCATCACACACGCTTTTCCGATAGCCTCCTAACAACCACCCATCTCTTCCCCTTCATCCGTCCCCTACCCCGCAGCCGCAGTGACCTTTCCAACGAACAAATCGGATCATGTCACTGCCTGATCGAGGCCCTGAAACAACTCCCTCTGGCCACAGCAGACCGTCTCAGAAGATGCGCAGCAGAAAGCAGGTGCTCTCAAAGCTGCACCACGCTGGGCTGCGGCTAATATTAACTAATGACGCGGTCTTCTCCCGGTTGGCAGAAAAAAAATTAAGCTAATTGATAGAATAGTCTCCGTCTTAAGTGTTTCTCTCCTCACTTTCTCTTAAACCATCAGTCCCTGCTACTGTGGCGCCATATTAGAATATAATATAGAACTAAGTCTGATTTATCCCAGAAGCACACGTGGCATCAGTGTTTTTCCATGTACCCATCCTTCCTGGCGTTCTGCTCGCAGGTGTTCTGTTCTCTCCCCGGGCAGTGTCCCGCCCTCTCTGACTTTGGCCTGGCATCCAGAGCCTTCCCTAATTCTTTCCTCTCCAGGACCCATGACTTGGCTTTTCTCCACAATGGTGGACCCTTCCTCTTCTGCTTGGGGAGCTCTTCCTTATAGATTTAGTGTCCATTCCATTTGGTGTAATAAATAGCTGTAGAACGGATGAGTGATGAATTGATACATACATGGAAAGATGAGATTGAGTGCCAGAGAATACCAGTCAGAAAAGACTCAAAATGTACGGTACAGAGGAAAGTGTAGTGGTGCTCTGACCCCTCTAAGTGTCCTGAGATTCTCATACGACTGGGTCCTTTTCACAACTCAGATCCACTTGATATTAAGCAGCCCCCTACTTTGTCCACCGTGTGGGCAAAGGTTTCTCCTCTCCCACGGCCCATCGCTGGTCAACTTCAAGATTCGAACAATGTCTAACATCCTGGCTTTCAGTCTCTGAGGCCAAGAAAAAGGCCTCTTTGGTAATAACAGATGCCTGCAAAGTGTATCTAGATTCTACTTTTTTTTCCCAGGGTGATGTTGACACATATGTGCTGAAATAAATCAGCCTCCCATCTTAACCATCTCCCTTGGCAGGAACGCAAAGTTGTTGTGCCAAGACAGGGCTGACCAGTATGACTCAACCCTTGAAATATAAAGGAAATCATTGTGTTTTCACCCTAGCAGGTATTGAGACGCAGCCAGCTCATCAATTTCTAGCTCTTTTCCCCCATGGCCATAACCACCAAGCTGCTCGTGGTAATCTGTGTAAGGTGCACGTACAGGGGTGGACTCGAGCCTCTTCCAGATGCTACCTTGTCACCATATCCTCCCCTCCTTTGGTTGCGAATGACAGAACCCAAATCACATTGGCTTATGTTTAAAAGCAAAAGTATTGACACTAGTAGAAAAAAAACTAAGCATAGTTGGACCCTGAAGGTAAATAGCGTTAACAAGAGTCTTGGTGTCCAGCTCTTCCTTCTCCTGACACTCCCATTCTCAGGGCAGCTCTCCCCGGGGGTGACAAGATGAGATCCAGAAGCTCTGCCCTGCTGTCTCTCTGTATAGCAGCCTGATGGGAAGAACACTTCTCTCCGCCAGTAACCCTCACCAGAAATCCTAGAACTGACTTTCCTTGGTGAGTCACATTCTTATCACTAAACCCCAAACTGTAGAAAGTGGTGATCGCCAGACTGCTGAGGCCCGGATCACATGACCACTTCTGGGTCAAGGAAGTAAGGACACCGCGGTCTGATTCACCCCAACAACATAGACTGCAAGCTTGCCTTTCCTGAAATCGGTTGAGTGTTCAAATACAACAGATTTCTGCCTCTGGCCAGTTTCTGATCCATTCCATACCCTCTACACATGGCCATAGGCCTTAAAAGTCCTCCCTCTGGCTACTGGAATTGTGGTCACAACCAGTTCTGCTCCTTTCAAATATCCCTGGGGCCAATTTTTTGTAGTAATTTTAATTTTCTGCAGTGTTTTAATCCTTGCTCTTTTGTTACCCTTCACCTACCAGGAGTTCAGGGATTACCTAGCTCTGGGTTTTGTCCACCAACTATACCCTCATCTTCTATCTGAGCACTCGTAGGGGTTTCCAGCTGCAGCCCCAAGCTGCCTAATGTCCTGCACGTCCAACACAAACAGTTGGTTTTCCACCTAAGTGTATACCTCCTGCTCTATTTCTGATCTGTAGCAACAACTTCCTGGTGGAGCCTCTGGCTTCATCTGCTATCCCCGCTACTTCTTGGCCCACCACTTGCTGATGAACCAGCCATGACCAGAGTGGGAAAGATCCTATGTCCTGATTACCAACTGTCCACGTTCGTGCCCCTGTTCACTTCCCACTGCTCTTATCAAGAAAATTACAAGAGCCAGTCTAGCTGGGTTGTATACCTCCGAAGCTGGCTCCCCACAGGTTGTCCTACAGACATCACCTTTCAAAAGAGGTACTTTGTGTGCCTCTGCCGATGACTGCCTATTTTGTCTTTATTCTGTCTACCGGAAGAAATTAACTTGGATTTTGACACGCTGGAGGTCCCATAGCCTCCCACCACACCGACCTTAAATCCTCTTGCACACACTGTGCTTGCTGTTTTGCCCCTTTTCACATCTTCTGTCCTCTCCCCTGCATACCTGACTCCCTTTGCACCACTTCTAGAAAATTCTCACTCACTTTCCAAAATGTGGCTCTGGAGTCCCTGGTGAGATCTTCCCCAACCCAGGGCTATGATATCAGTCACCTTGGTTTTTTGGAGCACAAGCACTATGGTCCTACGTGGCTCATAGGACACACCAGCCTGTCTTGTGTTGATCTGCCTTCACGTCTATCTCCTCCACTAGATAAGGAACACATGGAAGGCAGGCACTGGCCGGCTTGCCCCTATGAGCCCTTGTGGGAGTGGGGAGTCGGTGTCTTTAGGATGTGCTACCTGTAATCAGGACCCATGTCTAAGCTCAAATGCCTTGAGGAGACTTGGGTTAACAAGAACGTTGTATAAATCCAGGGCAGAGAGTTTGTGTCTCTAATTGGCATATCTCCTTCCTTTTGAAAAGCCAACTCATCTTTAGCTGGCAATCTAAGTCAATTTGTGCCTCAAGGTTGGGTTGTCTGTGATAAACACATGTCTTTGGCTCTCTCCTTTTCTTTTTTTTTTTTTCCTTCCAAAGTTCAATTCGAAACCCAGTTAAATGTTTCCTTCGGCTCTATCTCTCTTTAACTGAACCAATAGTATCAACAACCTGCTTCACGTCCTTGATGGAAATAAAGGCCGTTGCACTGGATTCACATCAAATTATGTCTGAAATATGGCTGGATGTAAGGTCTGGATGTAGCTCACTCTATTCTGAGTGCTCTGTACCTTCTGGGGAGCAGAGGATCCAGGAGATGTTACTGCGGGACATATATGCTCAATGTCATCCAAAGCAGAAACTTCTAAGAGGAGATGGTGTTCAACCCAGGCCTTCAAAGTGATAGAATGTGAAGTATCTGAGAATCATTCTTACAGAAGTCCCAACATAAGAACAGTGGGGTAGAAGAAGAGAGCCCCATGAGTTCTTCACAGAAGGATCTCCCACTATGAAAATTAGCAGGATTATGATTTTTAGCACTTCTTTGGTATCCCAGGGACAATATCTAGCAGTCAGTATCAAGACCAGACTCAATCAATGATGAGACCAATCAATCTATCTATACAGAAGCATTGAATAGCAACTATGAGCCTTGACTTGTGCTAAATGCTAGCATTGTATAATATGCTCTGCTCTCAAAGAATGTGCGGTCTAGCTGGGGACACAAAACCAACAGACAGGAAATAATTAGTGAGCAATGGAGCTTGAAAAAACATGCCAAAGTGACTATACAGGCAGCAGGGATTCAGGAAAAGGAGAGATGGTGTTTCGGTGAAAGTTTCCTTCACAGAACAAGTAGGGGAAGGCCTGTGCCTTGAAGGATGGAGAAGGGCTCAAGGGTGTCTCAGAAGAGGGCAGCAGGAGCAAAGCTGGAGGAAGGGGACTCAAAATAAGGCAGATGTGTGGGCAGTAATGAGTCTGGTGGTGAGGACAGATACAGTGGAGTGAAAGTCAGGGGCATAAGTTTAATGTTTACTCAATTCACAAGCGTCTCTTGAGACCCTGCTATGTGTCAGGTCCTGAAAATTGGACTAGAGACTCAGAAGTGAACAAGACACAGGGAAGACAGACACATCAATGTTTTATGGTATGTCAAATGTTAGTGGTATGTACCTTGTGCCAGAAGCCAAGAGGGGTAGCCAAGATTCCCACCACTGTGACAAAATACCTGAAATTATCAATGTAGAAGGAGGAAACAATTTATTTTGGCTCATAATTTCCAAGATTTCAGTCTAAGCTCTACTGGTTTAGTTGTTTTGGGGCTGTGGCAAGGCAGAATGTCATGGTGGGGAGCTCACGGTGAAGCAAAACTATTCACTTCATGGTAGCCAGGAAGCAGAGAGGGAAGAAAAGAAGGGACCAGGATCCGAAAATCCCCTTCAAGACCATGCCTCCAGTGACCTCACTTCCTCCCAGTAGGCCCCACCTCTTAAAGGGTCCCTCATCTCCCCATAGGGCCACAGGGCAGTGACCTAGCTTTTAGCATTCAGTCCTTTGGCAGACATTTAAGTTCCAAATCACAATATAACCTAACCTTTAAAAGTGTAAGTGGGCTTCCTGTAGGTGGTAACATTTCTACTGAATCCCATAGAGCACCAGAAGTCAGCCAGATATAGAAGGGACAGAAACATGACCTAGCATGTAAAACAATGTTCACTGCAGTATTGCTTATCTATGTGAAAGTGGAAACAATTGTAATGTCAAACATTATGGTTCATCCATATGGAATACCATGCTCTGCCATTAATAAGAATAGAGCAGTTCTATTTTTTTTTTTTTTTTTTTTCTTTTTGACAGAGGGTCTTCCTATGCAGTTCAGGCTGGCCTTGAGTTCACTTTGTAGCCCAGGCTGCCCTCGAACTTGCAACGATCTTCCTGCCTCAGCCTCCCGAGTGCTGGGATTACAGGTGTGCACCAGGACACCCAGCTCTGTTCTATTTTGACTTGGAAAGATCTTTGAGATACAATGTTAAAAGAAAAAAATATAAGACCCAGAATTTCATGTGAGAAAACAAGAAATATGTATTTTCTTAGCCAAGGACCAGACCATCTTGGAAAGAGACACAAGAAGCAAGGGCTCATAGTTATTCCCAGCGAAGGAAATTGAGAAGGGAGCGCAGAGTAGGTTGTGACTCAAAGTTGGAGTGAAATGACTTCAAAAGGAGGTGCTGTGTGAAGTTTGAATCTTAAAAAGTGCTAAGACCCCTGGGTTGGGGAGGGAGTGACAGGTGGACGTGCTGTCTCGGGGGTCCCGCTGGAGCCCACAGCCACACCTGCAATGCATCTCTAGAGACTTCTGCCGACCTGAGGGCGGCGAGGGAAGGCAATCGTTCAGCCAGCTCCATTGCACATGCTGGAATTCTCTGTCTTGTATGTTTACAGCTCAGATGAGCGACGAGGGAGATTCAGGCGAGATGCAGAAGACAAAAGATGTGGCAGCCACATTTTGTAGCTGACACGCACGGCTGCGACCTGCTGACAGCCTTCACTGGTGGGAAGCAGCTTGCAACCACACCTGCAGCTTTCCCTCATATCCTCGTCTGCATTTCACACCTTGGCCAGGTGTACACGCTTAGCTGTGTAGTAAGGAGCTCAGCTCCTATGAGGTGCCCGTGTCCCTGTGTCTGGGATGACACCGACAGCGCAGGGTCCAAGCTGTTATCCTGGGGCTTTAGCTCATGCGTGTGGATCCAGCTTGCTCCTGCCCGCCTGCTTTCTAGTCACCTTCGCTCTTGATGGCCTGGCCTGTGGACCCCAGGCGCCAGCAGAAGCCCCGAGGCACGCCCTTAAGGAGGTACTCTAACCAGCTCCAGCACACATGTCAGCCAATTCTCCATACTGTGTCCCCCAACATATTTATATGTACATGACTCCAATTTCTGTTCTTCTGGCAGATTCACCTATCATGTGCCAGGTGCTGCTTCCTACTCTGAGCGGCGCAAAGATGAATGGAATCAGTGCGGCACTTTACTTTCCACCCTTCGCGTTCCAAGAAGAACCAGAATACAAGCAACAACTAAGATGAGATGAGAAGTTCCAGGAGGAAACAAAGGGGTGCCCTGCTCAGACCACGATAGCATCGGGAGGCACTCACAGCAAGTAACATTAGAGCCCGGAAGGGGAAAGGACCACAACCGGGCACAGAGACTGGGTGGAAAGCAGGTGAGAGCAGGACTCCTCCGTGGCATAAGCCCAGATCGTTGAGGAACAAACAGAAAGGAGCCGGGCAGGCTGAAGGGGAGCAAAGGTGGGAGCTGCAGGGTGAGGTGGGAACCAAAGGCTGGCTCTGACCTTGTTGGGCTTGGAAGCCAAAATGGGGAGTTTGGATTTTATTCTCAGAGCATTCTGGAGTTAAGGCATCTTTCAAAGTTGGCCAAATGAAAGTCCACACACAGTTTTTCTTTTCAAAAATGGAGATAACTTGGGAGGCTGAGGCAGGAGGATTGTTGAGAGTTTGAGACCAGCCTGGGCTACAAAGTGAGCTCAAGACCAGTTTGAACTGCATAGTGAGACCTTATCTCAAAAAAAAAAAGACAAAAAACAAAATGGAGATAACACATGGACTCGTACTCTCTGCGTCTCTGTCTGTCTCTTTTTCAGTCACTGAGAGGTGGGAGGGATTTCACGTCTTGGTCTTGGCCTTGGCTTGACTCACAGACAGACCTTTCTATCCCTCCTCTCTGCTCGGAGGGCTCGGCTCCCTCTGGCCTCCCCAGAGTTCCATCTTTCCAAGGAAGCCAGACATCCTCCCACTAAGGGGCTCTTTCCAGGGCCTCAGATAAAAGCCTTATGTGAAGCTGAGTAACACGTGTGGTTTCACACTTCATTTCCTTGGGATGCCATTAGCAACGTCAATCACTTCTGTCTTTATTTGACACAATTTCCTACGCTGTGCTGCCTGGAAATGAAGGGAAAGGAATGGTAGAGCTGGTGTCGGGGAGCTGCCCTGGGGTCATGGGAATGGCCGCTTGTGGACGAGAGCTCTGGAGCCCAGCAGAGGGGGAGCCTGTCCAGAGAGGATGGGGCAGTCATCTCTCCAAGAGGTCCCTGGGAAGTCCCACACACTTCGGCTCCTGATCCAAGCCTTGCAGCCTCAGCATTTCTACCTAATGAATTTAAAAATAATGACTCTATTGGGCAGATGCCTAAAGATCAGGTAGCCCAGAGAAGGGAAGCTGTTCAGCCGTGGAGGAGTTCAGCCCTGAAGCCAGGTATCTGACCCTCAGAGCAGCCGGGTACACACCTCAAGGAAGAGCTGGTTTCTTCCCCATGTTCCCTACAAAGACCAAGTTCCGCCATGTTGGTTCTCTGGACAGTTGGTACCATTTCTCACTTGGGAGTTAAATCACCTAGGCGTGGATCTAGTTCAGAAGGATGGGGTGCAGGGAGTGGGACAGGCAGGGTGGTAAGAACCACATATATGCTGTGAAAGGACCCAGGCCCCCTGGTGGACGGCATATCTTCACCTAATGCTGGAAAGATCCCGAGAGGTGGACAGTGGCCACATGTGGTGTCGGCTGCACTGCTTTTTCCCCCAATCTCTTTTAGAGGGAGAAGGCTACTAGGGATGAAACTAGGCTTTTTCCATTGAGCTATGTCTCAACCCTTTTTTTATTTTTTATTTTAAGATAGACTCTTGCTAAGTCAATAAATTGTCCAGGAGGGACTTGAACTTGCATTTCTCCTGCCTCAGCCTTCAGAGGGCTGGAATTACAGATGTGAGCTGCCATGGCTGGCTTTTTCTCCCGTCATTGTAAGACCTGAAGCTCCACCTTCAGGAAAGCTTGCTGGGTGAGGAAGAAATAAATGGATTCTTTGGCAAGTTACGTGGGCAATGCCCCCTGTTTGGGACTCAGGGATCATCCCAGTAAAGGTTTCATACTTAAGTGTAAGTTGCCTGAACTGGGTCACCTGCCCATACCCCAGACCATTCTAGTGCTTTCACCGGAACTAGCGAGCCTCTACCTGCCACAGCCAAGCACATCTGGTAGCGAGAGAGCTATAGTTAAGGCAGCCCCACCCCCATACACTGGCCAGGGAAGTGGGGAGCATTATCCCAGGGAGAATTGGGGTGCTGTAAGCAGAACACCTTGGCATGAAAACAGAACAGCAAGCCTCACGAACCACAAACACAGATATTCTTATCTCCCTCTCAGAACCACACAGGGGTGTGAGACCATGTGTACTTAATTCATTGCTATGCTCTCCTCACCCAGAGTGAAAGCTTTGTAAATATTTGTTGAGTGAATGAAAGAATACATGAATAGTAAATAAATGAATGAGCTTCCTGAGAAATAAAGGCAGTCTTCCTGGTGGGGATAAAGCAGGGACCCCACCATGCATTGGGGGCAAAGGCAAGAGCTCCACGCCTGGGTGTGACTGGCCTACACGACACCTTGGGGTACCCAGGGGACCTGGGCAGTATACAGGGCCGCAGCAGGCAGCTGGCACTGCTGCCAAAGTACTTGGCCCTAAAGGGAAAGAGGAGCTGGTGCACCGAGGACAGGGCTGCTAGCCCGGGGTGCCGCTCCATGTGAGATGAGGGGCTATTCCACTCAGATGTGCCCACCTTGGCCAGTGGCCCCACTCATGACGGGTATGGAGTGATAGGAGAGAGCCTCACCCCTCCCGCAGCCCACATGGAGCACCGACAGGCACTTTTATGGAGTTGAGGCCGGGCTGCTGAAGGCCAGTGTGACCTGCAGGACAGCTACCAGGGCAATGTCATTTCCTTGGAGGCCAGGCCAGCTGGGTCCCTCTCTTCTGCTTAGCCCAGTGCTCAGGGTCCCTGCCAGTAGAGCTGCTGTATGTTCATGGTGAAGGATCCACACAGAAGGCCTAGCAGGCTGGCTTCATCATGAGGCGGGTAGCAGCAGGGGCCCCCAAGTCCAAGGCCAAGCGAAGCTGCTGTGGGAGGCTCTCGATGCAGTGCTTATAGCTGAGCATTGTCCTGGTGCAGGAGCAGCTTTTTCACAATTCTATGGTGTTTTAAGATGACAGTCCTTCAAAGGACCTACGGGGAAGAACATTCTCAGGCTCTTGTCTTGTGCTGAAAAAGCACCCTGCATTAGGAAATCTGTCCTTTTATTCAGATTCCTAAACACAGGGTATGTTTTCAGCACGACAGGAGAGTTCGGCGCTTGGAAGCCATAGTTTCATTGGCTCCCTTTTGCTCTTCCATTGTACGGACAAAGAAGCAGTTTCACAGCTCTCAGGATGTATCTGTGATCACAGATTAGCAGAATTAAAATGAGATTCAGGTCTGGCTGGCTCCAGGTCCTGCGTGCTTGCCCCTAAATCCTGTCATTGACTGGGAGAACCCACAGACATCACCCATAAGAATTTTAGGTCAGAACGCCTAGGAATAGAAGCTCCGCCCAAGCAATGAGATATCGGCAGAGGAAATACTATGCTCCAGGCAGAAAGCTGGCTGCCGGGGACACCGCGGGCCACAAATAGCAAGGTCGGTGCATCATGGCAGTCAGTAGACACACAGGAAGGGTGGTCAGGGAAAGCCTCCGGGAGGAGGTGAGATTGGAGCAAAGACCATGAGTTAAGTCACGGAACCACCTAGAGGAAGAGTAAAAGTGCACTGCAGGGAAGATGGGAGGGGTGGTGAGGCTGGACCGCGGGAAGGCCACTCACCAGGACTGCGGCGATGCTGGAGACTCGGGCTGCTGCCAGCCCCTGGAGTGAAGCGCTACGGCATTGCTGGGCTCCATCTCTACTCCCGAGGTGCTCAGAGCCTTTCGAAGCAGTAACTCTGGCCTTCCGAGCTACAGCCCTGGAGAAGCTTCTGGGGTGGCCTCTCCTTTCACAGTCAGGCTGGCAGGCTCCCACCAACTGGGTGGTCTCATTCCCACATCCCTGCGGCTGCCTGCGCTCCCACTGCCTGGGATGGCGGGGCTGCAAACTCCTCTCCTGAATCTGCTACAGAGCATCTCCACGTGACACACACACACAGACGTACCAAGAGACCTTGCTTCCCTCCCTCCTGCACTCCCTGCCTTCCTCCTTCTTGATATTTTTTGGTCTCTCAACAATAGCCCTCCAGTTGGCTTTATTTTCTTTCCTCTGCTGGAAAAGATTGTGAGAATGTTGGAGGTTGGCTCTCTACTCTGGCTTTTACTGTTAGAGGTGTATCAGGCCACCCATCAGAGGGTGGAATAAGAAGAACGAGTGAGGAAAGAGGGAGAAGGAGGAACAGCCTTGGAGGAAGTCCTCTCCCCACTCGATTCCCTGATTTATTGGTCACATCCACCCCTGACGCACGACACACGGGCAGGTCCTGGGGGACAGAAGGAGCCGTGAGGGAGGCAGGGGAGCGAGCTCTGTGGCCCAGAGTTGCCCACCTTCAGTACCAATGGCTCTTGTACTGGTCTGGTCATTCACTGTAGGGTATTCAGCAGCATCCCTGACCATTGCCTACTAGGTAACTGCAGTGCCCTCCTCCCAGTTGCGATGTTCCGGATCTGGTGGCCCTGCAGATGGGCTCTTGGTGTCTCAGGGCTGGAGCACCGTCATCCTGGAGAGCAGTGCCCATCACGAGCACCCTGACCCGGGGGGACTTTGCCACAGAACAGTGACCTCAAGGCAGCCCACCCGACTGGGCCTAGGCATGGGGTCACCTCCCCTGATCACTCAGAGAGGCAAGTGGGAGGCAGAAAAGCCTCTGTGGCTGCCTCTCTGCCCCTGGGGTGAGAGGGTGTTTGTGAGGGTCAGAATCTTGGACAGAGACAAGGACCTGAACATTTCCAGCCTCTCGGGCGTGGGGTACTTAGCTTGCATGAAAGCACTCATGTACGACCACCCAAACTGTGGTGGGTATGGCCTGACCTTTACTTTCCTTACACTTTCATTTTTCATTTTTCCCCCTGGCGCTTGGCTCTGGAAAAAGTAGAAAAACATATATCGCAACCATGCTGTGGATGTCTTGGTCAGAGGAAGAAAGATCACGGGGTAAGGAGAGAAAACACTGACTGATGTACAGGCCCATAAATCACACCCACATGGGATGCCTTTGTGGTGTGGGTTTATATGAGATTTTTCCTTTCTTCAGGAGAGAGTTTAAGCTCTAGACACTCTAACAAGGTACCACTAAAGAGCGCCTTCCCCTAGCCAGCTAGGCTTTCTTAAGAGTGTTTGTTACACAGAACCTGGGCTACCTTCTCAGCACCTTCGTGAACACCAGGGTGAGACTTCCAGTTCCCAAGACCTGTCTTGGGGGAGGCAAACAAAACCTCTTTCATAGCATTTATGAGCTTAGGGACCTAAAGGTAAAAGTGAAAGAAGAAAAGTATCTTCCTAGACAAGGCCCGTGACACCCGCAACATCTGGAACCACTGTCAGGCAAGAGAAGAGCAGCTTCTTGTGCTCAAATTGGCAAATGGTTGGCTTTTGTCTGGCATGCATCTCTCATCTCCCATCTGGCAGCCAGATTCTTCTGGCCCACCCCACTCTCTTACCTCACATAGCTTGTGGCCACTAGGCTGTAAAATAACTGCAGAATAAACTATTGATTGAACAACAAATATTCTCAAACAGCTAGCTTATGGATGCCACTGGGTTAAGACCTAGAAAGTGCATAGGGTTTGGGAGGGGAATGAGGCTTTTATCCAGGAGGGATGGCAAACGCATAGCTCTCTTGACTCGTCCATGCTCCTAGCAGACATGACTAATCAATCACCACACACACGGAGCTTCAGAATTCTGTGTGACATAGAGATGTGAGTTCCTCTTCCATGGGAAGGTCTTTCAGTACATAGCTCTGGGAAATACAGACTCACCACTCGACTAGCCAGATGTATCACATCAATCTTGATGACCTGGAACAGACATCATGGACCAGTCACTCACATGGTACCCTATTCTGAGTGTGGGTGGGAGAATGAGAGACTTCGGGGGAGATGCTGCCCCTCACAATACAAAGTGCCTTCAGAGCAAAGCCACAGGTGACGATGGCCAAATGAGGCCATGGCAGGAAGCCCAGGCTCTGCAGAATTGCTGCTCAGCTCTGCAAACACAACCTGAAAGGCTTCCCAGAGGGGGTGATGTGCAGTGCTAGCCGTCTCACCTCTCCTGGGGTATTTGTCCTTGACCAGATGACAAGCCTGAAGCCCTGTTCCTCACTGGGGTCTTTAAGACCTTCCTGCTCTCCAGCCACAGCTGCCTTGAGCACATTCCAGGACCCGGCCAAGTCCTCTGTCATCTCAGCATCCTGGCATCTGCTGTTTCCTCTACCTGAAACACTCTTCCTCACTTGATGGCTGGTTTCTCCTTGTCCTTCTGGTCTCAGACTGAATGGCTCCTCCTTGGAGGGTCTCTAGACTCACTCTTTGGTAGGTCTTCCTGTAAGTCTATTCTCCACCTCATCTATTCCCTTTATGTTCATATTTCCTACTAGGATCTTAGCTAGCCTGCCCACCATGGTTGCTCCAGGGAATGAGGTTCTGGTGGCTTTCTGGAAGGTGCTGGTGACAGGACAAAGATGCCCCAGAGACCTTTGCAAAGTGTCTCCATAGAGTAACAAATTGCATTGAGCGTATCATGGATGCCTTGTCATTAAGTTGCTTTTAACTCTTCCCCTGTGGAAAACCACAGAGTGATCTGTGTCCCTCTGCACCAGTCTTTGCTGAGGCTGGCTTTTGCAACCCCCACCTGTGTCCTGGGGACTCAGCTTCCACAGGTGAGCAGCGGAGGCAAGCACTGGTGTGGCCACTCCATGGACTGACAGAAAACAATCGACCAAAGTGTTGACACAGAATCATATATAACATGCACATGGCTCAGGCCAGCTCTGGAGGCAGGAGATCTGAAGTCGAGAAGTGACCATGCTCCTCCAGAAGCTTGGGGAAGAATTTTCCTGCGTCTTCCATTTGTGGTGGCATCTGGTGTCCTTGGTCTGTGCCTGCAGCACCCCGTGTCATGTGATCCCCTTCCTGTGTGTCTCAAATCCCCCTCTCTTCTCATAAGGACCCTACTTATTGGATTTAGGAACCCTATAAATGAGGGTGACTGGAAGATGCTTAATTGATCACATCTGCAAAGGACTTATTTCTACATCAGGTCATTATCTGAGGTTCAAGTTGGACGTGAAATCCTCCTGGTTGGTACTGGGTTCCTCCGCAACCTTGTAGTCTCCAGGGTCACTGCAGAGGGGCCAGACATTGGTCTCTTCAGGGGAAGAGGGGCAGATGCAGGTAAGATCGCCTTGGATTTCCTCATCATTCTCTCTCTGTCTCCATACAACACACCCCTTTGGTTTTTATTTCTTTATTTTGCTGTGTATATATATATTTTTAAATTTGTTTTGTTTCCTAAAAGGCTCACCAGAGCCAGAAAATGTCTTTATCCTGTAATGTTCACTGCAGGCTGACAGACTATCCGTTGTCCCTGGGTCACCACTCCTTGGGGACATGTAGGTCTCTTTCCTTCTGGGGTCTGAGGCTGGTCACAGCTGCCCTCGAATTAGACTTTTGCTGGGAAGTGGGCTGTGGAACAGACCCCACGAGAGTCGTAAACCTCAGGCAGGAGTGAGACATGGTTTGAAATGCTCAGATTTGAATGCAATGATATGCAGCCTAGGAGATAAGCCTTTCCCCTTAATTCCAGCATCTGGCTTGCTCTAAAGAGGCCACAGATGGAATTTCTGTGAGGACCTGAACCCTGAAGGGGATACAGCGATCCGCCCGGCTTCCTCCTTCCTGGTGTTCAGTGAGCAGAGACAATTAAGCCAAAGCTTCGCCCTCACAGATTCCCCCTTGAGCAGACAATCAGATGCAGAGTGAGGAGGGGTTGAGGGATGAGGATGTGGAGGCAGTCGGGAACCCGGGTTGGAAAAATCCAGAAAGAAGTCTTCTCTTCCTGTCTCCTCTCTTCCCTGACCCACGCCACCATCGTCTGGATGACCATGACACCCCACACTGGGCTTCCCCTGTACTCCAACATTCTCTACACAGGGAACAGAGGCGCTTCAAAAACCAGGGCAGAAAGCTGGCATAGGCAGAGTTAGATGTGACAGTCTGGTGATAACTCTCTCAGTTGAAATGACCCCAGCACGCATGAATAAACATCTCGACTCCACCTGGGCAACAGCCCACGTTCAAAGTTTTTCCTCCAAGCCTTGGGCCAGCAAGAGGCATTGCTGGTACATGAGCCGGTGCTTTCTGGGGCAGTAGAGTTGGGCCTCTCTGAGTCCCCCAAGGTGGGGGGACTCCACCTGGAGTCTCCCTCCCTTCCGGCCCCTTCCTTCCTTTTCTGGGGAGGGTGATGGGGATTTCGACCCACCTGTTCTTCAAAACCCACACACTGCTCTCGAGATCAAAATGAGCCCCTTCACCTAGAATTGAAGTGTTCTTGACACCTGACCAAGGGCCTTTAAGAAAAGACAACAGAGGCAATAAGTGCATCCCTTTGGGAGGCCCTGGAGCCTACAATTTCCCACCAGATTCCCAAGGCTTAAGGGAGAGGCATGGAGGCCACGCTCAGGGGCCTGCGGGGCTGCTGTGTGATGCCTGGACGCGCAGTGGCTGTGTGATAAATCAAACAACACTAACACTGATACCAGTGCTGGTACTATTAGCCCTCTCTTGGTCACTTACAAGGCTCCTGCCCCTGCGCTAAGCACCCTGCATGCAAATGCTATTCGAGGCAGGGCGCCGCAGCCTGCTCCCTGCGGGGATCACACCAGGTTCATTCAGGCAATGCGCACGGCAGACAGAGATGGGTGGACATTTGCCAGCCCTCCGATGTTCACGCTGAGTTGGAAAGACAAGATATTGAAAAGCTCACCACTGATAAGGGTTAAACAACCGTTCGATACAACAGTAGAAGAGATACTCAAGGCAGTGCGTGATTTATGGCCCGGTGGATCGCAGGGATGATAAATGTTTCAGGAACCCAGAAGAGGATGCCGTTTCCCCAAGTCCGGCAGAGGAGACTGACACCAGGAGGGTAATTGTGCCCTTTCAAAGGGGCCTACAGGGCTGCTGTGTGAGATGTCATTGTCTCGAGGCTGGAGTTGGGAGAGAACATTTCTTTAAAGGACTAGATCTGATGCTGAGTTGCCCACTTGCTTTCGTCTACCCCTTCACTTTCGGAAACCAGCTACTTCAAGAAATGGAGAAACCTGTGGAAGCTTAATATTTATTTCCCTTCCAGCTGTTTTAGCTTCTCCAGGACAAGCCATTCATCTGACAGCCCCCTGCAGAAAGTGGAACTGGAATTTGATGTTTGCATTATGGAAATAGAGGCCAGAGACACTGGCTTTGAGCCCTCAAAGCAGCTGGGCCATCTCTCCCTTAGCAAATGGGTCCCATGTAATATTACAAAAACACATCATTTTTAATGGAGTGATAAGACTGACAGGTGTTTGGATTTTGCCTGAAATTTCAAGAGGCTAAAGCCGAGAAGTTTCTTTGAAGCTCTCTGGCCTCTGGGTTGTGTTCCATTTGGGTATCTATTAAGAAACCAGCCATTTCATCACAGCACGTACCATAAATTGGTTCATGGATGCCCAAGGCTTTATCTCATTAAATTGTGTCACTCTCTATAAGTGGTGTTCGGGCTGTGTCTCTGTGAACAAGATTATCTGACTGTTTAGAAACTCCAGCCCTGGATGGTGCGATGCTGTATCTTCAGACCTGGGTCAGATGACATTTCCAAAAGGCAAACAATCTGCAGCCCAGTGCCCTCCCTGGGTTGCTACAGGGCATAATGCAGATTCCTCCCAGTCCAGTGGTGCCACCGGGGGCTTTGGCTGCTTGTAGCAGCGCAAGCGGATGGCTGGTGATGCATTGCAGGGCCGTCAGCTGCAGGGGCCAGCTGGGGACGTTGCAGCTGGGGAGGGGGCTCCTGGAGCTAGGAGAGGCTGAGACAGAAGTGCCTTGGCTTGGGGGCTGAGTTTGCAACAATAGCTCCTATTTCCCCCTTTCTCACTTTCTCTCCTCCTCCGGCTCCTTCTCCTATCCCTTCTTCTTCTTCCTCTCCTTCTCCTCCTTTTTCTTTCCTCTTCCCTCAGACCTAGCTAACCCGAACCCCTTGGGAGCAGACTAACATCTGCAAAACTACAACTTAAATCATCAAAGAAGTAGGCGATGCCAGCTCCTCCCTCACAGCTGTGACAGTCTTGAGTGGCCACCACTGGATCATGCTGGGAGCACTGTCACGGGGCTAGGAACCAGGATTTGGGTCAGAAGTGGAGCCAAGTCCTGCCCACATGATTAAACTCTGGGTGAGTTATTCAGCCTCTCACAGGCTCAGTTTCCTAGCTTGTAAAATGGGTTTTGTGGCAAGGATGAAATCAAAGAGTGCATGCTGGGGCTTAGAAGGCTCAGGGCCCATGGCAAGATTGCAGGTAGCCACGTCAGCTTTAGCACCACGCTGGCATCAGGAGACGCTGCCCTTCACCCCCAGGGAGGTGCCAACCTTGCCCTGGATGGCCAGCTGTATTGAATGAATCTCCTCTATTTTTGGTCTATCCTCACCAATGATTCAGGCCACAGTCCTCCTTCCCATAACGCTCCCCAGCATGGAGCAAGCGGAGGTCCTCAAGAAGAAGCAGAGGGAGATATTTTCAATATCTTGTCTTTCCAACTCTTGCCTAGAAGCCTGAGGAGCGCTGTGGTGCTGGCTTGGCCTCACCGGCCAGGCCAAGGGGGTCGGCAAGAATGTTCAAGCAGTACAAATATAACAAAGCCTCAGAGGTAGCAACAGTTCTGTGTTTACAGGATTGTTAGGAGAGCGGGGAGAGGAGGGGTGGGGGAATCTGTTGTTCTGTTAAATTAGAAATAAGTTCCATCTGTTGGTGGTCCCCCAGGAAGACAGCCTGGGCGTTGAAGGCCCTGGCAGTGATTTGAAGACAGGCTCTTGGGGGGATAGGTCTTATGGAGAATATGTCACCAAATATGTCACCAGTCATTTGAGTTGTTGGAGGGAAACAGTATCTCATGAGACGCCCTGGCACACAATGCTGTCAAGACAGGAAGCTGGAAAGAGAGGAACAGAGCCTTCCAGAGGCTCTAGACTGGATGCTCCCCAGCGATGTGCCTCTGTGACAGAAGTTTCTAGAAACAGGCCCAACTGTGGCCCTCTACGGCCCCTGAGGTCCCTGGTCCCACTGCTATCACCAGTGAGACTGGGCCTTACCCAGCACAGATGCTTCAGGGGCCACTACTGTCCCTTCCCCAACCACCATGGTGGAGTCCAAACCCTACAGCCTAGCTCTTGAAGCCCTTCAATGGGGTGGCAGAAAACACAGTGGGAAAAACCATGGCTCCAGGGCCACAGTGCCCAGCAGGACAGCGGCAACTGTCCCTTTTAGGCACCTGCTCCTTCTCCAGCCACATGGGTATCACGATGGAGAATACTCCTCATGAGCTCCTTCTCCTGAGCACGCACAAGTGTAGAACAACGCTCAGCAGGGCGGAGTCCAGGGTCAGCTTCCCAGATAGCTTTGCACACGCAACCAAGGGCTCACACAGCTGTCTGTTACAGGGTCATAAACATAGTACCAACTACAGAGCGTGCACCAGGCAGGGGGCCAGGTGCTCGGCAATGTCACCTGTCGTTCACTTGCAAGGTAGGTCCTGCTTTAGTGGGTCAGGAGACAGGATCCGAACGTGCAAGGGGCTCGGTGAGCCCACGATGGGGACTCAGATCTCCTTCGGCTTACCCTCTTCTCTTTATTTGTGTTCTCTGTAAATACTCTGCTCCCCAGCAGTGGTTCCACCACCACGGGCACTTGGCCCACCTCACTGTCCTGGCTCCTCTCCAACGCCACCTTTACCCAGCACCATCTTGGTTGCTGCCACCAGCTCCAGGCTTTGCTCCTCTGTACTTCTGCTGGCCTCGCACCCATCTGCCTTCTAGGGTGGCTGCAGAGGAGAAAACTGTGCCAGTTCTCAGTCAAGGGCAAGGCCAAGGAAGGAAGTAAGAAGGCCCAAGCCAACCTGTGACTTCCACATGGAGCGCGGCAGAGATACGCACGTACTTTATTCCCAGTACGGCATTCACGATCCCAAACGCCTAGAGCCTAAACCAATTAAAGTTCCTGCCACTAATAGCGTGATTTCTTTCTCTGCTATTGGTGGGAACTAACTGATCTAGAAAACATTAGAAAGGTGCCACAATCACTCCCCTGAAGTCAAGCTCACTGAGGACTCAGCTGATTTTATTGCTCCACACACAACTTGGTGTTGGGATGTGGTTCCCAAGGAAGCCCACCTTTTGGCTTAGAGCCTTCGGGCTTGGACACCTCTGGAGAGGCTCCTTCAAGGCTGCCTGGCTGGTCTCTTGCTGTCTGGGTGGGGTCTGATGGAGGTACGAGATTTAAGGTTTTTCTGCAGGGTTGGCATCTGAGGGCAAGGGCCTCCTCCCTGGATATCTCACTCTGGTCCGAACTCTCGGTGGGAGGAGAGGAGCACAAGGCCCTACCCTGTACCTGCCTCCCTTTGCTCCTCTATAAAATGGAATCACCTTTTCCCCGTTGGCAGCAATTTACTGACAGTGCAAGTTGCACCAGGCAAGGGGCCCAGCACCAGGCAGGAACACAGAGCAAAAATACGGCACAAACATGGGTCTGCCCTCATGGAACCCAAGATCTGGGAGGGCTGCAGGAACTCAGGTCTCATCAGTGACAACTGCCAGGTGTCCAGAGACACAGGCTGGTGTAGAGAGACATCTGCAGAGCGCGTGGGAAGGGTGAGGAGGTCCCAGGAGAACTGCGGGGTTGAGCGGAGGCTGGAGAGGTGAGGTCCGGGTGCAGGCGACGAGGGTGGGGAGGTGACACTGCCTGGAGGCCAGTCTCTGGGCACTGTCCCCTCACCTTGCAGCTCACGACCTAGGTCTGGACAATTTCTGAGCTAGCTGCATGTCATCCAGACCTACATCTCCTGTGTCGCCGGGCACCCTGTTCCCTGCTAAGTGACAACAAATTTGTACCTACACTAAAGAGTCATTATGCTGCTATTTCTTCAAGAAAATGTGGGGCCATTTTCTAAAGGGCAGGCGTTCTGCTGCTGTCTGTCGGAGGCCCCTAATGGTGGAGATGAGACGCATCACTCAGCTGTTAAGAACCTACTCCTGCCTTCCCATTGTCCCAGAGTGGAATTCAGCCTTCTTCTCATAGCCTCAAGCCCATCAGTCCCATCTCTATACCCTCCCTTCCCTCCTGCCTCTCTTCTCTAGCCCCTTGGCCTTTCCTGGTACACCCAGCACATTGCACCCCAGGGCCTTTGCACTGGCCACTCGCTGTGCTTAAACATCTTCTCTGGAGCAGCTCTCCTGCCACTCCTCCTCTCAGCAGCCCATCTGCTTCTCTGCTTTCTTGGGCATCTGGCTTCATCCAGCACACATCTCCCAAGCCCTGCACTAGACACAGAGACCTACCAGAGACAGTGTAGCCCAGTGTGCATTCCAGGCCTCAAACAAAATGTGGGTGATTATTTTAAGCAGTCCCAACAATTATGGAGGCACACCAAACAGGGCCTCCCTCTGTCTGGTGTCTTTCTTATGATTCATCTGTCCCTCCCGGGGACCCTCAGCTTCCTGAGAGCAGGCCGAAGTGCTGCGTGACATTTTCCTCGTGACACTTCCAGAGAAACCCCCTGTGGAGCAAGGGATGACCCGGTGGGCTGTGGATGGCTCCCCTACAGACACGAGTTCCTGCCGACCTTACTCCACAGGGCTCCTGGGAAGAGTGACCCGGGAGCACCCTGGCCTTCTGGTCCCTCTGATCTCAGTCTCTGGCCAGAGAGCATCCACAGCCTCCTGAGCCGGTTGCAGCCGCTTCCCCTCCCCCTCGGAGCGGCGCCTCGGAGGCACCGGCCCCAGGCACAGGCGTGGGCGCTGGCTGGTGCGGGCTGGCTGAGAGCGAGAGCCCAGCGGGGACTCTGTGCCCAGCGCCTGACGCGGCCCCCACAGTCTGCAGCTCAGCCGGTGACTCACTCGGCTCCGCTCGGACACCCTCTGCACACTGATGAGGCTCCAGCCTGACAGACACACTCGGGGAGCGGGAAGAGCAGGCAGGGGGCACAGGAGGCCAAGCTGCAGGGCGCGCGCTCCCCTTCCTGCTGGCTGTGGGCAGGCTCTCCCGCACTGGCCTGCCCCCTCCCTGCCTGCCCTCCTCCCCCCTTTTCGTCCTTCCTCCCCCAGCCCACTGCCCTCCCTTCCTGGTTAAGAATGTGGGCTCTGGATCTGGGGCTCCGCACCCCAGCCCCATCACACTCATCGCATCCAGCCCCCGGCGTGATAGACGGGTCGCCTGGCAACTCCGTGTGGTCTCCTGTCTGTAAGCGGTGGAGACCATTAACACAGCTTCTGGGGATTAATCTCGGTGTGAGAGGCAGAGAACAAGGCCCGGTGCTCTGCTAGTAGGGGTCCCTGTGGTCAGAATCATTCACTGAGCCCTGCATCCCTAACCACCTTGGGGTGCCCAGTCTGTGATGCTCAACCCTCCTCTCCACAGACCCAGGGTCCAGGGCAGAGACAGCTGGTAGACGGGTAGATCTCACATAAGGCAGCCAGGAAGCAAGTGAGCTGAGAGGCCAGGGGCAGAAGGGGAGGCACAGTCAGCGTGGGGTTTCAGGAAGGAAACAATAGCAGCACGGTTTGGTTTGGTTTTGTGATACTGGAGACAGACTCTAGGCCACCATACATGCTGGACAAGTGCTCTACCACTGGGTTATGCCTCCAGCCCTGTAACAGCCCTTTGGAGGAGGGTTGACGGAGGCCAATCCCAGACCAGGCAGCTTGACTCTTTAGTTACTCTTGCAGAACATGAGGCAGAGGGGCAGTCTGAAGGGATCTGACTAGATTTCATGTGAATAGATGGCCAGGCAAGGGGGAGGGGTCTGTGGTGGGTTGATGGAGCTCCCTGGGGTAGAAGGACTAGATCCCATAAAGGAATTTCACTGATTTCCTAGGTTCCATGACAAACCGCCACAAAAGCAGGCAACTTCAAACCATAGACATTTACTCTCTCACGGTTCTGGAGGCCAGAAGCTCCAAATGAAGGTGCTTCCAAGGCCATGCTCACTTCAAAAGGCCATGGGGAAGAGTGTGTCCTTCCCAGCTCTTCCCCAGCTTCCAGTAGCTGCCAGAAGTCCTTGGCTGATAGCCGAATCCCTTCAGTCTCTGCCTCTACCTCCACACGGCCTTCTCTTCCTGTTTGATTCTTAGACACATATCATTGGATTTAGGGCTCTCCCTAATCCAGATGACCTCCTCTCCAGGTTCTTAGTTCGGTTACACCTGCCAGACCTGTATTCCAAATAAAGCCAGAATTCAGGTGGACATATCTTTAAGCACGGGACCCCTAGAGGAAACATTGATTTTTGAGGAGGGGGGGAATCTTCAAAATTCTGTTTGTGCTGAAGAAAAATGAATGCACTCATTTATTTAAAATGCTTATTAAGCACCTACCAAGAGTGAGACATGGCTCTGAGTGCTTGGTGATGTCCTGCCTTCACAGCACTTACTGTAGCTGGAGACACTGCCATGTGAGGCAACAGTGACGCTTTGAAGAGGTGCCCATCCCCCTGAGTCAACGTCCTGCTCAGCAAGCACCTCCCATCAGGGGGAAAGTTGGTCCAGAGGTCAGTGGAGAGGATACAGCCAACAGCTGAACTGGGAGGGGCAGGGGGAGCGCAGGGGCAGCGAGGGACAAGAAGGTGCAATGATGAGGAGCAGGGTGAGGGTGGCCAGAGAGGAGGTCACTTTGCTGGTGAGAAAGTCCATCTCGTGTCTGAACCTCACTCAGTGACTAGGTCCTGTCCCACATGGAAACTCCCATCCCATTCCCAGGAAGCTCAGAGAGAGGGTGGTGAAAGGCAAAAACAGAGACATTTTGCTCCTGACACTTCTCAAACTCCACGCAATCTGAACTCGGAACTGACATCAACCTTGGTCCCAGCCCAACCGGTAGCTTAACTCTAACTCCAATCGCAATTCAACAAACTCCACTTTTAAATTCAACTCTCACCTTCCTGAACCCAGCAGCTCTGACCCCAACTCAGTCCAGCCTAACTCCGTTCTAACCCAAACCCTAACCCTGACCCCACCGGCAACCCCCAGCCACACTCTCCCAGCTCTCACTCCAAGATGTTCCACTGATCTTCAGCTCAGAAGGGGGAAAGGAAACCAAGGAGTGGTGAACTACAGGAGCCCAGGCAAAACCAGGTGTTCAATTCCAGCTTTCTGGGCTCAATTGGAGCTGCCAGCGGGCTTTCCTGGGCAGGGCTGGATGGAGGTGGACGTCAGGGCCTCCCCATGCCTGGGTTTCGCTGGGCTGCCTGTGGCCTCATCCCCATGTGTCCTTTCTTGGGACACATGGTCGGAGCCTCCCCTGGTCGGGGCACTGTACTGAGCCTGTGGCCCAGACTGGCTGGGGGAGGCTGTGGCATCAGGCCTGCTGAGAAGGAAGCGGCCTTGGAGGGCAGCGAAGAGGCTCAGAGCAGTGCTCTGGGGAGGAGGGAGCTGGGCATGAGAGACATGAGGGCCCTTCCAAAAGGAAAGAAAATTGGGCTGTCACCAAGACGCTATTAGGCTGCTTCCTCCAATCTGTTTAATCCTCTGAGTGCAGAGCTAGGGGAGAGGAAAGCATCCAAAAAGCAGACACCCAAGCCCAGCATACTTCTCCACTGAGAGAAGCAGACGGTGGGTTCCAGATGTCAGCAGCAGCTGCCTCCCAGGCCGCAGCTTTTGTCTGATCTTGGCTACCAAGTGTGCCCTGTATCTGTGTCCCCCCGCCCTGGGATGCTGGTGTGTGTCGGGCGTGGAGCTGCAGGCACCAGCTCCGGGGCAGGGTCTCTGCTGGAGGTCAAGGCGGGGCCTTCTGGCTCTGAGATTTGTGGCATTCCCACATGCTTGCTGACACATTTCATTGTCCCCAACCAAAGCGAAATGAGTGCAGAGGCCGCCGTTTCCACACCTATCCAAAGTGGCTCGGGACCACGGCTGCTCTCTGTGTCCCCTGGCAATGTCTTTGTTTCAGTAGGGGCCTGAGGGATGCTGGTGTGGCCCAGGCCTGCAAAACGGAGATGACCACAGTGCTTTCTCATGCAGCTGCTGCCAGCTGTTACAGTTCGGATCTCAAACGTCCGCCAAGGACTCGAGTGTTAAAAGCCTGATCTCCGGCTGATGGTGGTACTGCAGGTGGAGGAAACTCTAGGAGGCTGGGGGAAGTAGCTCAGTGGGGGTGGGCTTGAAGGCTAAATTTGGTCCCCCGTCCCCGCCTCTGTCCCTCTCTGCTTTCTCTGGTCCCAGAGATGCTTCAGCCATAATATTTCCGCCTCCCCACGGGCCCGGAAACGATGGAGTCAGCTGCATGGGGCCTAAAACCGCTGAAACCATGAGCCCCAGATAAATCTTTCTTGTGTTTCTCAGGTATTTGGTGACAGTGACAGAAAGCTGACTAACACACCAGCATCGAATCGGTCAATCCCCATGAGGTCCAAATTCATAAAGTGCGTACCACACTCACTTTAAGCAATCAAAAATTATTATTGTTACTCCTCTTGCAGTAAAAATTTGGACGTCTCCTACCACCTTGTCTGAAATAAGTGGGCTTTGCTATTACCTCTCATCACATTGTTTTCTTTTCTTTCACGGCTCGTCACACATTTATAATTATATGTTTACTGTGCAGTTCTCTTACTGCGTGTGTTTCCTCTACCAGACAGACAGCCTCAAGGGGGCGGGACTGGGACTTGGTCTCTATGGCATATCTGGGCCAGTGCTGCCCCAGTGAGTGGCAGGAGTCAATAAATATCGAATGAAAATAGTTGCTGGATGATTAAACATGTTTTGATGCCATTTAGTTAGGGAAGGGGCAGGAATACGGGCACAGTTCTGCCTCACTGAACACGGCCTGTGCCAGCCACCTGCTGGGTTCCAGGCCTTCGGAGTGAGACGGGACTGTGCCCCGTGGGCACATGGCCCAAGGATGACAGGCAGGACACAGTGGACACCAGCTGTGTGAGGGACCGAGGGCTGCGACCCCTGCTGAGAGGCTGTGAGTCTCTGGCCACAGCTGACCTCACACGTTTCCACCCTTCAGGACTAGGACACGCTGTGCTCCCTCTGATCTCAGCTCTGAGGGGGCATAAGGGGGGTCCTGAGCTATTCGCACGATGGGGTGGGTTAGGCTGCTTCGGAAGCTGCCTCTGCCCTTGGGGTGAACTGACATCTGGGACATACCTCTGTGCTTTGCCCTGGGTCTTTATTCCTTTTAGGGTGCTTCTCCCTAGGTGCCCCCACGTCTCTGCCTCTGCCTCTCTCTGGCTACATTTGAGCCCAGGCAAGTGGGCCCTGTGGCTGCTCTTGACATTAACCTCAAAGCTTGTGGGAGCCCAAACTTGGGGGGGCTTGTCTGGCCTCCAAGGTGGATACCCCTATGCGATCCGTGAAAACGCAGGCGTGGCTTGGCCCAACCCCCAGCACCCCAGGGCAGGGAAGACAAGGCACAGCAGGGGACACCAGCCAGCCATTGTCTCAAATCCCAGCGGACATGCCGAGGCTCAGATGGAACCTGAAATACAATTAGCTGCCACCTCCCCCGCTGGGCCGGCAGCTCAGAGGCCGCAGAACCCCTACGGTGGCCTGCATTTTCGTCTATCTCCACCGCCAGGAGTGTTTTCTTTGCTGATTTGTTCAAGGTGCCATTTTCTAAAACCTAGCAGCTGTAGTTGTGGAATAAGAGAGAAGAAAGGGCTCCACACTCCCCCTCCCCCCGCAACACAAAGTAAACAAACTCACTTTTTACCGAGGAGTCCTAATGGAAATGGATATGCCAAATACCCAGATAACAGACAAAAGGAAAACCAGAAAGACAAAGGGCCCACAAGGGGGCTGAGGGAGAAGAGGGGAGGCCTGTGTGTCACAGTAGCACTTTGTGGAAAGGTGGCGTTTGGCCAGAACCCACATGAGGACCACGGGTAGAAAGATGAGCTTTATCCAAACTGAGTCTCCTAGGGGTGGGACGCAACCCCCACGTTCTACATTCCAGCCCTGAACTAGAGGGGGACAGGGAGGAGACCTTGAACACATTTGCCTCCTGTCAGTGTGTGTTGTAGGGAAGCTGGAGGCCCATCGAATACCAGTCTGACACCAGGGGAGGAGAGGGTCACCTATATCACCAACACAGAGAACACCGGGGTCCTCACAGCTTCGGTGTGCCCCGTAGCTGGGACGGACTTGACTGGGCCCAGCAGGGGACTGTCTGTGCAAGTGAGACGCAGGAGTAATTAGGAGCTCACCGCGTGGGCGTTTGTGTTTAATAGTTCCAGAGGTGCTGCCAGCTGCTTGTGTGTGTCCAGTTGGTCACAAATGTCCGCTGCACTCGTCTCCGTGATTTGTATGGCATCTTTGTAGACACGGCCATGCCACCACTCAGGGACAGCTCACACAGCGGGAGGGACCCCATCACATTCTCAACCAGGCTGTACCAGATCCTCCCTGCCAGGACAGAAAAGCAGAGGGTGCTGACCACACCTCTGTGGCTTGGGCAGATGCACACAATGCCCCACGCACAAATGATGACCAATAAACAATAAGTGAGCCGGGTGTGGTGGCGCATGCCTGTAATCCCAGCACTCGGGAGGCTGAGGCAAGAGGATCCTTGCAAGCTCAAGATGAACCTGGACTACAAAGTGAGCTCAAGGCCAGCCTGAACTGCATAAGGAGACCCTGTCTCAAAAAGACAAAAAAAAAAAAAACCCCAAAAAACCAATAAGTGAAAGAAGGAAGGACGCCGAGTCTCTGATCCCCATTTTTTGCAACATTCTTGTCCTTCAGAATCTTTTTCAAAGGACCCTGAGCCTATGATGTGTTTCTGCCGCTCTCCGAGCACCTGCGGCCAATTAGGCATTGGTGCCAGTGTGTCTTGTGAGGTGAGGGCCGCTCCTGCTACCACCCCGCCTCCCGAAACCGAGCACATGCTCCACAGCGCCTTGCTGAAGGCCTGGCGGGTGGCTGACAAACAGCAAGAAGACATCGTCCGGTCCACCTGCAGGCCGTCTCCAAGCCTCAAAGTTCCAGCTGAGCTGCAAGTCCTAACCACCTTGAGAGAAGCAGTGCCGGGGTGCGGAGGGCAGGGCAGGAAATGCGCTCTGCTCATTGGTGGAGGAGGAGGCAAGATAGTAACAGTGCTGGATAAATTGAAACCCCAGTGAGAAGCCATGTCACACGCACCAGGGTGGCTAGAATCAAACAGGTAATAACAAGTTTTGGCAAGAGATGGAGAAATGAGAGGCCTCCTACCCTGTTGATGGAAGCTATTTTGAAAAAGGGTTGGCCAAGTCCCTACACAGTGAAACAGGTCACCAAAGATCTAGCCATTCCACTCCCAGGCGTCTACCCAAAAGAAAGGAGAACAGGTCCACCCAAGAAATTGCCGGTGTATGTTCCTAGCACCATTAACCCTAACGGCACAAAAGTAGACGCAACCCAAATGTCCACCCTCTGACGACTGCTTAAGCAAATGTGGTCTTTCCAGATGACACGATAGCGTTCAGCACAAACAGAAATGGAGCTCTATCTGACGTTACAACATGGAAGAGCCTCGAAAAGTTACGCCACGTGAAAGAAGCCACACAGGAGCACATATATGACAGGAGGCCCTGTCCACACGTGTCCAGCTGGGAGGACGGGGGAGTCCCTGCCCCCACAAGCTCCCACAAGCTCCCACCTCCACTTTCTTCCTCCGTCTCTCCCTTTTCCTCTTTGCTTCTTTGAAGGAAATGACTAGAGACTGTGATCCTCAGAGGGGCAAACAAAGCCCTGAGTGTAACTAGTCCAACTGTGCTGTGTAGAAGCCCATACCAGCCCATGAGTCTCACACCGAAGCAATAGAGATAAACTAAAAAAAAACAAAACAAAAAAAACAACCCATTCAGCTTCCCACTCAGCCCCACCTGCAAAGGTAAGAAAAGGCTCTGGACACCAGAGTTCCCACACTGACACAATGTAGGTTTTTAAAACAATACAAACATTTACCTTGGCAGGTGGCCCTGGGGGAAGAATAGGCAGTGTGGACACACTGCAATGACTACAAAAGCAGAGGTGGCTCCCAGGAAGCGGGACGGGCACTGGGCCAGGGGTTTCTTTCTTCAGAGGAGCTGGAGCGTACAACCCGGCCTGTGAGGGGACTCAGCCACCTCTGTCGTCGGTCCCCCATGCTGTTCCACTGCAATGGCAAGCAGAAACACCGGAATGACACCCAGGATTTGGAGGCAGATTCACTTAACGTCGGATGGGCACTGACTAGGAATCAATTGTTCCCCAAAATGTCAGGCCCTGATCTCTGGTGGTGTGGGGCTGATATGGGACAAGCAAGCAGGAAGTGCAGAGGCAGAATGGCTTGTCAGTTGGGGATTGGGTTGTACAGTGTGCATCACAGTGACCAGCCATTTCTAAGGACCAGGAGCAACCAGAACTGCAACTGGAACTGTTACCTGGGCAACTAAGAAATGAAGTATACTGGCTAGGGGACCATTTGCTGTTACACCACCTCAGGGACTCTACATGCCAATGATCACCTTTGCACACAGGACTGGGCCAGGATATGTCTGCCACTGGGCAGTGGGCACAGTGCTGCCGTGGCATCAGCATCTTTGCCCTTCAGCCCAACAGAAGGACATCAGATGGGCCCTACAGGGACTTCTGTCCAGTGCTGGGACCAGGAGCGGTCAGGCCCCACCAGTGCATGCTTGTCACCCCCACATGGCCTGGAGACAGGCCAGCAATCACCAGTGGCCAGGGCCCCAACTTCTGCCCGTCAGTACCTACATCTGGGGGCTCAGAGCAGGACCAAACCCCAGGATGATTGGTATCTGTGGCCCCAGGGGCATGGACTGTGTCTGGCCATGGGACCTGGTGCCCCCAATTCCCAAGGTACTCACCAGGGAAGAGGGAAGTTCCATGGATGAGCACTGCCCTCAAAGAGCCTGCTCCCTCAGCATCTGTGTCCACACATCAGCTCTGATTAGTGACACCTGTCCTGTTTACCCACCTCTTTCTACCTAATCAAATTCGAGGTCCTTCCACAATCCTGTGTGCATATCCAGAGGCAACAGGGAACTTGTAAGAAGCACTCTGGAAGAGAAATGTAAAAGCCAGTGTCCGTATGTCTTCCTGTTCTTGTGACCTACTTCTCTGAGACCTGGGAGAAGATTCTGGAAGCTTCCCAGAGGTGTTGTACACATAGGGAAGTCTGCTCTCAATGTTTTCATCTGCAAAATGGAACAGTGCCTGGACAAATGGCCAGGGAGGATAGTGAAGAGTCCTAGGGCTTTGTTTCCACAACAAGGAAGTGTGGAGGTTCTCCCTGCAGTCCTGGACCAGAGGCACAAGATAGATAGAGCCTTTGCCCTGTGGAGCTTATGATCCGACCCAGGGAGAGGACGACACACACATAATAGTTGTCTGTGGTGAGGAGAAGACAAAGGATGGACAGGAGATGAGGTGAGCTAGGGATGGGAAGGATGAGAAGGACCTAGCTATGGAGACAGTTGCATGTGTGCAGGACGCCTGCGGTTTTGGGAGCAGCTGGTGGCCAGCATGAGTGGAGGGAGGCAGAGGGGGTGCACAGGCCTTGGAAGATCTTGTTCTCCTCAGAGGGTGAGTCTCCACCTGGCTCTGGTGTCCAGATCAGGAGAACGAGGGCTTTGCACCTGCCTGGGAGCCTCAAGGCGGGGCACAGGGGCTGTGGCTGAAGATGGGATGGTTACCCTGGCTCCCAGCACATGGTGGCTGTGAAGCCAGGATTTGGCCCGGGCCTTTGCTGGCTCTCTATGGGCCCAGGGTGTGCAGCAGTGTGCTCCACCTACTGACTTCTGCTCCCACCCAGCCGCCAGCCCACTGCTCCCCCAGTGCCAAGGACAGCGCTGGTGACTGGACCACTGGCTCCCAAGTCCCTGTGCCTGTCATAATCAATCATTTCAGGAACACGTAACAGTCACCATACTTGAGTGTGCTGAACTACACGCACTACACAAGTCAGCTCAGCTAATCTACTGACAAGCGCACAAGACAGGTGTCCTGATTAGCTCTGTGTACAAATGGGAACAGGCAGGCACAGAGAAGTCAACCTACTTGCCCAAGGTCACAGAGCTGGAAGCTGGCAGAGCCAGGGGCTAGACCCCAGCAGCATGGCTCCCTTGCCCGAGTTCTTAATTGCTCCTCTGACACCTGCTGTCAGAAACAATAAAGCGGCGAACATTACCTAGTATAAGCCACATTTTATGTCCCAGGAACTGTCTTCCACTTCCGACCTGAGTGTTTCCTGAATGTTTTGCCTTATCGGCTCCTGTGAGAAAACTTTAGACAAATTTCTTCCCAGCAGCCCCTCCCATGACATTTCCGCCTCAGAGGCGCACTGTGTGTTTGTGTAGGAACTATTCATGGAGCTGCGATTTACGCACAGGGTATAAATAGTTCTGTCCCTCTCAGAAACAAATTCTGCTCTCCTGGGAGTGACCGGGTGGGCCCTTATGACAGCTCTCTACGGCAGGGTTGGCTCTCTTCCGGTCTTGTGATGTGTCTGAGGCTCAGAGAAGCTCAAGGCCAGTCCCTTGTCACACAGCTGGGAAGTCAACCTGCCTAAGGCCACACCTTGCACTTTTGCGTGGCTTCCCATGCAGACAGCAACAAGGCCAGAGTCAGTCCTGCGACTTAGGCAGGTCCCACACATGCACCAGGCTGGTAGGACCTGTGTCCCTGGCCGTTCTGAATCCTCAGCCCCACTGGAGTGCACACTTGTTCAGGGAGTGCTTGAGTCTGCGTTGGGGACTGTCCACGGAACACCCAGTGTCTGTGACCATGCCGAGCCTGGAAGTTTTTTTTTTTTTTTTTTTTTTTT
>NW_004955445.1:943573-1013603 GCF_000276665.1 Chinchilla lanigera
TTTTTTTTGGTTTTTCTCCGGTACCGGGAACCGAACTCACGACCTTGCGCATGCCAGGCAGGCACTTTTGCCGCTGAGCTAAATCCCCAGCCCCCAAGCCTGGAAGATTTTAATCTTAGGTTTCTGGATTCTCAGGGGCATAAGGTGGGGTCCCCTGGCATTGCAGGGATTCCCTGGAGGAGGCAGGTGCTTCCAGAATAGGCCTGGCTGCCCAGCAGCGGCCTCTGCAGTGGGAGGTGGTGGCCTTGGCCGGTGCTGCAGGGACACCGCCCCCTTCCGAGAGGAAGCAGGGAGCACAGGAGGACTGGAGCCAAGTGCACTTCGCCTTCCTCCTGAGCGGAGCAAGGTGGCAAGTGAGCAATCCAGGCCTTCTCTGGCACCTCTACCCAAGCCTCCGCCACCGGAGGAAGCTCCACGGTGCGTGGGGACAATGGGGCATTGTGCAGCCAGCAGCCTCCCAGACAGGAAGCCAGGGCGTCATCTCCCTGAACAGGATTCCCTGACCTGCTCGTGTCTCTCCATCCTCACTTGGCTTTTCCTTCTCAGCCCTCGGGCTGACAGAGTGTGAGAGCAACTGTTTACTGGTTGAGCTCTGCCTCCTGCCCTGGAGTGTGCGGGACACAGGGATGATGACGGGGCTTGGCGAACTTGCCTGGTGTGTACACCAGTGTGTCGCATAGCAGGTCCTCCACTGGCATTTGCGGAATGAATGGGTTGGCATATAGGTTCAATGTGCATAGCTTCCACCTTCACCCCCATTTGACAGATGGACAAACTCAGGCTGCTATGGAGAAATGGGTTGTGGAGAATGTCAGGGAAGAGGTGGGACTTTGTGAGCCAAGCCCTGGAGCCTGAGCCCTCAAGGACACTTCTAGTCTCGGCTGCAGAAGCAAACAGAGCGATCAGGACCACCTGGGAAGCTGCTAGGTTCCAGCAGGCGAGAAAGAAGCAAAGGTGGCCGGGCCCAGAAAACAGCAGGGCCAGACAGGGGATAGATGGCGTGCTGCATGATGCGGGGCCTCCTTGCGGATTCCTTTAGTTGCTGCAGAGTGACCTTCGAGTGAGACGTTTGACCTCTCTGAGACTCACTGGGGTGATGACCGCAATAATGTGGGGTGATAGTACCAACGCTGCCTGCAGTCCGAGGCCTGCGAGTGTTATTGCTGGGTGAACCGCGGGAAAGTGTTGTTTTATCGCTGATCCAACAAGTCTAATATTGGCAATTTCCTGTGGCTCAAACTGATCACAGTTACTGTGGAAGACATTATCTACAGTTTAAAGCAAGATACACTTTAATAAAAAAAAGGCCATCAGGGTGCCCAGAAGGACACTGCAGAATCATGTAGGAAAGTACTTAGCAAGCTCTTAGCATGATGCTAAGATGCTATTTACAGGGATACATGGGGAATTCTCTTTGAAAGAAACCTTGGACCTTGGTCCTTGAAGTCATGAAAGATAAGGGTCTGGCCATCCAGAGAGAGAGCCCCCAAAAGAGGATAATACCCTTTCAAGTACAGAAACTGAGCTCTTACAAGCACCCCAGGTTTTAATCTCGTGAATAATCTCTCAGCCTAAGTATGCCCCATGAAATATCTGGGATATTCTTATCAGTTATTTGTTGTTCATCTAGAAATTCAAATTTAACTGAATAGGGTCTCATTTCAAACAAATTTCAAACAAATTCACAAGAAACTGATATGTGGACCCCGTGTCGAGTTACTCACTTGAAAAAGTACAAATGAGAGTCTAGGCCAGACAGATTGGATCCTTGGGTCTTTTCCCTGATGTCTTTCACTTGTAGCTGTGAAGGATTCTGGGAGGCAAGCAGGCCTTCGAAAGGCTGATGGGAAGTAGGAATCCGAGAAATACTACCCAGGAGATGGAAACACAGAGTGACTCCACCAGGCCCCAGAGGTGTCTGATGAATCATTTGTTTCGCGACAGAACCCACCGGAAATCACGGTCTGAGGGCTTGCGTCTCTCTTGGATGATGGTGCTGAATGTTGACGAATCTTTGTCCTCTGACCTCCCGCTTCTCCTCCTTTTTGCCTAGGTTTCCCTGTGCTTTCTCCTGTAGCCCTCTGCCCTGCAGCTTGCTGCTGGGAGAGAAAATTGGGCCTGGTGGCCAATGGCCTTACTTTGATGCTTGGGAGCTTACAGGGGTCCAGAGAGAAGCAGCAGGGCAAAGGGCAGGGGCTGGTGGGGGAACTCAGGGTCATAACCGCTGTGCACCCCCTCCCACCGCCCCATCTACTCTCAAGCACACTGACTGCGTGGGAAAGGCACACACCAAACCCATGGCCATCTAGCGCTGGGTTGTCCTCGACCTTCATTCTGTCCTTTAACCTTGGCAGCCCTGGTCTGGATCCGATGTGCTGTGGAATGGAAAAGGCAAGGGAGCTGCTGTGGCCCCTGCGATGTCCCTGGCGACTCTGGGCCTGGGACGTGAATCGGAAGCAGAACGGGGCCAGAGGTTGGCAGTGGGATGGGGGCGCTCCTTTCCTTCCGGTGCTAGCTGGTTCCTTCCCATATCCAGGTGGGCCTGGGAGTCTGCAGCATGGGCACTGTCCCAATAAGATGGCAGCTAGTGAGCAGGATGGCCCAGTGGCCTGAGCACCCAGTGTCATGACCAAGGGACAGCAGGGCCGGCCCCAGCATGTCCACGGGGCAGAGGTCCCTGCCGTGTGCAGACAGGGATAAGAAGGCACACAGGATGAGTGATGAAAGCAGAGGACATGTGGCCCTCCAGGCCTGGGGATGCTCGATCAGTACCAGCAGGGACCATTCTCCTTACCATCATCACTACGTGGACATGCGAGTTCAGCACTTTCCATGCCTGTGCTCCGTTCACCCCGGAGATGACCTGTGGAGCACTCCTGCTTCATCTCTGTGAAAAACTGCAGGTCAAAGGGGCCAAGGGACCTGCTCGGAGTCGAGTAGCCAGGGAGTGGTGAAGACGGGATCTGAACCAGGTACCACCTTCCCCGTGGGCAAGTGGCTGCCGCGTGGGGTGCCCACCAGAGTGAGTGTCCCACCCCAGCCTGCATGAGGGAAGGATGGGCATGCACAGGGCATGCGGAGCTGAGGGGAGACCCGCCCCTCACTCCCAGCCCCCCACCTCCACCCAAACAAGACACTGTCTCTGGGGTGGCACCAAAGACCTTGTGCTGTGAACCGTATGGAAAATGAGGCAGGAGGATCGCAAGTTCGAGGCCAGCCTTGTATATTTAGCAAGACCCTACTCAGTTAAATTTGAAGCTCTAGATGAACAACAAATAACTGATAAGACTATCCCAGATATTTCATGGGGCATACTTAGCCTGAGAGATTATTCACTATTTGTCTGAAGTTCAGATTTCACCAGGTGCTCTGCGTTTAGCCTGGCTGTCCTTTCCCCAGTTGATACGGATGCCCAAGGGAGGAGAATCTGCCAGGGGTGGTGCCTCCCTTTCGGAGCCACATTGGGCAGGTTCTGATAGAGCCACCAGCTGTATGCCACCTGGTACAAGTGAGATCACAGGTGAAGCCCCACCTCATGGGAGACAAATGTCAGCTTGCACAGGTGTGGAGTCCAAGGCCCGGCATGGGGATGCTTGTGGAGGGGGCTGGGGGCCAGCTGAAACCCCAGGCACAGCCTGGGCACAGCCTGCCTTTCCCGTAGGAAAGGCCCCAGACACAAACTGCCCCAGACACAAACACCTGGCATCTCCCAAGCAAGCAAGAAATGGCCTGCCCTGCCCTACTGGGGCCACTTCCCATCCAAGCGGCCAGATGCCAGGCAGGGCCAGGGAGCGGGGCTGTGGGCCAGACACCTTCTCAGGGCAGTGGGCTGTTATCTCTGCAGCCTGGAGCCCGCCCTGTTTCTGGGAAGGGGAACACACACACGCACACACGCACACACACACACACACACACACACACACACTCCAGCCCTCTGGCTGTTTCATTTCAAAGAAACCTCAGGTTTGGGTGGAATCTAATTAAACATCTCTGCAGACATATCTTGCATGAAATGTAATTCTCCAGAAGCTCAGCTCATCCCTGACCATGTGCTGAGGGTCAGCGACTCCGCTGGGACCTGGGGACGTGGGTGCTGGGGTTGCAAGTGGCCCCCTTAGTGACTGACAGCGGACAATATGAGACAGGCTCCCTCAGCTGCTCCTCAACTCATCCAGATGCCTCCTTGAGACCAAGGGGGTCTGGACTCACCTCTCCCAAGCTCTGAGAGGCAGCACTGTGCTCCCCCTGCTCCCCCTGACCCGCTGTAAGTCCTTGCCAAGCTGGGCTTATTGTTTCTTTCTAGGATCGCTGTGCGATTCTGTGAACCCAGTGCCTGGGCATCTTGGATGCTCCCTGAGTCCCAGAGCTATTCTGATCACTCCCTTGTCCTTCTGGTGTGGCTCTGTGTCTACTTCCTTTCCAGGAAGCCCCAGGACGGCAGAGACTTCATCCTTCTGAAGAGGAATCAGGAGTATTTAGCATCTGGAGCAGCTGGGGCTGGAGGAAGCTACTCGGCAAATATGTGAATGCTGGGATGAAGGCAGAGGAGCTGCAGCTGGTGTCATGGAGCTAAATGGCGGTGAGTGGTAGACGGCCTAGAGGGATGAACAACACGTGTCCAAGAGTGTTTTCTATGAGGTCACCTCCTCCACCATGAGGTCACCTCCTCCACCATGAGGTTACCACTCCCAGTTTCCTCAGGGAAACTGAGGCTCAAAGTCCCCAGGCAGCTGAAAGGCATTGAGAAAATGAAACTGCCAACACAGTCACCAGCTATCAAGATGGTTCCCAAAGAACCCCTTCTTTGTTCCTTCCTGGCCTTCTGCAATTGTTCGGGGCTAACCTGTAAGTAGGTGTGTGCAGAAATGACCCTGTGGAAGTGCCCAGGTGGGTGGTAAGAGAGATTCTAGATTCTTCTCAGTTTTCTCTCAGATCACTTCCTCATGGGGGGTGGCAGCCATATTGTCAGGCCCCTCAGGTGGAGCCCTGGGAGGAACCGAAGCCTCCTGCCAACAGCCAGCCCCAGAGGAACACGGCATCTTGGAGACAGAGTCTCAGACAGCAGAAGCAGCCCTGTCTGGGACCTCGACTGCTATCTCTTGAGAGACACCACAGCAGTAAGCTCAGCTCAGCAGCTTCTGAATGCATGGTCCACAGAAACTGTGTGAGATGAATGTGTATCCTTTTAATTGCTAAGTTTGGGAGCAATTTATTATGTGACAATAGATAATTAATACTACAACCCACAATTGGGAGGAAATGATTGCCAGACACATACCTCATAGCACGAATGTCCAGAATAGATAAGGAGCCTCACAACACAGTAATCAAAAAACAGACAATTCAAGAAAATGAGCAAAAGATTTGAACCAGCGTCTCACAAAAGATATATGGATAGACAATAAACACACGCTTAACACCATTAGTCATTTGAGAAATCCAAATTAAAACCATATTAAGATATATCTACATGCCTATTAGAATAGAAAAATAATTTAAATCTGATGACGCAGAGTGCCAGCAAAGATATAGACCAACCAGAACTCTCATTTATTGCAGGTGGGAATGTAAAATGGTGCAACACTTTGGAAAAACAATTTGGTAGTGTCTTATAGACTGACTTGTCCAATGACTCAGCATTCCCACTTACAGATACTTACCCAAGAGAAATGACAATTCTGTTCACACATAAAACTTGCATGTGTAATTGTCCAGTTTAGAAACAAACCAAATGTATCTCAGCAAACTGTGGTATATCCTGACAGTCAATACCACTCATCATTAAAAATGAACAAACTCTGAATCCACAGTGTAGCTGGACTTCAAATACATTCTGCCAAGTGAAAGCAGCCAGACTCAAAAGATCACACGCTATATGGTTCCATGTACATGTCATGCTGAAAAAGACAAAATTATAAGGACATATAGCAGATTCATGGTTTCTGGGGGCCTGAAAGTGAGAGATAAGTTGAGCACAAATGGTTAGGAAGGAACTTTCTAGAGTTGGGACACTTGCTGTCCTACACCTTGATTGTAGCAGCAGCTACAAGATAATGTGTTGGTCAAAATTCATGGAACCATTTGTCTGCAGAGGGTGAAATTTACCCATGGCGTATTAACCTCAGTAAACTTGACCTTGAAAATGATAACCTCTTTAAGAAGAATGCTCAGACCATCCAGTGAGGAAAACAGTCTCTTCAACAAATGGTGCTGAAATAACAGGACAGCCATATGCCAGAGGTTGAAGCTCCTACCCCACACCATGTACAAACTCAACTCGAACCAATCAAGGGTCTTAATGTAAGAGCTGAAACTATAAAACTCTTAAAATAAAAGATAGGAACAACTCTTCATAACACTGGTTTGGTAACGGATTCTTAGGTACAACGCCAAAAGCATGAACAACCAAAGAGGAATAGATAACTTGGGTTTCTTCAAAATTAAAAACTCTGCTTCAAAAAATACTATCAAGAAATTAAAAAGACAACACACAGAATGAGAAAATATGCCTGTAAATCATTTTTCTGATAAAAGCCTTGTGTCTAGAATGCATAAGGGATGCGTACTACTCAAGAGTGAAAAGACAACCCAATTCAAAGATACCAAAGGATCAGAACGGACATTTCTCCATGGAAAAGACACAAAGGGCCAATAAGCACATGAAGATATACTTTCCTCTGTTCAGGGAAATGTAGATCAAAACTACAATGAGATACTGCAGCTCACCCAGTGGGAGACCCACTAGTATGCTAGAATCAGTACATCCTCTAATAACAAGTGTTCCCTCGCAGAGCATAGAGACAAATTAGAACCCTCAGGTACTGCTAGTGGGAGTTTAACATGGTGTTGCTATTTTGCAAAACAGTGTAGCAGGTCCTCAAATGATTAAACACTGAGTTACGGCATGACCCAGCAATTCCAGGCTTAGGTACACTCAAGAGAAATGCAAGCATATGTGCAAACAGAAACTCGTACACGAGTGTTTATAGCAACGTTATTCACAATAGCTGAACGCACTCTGAATTTCCACCAACTGAAAAATGGATAAACAAAATGTGATCTATCCAAATGATGGAATATTTATTACTCAACCATAAAAAGGAATAAATATTAATACCTGCAACAACAGAAAAGGACCTTGGAAATGCTAGGCTAAGTGAAAGACGTCAGGTGTGAAAGACCATGTAATGTAGGATTACACGCACAGAAAGGTCCAGAACGGGGAAATATTTAGTGGAAAAAGTTGACTTGTTGTTGTTTAGGGCTGATGATGGGGCTGGGCGATGGGGGCTAGAGGTATGATAGCTCAGTGTTATGCAGCTTTTTTCTGGGGTGATGGCAAAGTTTTAAAATTGACTGTAATGATGATTGAACCTATCTGTAAATACATTAAAATCTATTACATTGTACAATTTAAAATGGGTAAACCATATAGTATGTAAACTACAGCTTAAGCTGTTTTACAAGAAAAGAAGTGAAAGAAGGAAGAAGGAAGAAAGGAAAAAAGAAAGAGGAGGCTAGGAAGGGAAGAAGGGAGAGAGCCCGGGCCCTGCTGGGCTGGGGAGGGACTCATGGAGGATGCTCTTGGTAAGGTTCTATGCTCCATGGCCGACCCCTATGAATCATGTGACCTCTTGATCAACAGTGCATCTTTTATTTTTATTAGTCCGTGTTTGCAGTACATACTGACTACAATTATCATGGGGAGATGATACATGTACATAATACACCCTCATTCCCACCCCCCTTTTTTGGGTTTTCATCACCTACCCCTGCCATTCCTCCTTCTTCCAATGCTTGGTCCCTTTCCCATTTGTAAAAGCTCTACTTTCATTCTTGTCCCCCTTCATTTCCTTCCTTTTAATCCCTTTTCCCTTCCCATCCTCCTACTCCCTCATCTCCTGTTATCTCATCCATTTGAAAAAGATCTCCCCACTTCCTTTTTAGCTATCTTCTATTTTGTTCTTTATACTTTTTTATAGTTTCTCATATAAGAGAAATCATGTGATATTTAAGCTTGTAAGTCTGGCTTATTTCACTTAACATTATGGTCTCAGGTTGCATCCATTTACCTATGCATGCAGCAAGTTTACCTTCCTTTATGGCAGAGTAGTATCCCATTGTATATAAATACCACATTTTAAAATTTATTCATCTGTTGATAGATATATAGCCGTTTTCAAGATTTAGCTATTACAAGTTGTGCTGGGTATGTATCCCTGTAATATGATATTTTTAAATCTTTCAGGAAGATTCCTAGAAGGGGACTAGCTGGGCCCAGTGGAATTTCTATTTGTAGTTTTTTGAGGAATCTCCATACTGATTTCCATATTGGTTGTACTAGTTTACAGAGTCCCACCAACAATGTAGAAAAGTTCCTTTTTCTCCAGATCCCTGCCAGCATTTGTTATTATTTGATTTCCTGATAAAAACTATTCTTCCTGAAGTGATGGAATCTCAATGTTGCTTTAATTTGCATTTCTTTAATTACCAGTGATGTCAAACATTTTCTTCATGTATTTATTGACCATACTTCTGAGAAGTGTCTTCTTCTGAGAAGTGTCTATTCACTTCAGATGCCCATTTTTTGATTGGATCTTCTGTGTTCAGAGGGGGTCTAATTTTTTTAAGTTCTTTATATATTCTAGATGTTAGTCCTCTGAGGAATAGCTGGCAAATTTTTTCCTATTCCATAGGCTGTCTCTTTGCTGTGCAGAAGCTTTTTCATTTGATGTGATCCCATTTGTTGATTCTTCGTTCTATTTCTTATACCATTGGGGTTCTGTTTGGAATGTGCTTGCCTATACATGTGTCTTCAAGACTTAGGCTTATTTTATCTTCCAGCAGATTAAGTGTTTCTGTTCTAACACTTAGATCCATTTTGATTTTAGTTTAGTGTATGGCAAGACATACGCAGAAGATTCAGTCTTCTGTGCATATCCAGTTTCCCTAGCACCATTTGTTAAAGAGGCTACCTTTCCACCAGTATATATTTTTGGCCCTTTATCAAAGATCAAATGACTAAATGTGCCTGGGATTCTTTCCTATATTCCGTAAACTATCTTAATGGTGGTATTTTCAAGCTATTCTCTTCCAGTATTTTTAATTCTGTGGAACATGTGCTCCAGAAATCAATTGGAAATTGTATTCTGATTATGACTCTCAGACTAGTTCTTGTATGCTAACCACTGTCAAGTGTCACATCTGAGGTGTGATTGGACCCAAGAAGAGGAGTCAGCTGTGTCCCATCATGGAGTGAGGTCCCACCTTCCTTCCATCCTTCCTTCTCAAGACAGCTGTTAAACTGCAAGTATCCCTCACCCCCAAGGACACACATCATCAAGGTCTTTGGTGAAGAATTAGGAAAGGAGTTATTTTTTTTTCTCCTCAACAAAGAAGAACCAGTGGCATCTGGGAGATGCTAGAGGCCTAGAAGTTCTTTGAAAGGAAAATGAAGTCTTCATTATCACCTGGCTGCTGCTAGTTGTTGAGTGGAAGAACAGATTCCCTGAGGTGGGGGTCCTCAGCATGGGCCCTCCACATCGACATCTGGACACGTTGGTGGTGCAGATTCTGCACCTCACCTTAGACCTGCTGGGTCAGAAGCTCTGAGTGGGGGGTCCTCCTAGCAACCTGCAGGAGATTCTGGTGTGGGGTAAGAACCATTGAATGGAGTGCTGGACACTTGAGAGTAAAATACAGTGGAGAACAACATACAGTGGGCTACATGGCACACCCCAAAAGACATGTCCCCAGGAACCTGTGAGTATGAATTTATTTGGAAATAAACACCTTTGCAGATATAATTAAACACAGATCTGGAGTTGAGATTATCCTGGTTACCCAAAGGGCCCTCACCTCCTGATGAGTTTTATTAAAAGATACCCAAAAGGAAGAGATACAGAGAAGGAAGCCTTGCAAAGGGAGAGCAAAGGTTACACTCATGCAGCCACAATCCAAGGACACCTGGAGCCACCAGAAGCTAGAATAGGCCAGGAAAGGTCTGCCATCCATAGAACTGTCAGAAGGAGGCAGCCAGTTAACACTTTGATTTCAAATTTCTGGCCTCTGATTCTCTGTGAGAGAATACATTTCTGTTGTTACAAGCTGTCTGGTTTGTAATTTGTTCTAACAACAATGGGAAACTAATACACAAGACAAATAAAGGGTCCTATGTTATAGAGCTTACATTTTAGTAAGGAGAGAGAGAAGTGAGAGAGATATAGCCCTTGGGGAACTATTCAGACTGCTTCAAAGCTCAGGGGCCTCTAAGGACACCTGAGGACATGACCCTGCTTCTCTAGTGCAAGTTCACAGTGGGATACAGTTAGATAACCATGACTTAGCACAGGTAAACATGCATGCGTTAGTTACGGCACTATGTAAGAATGTAAATATGAGATAACAACCTGTATAAGAATTATACAATAAAGGCACGGGTTGCTCTTGGGCTCTTGCACTCTTACACTCTGCTCTGCTCCATACTGCCTACTGTTGCTCACGTCTTGCTCATGTGCATTCTTTAACTACAGGACCTCACCCTCAAAAATCTCTCTTGGGGCCCCCAAGTGGGCTGACATTGCCCTTCAGGATTTCAGTGGCTGTTGGCCAGATAACAGCTCTCTGTCACATGCTCCCCGCAGCTTCACCAAAGTGAGCATGTGAGAGCAGCCAACGAGCAAAGGGGAAGTCAGTTTTTCAGAAACCCGATCTCAGAAGTAGCCTCCTGTCACTTCTGCCATAGTCTGTGGGTTTAGTCAATGGGTCCATCCACACACACACAGGGTAGGGCCGGCACACAGTGGGCTTGCTGATGGCTGGGGGCTACTTCAGACACAGTCTGCTACCCTGGGGGGAATTTTCATTTAGGATGTGGTTTGTTTTGGATGCTTCTATGTAAACAATTAAGATGGTTGCATGGCTGAGGGAGATAGATGAATCAATAGATGAGGAATGAAAGGATTGAAAGAGGAGTAGTGGGCTGACAGAAGGATGGATGGCCCATTGCTGAAGCCTTGTCCTGCTAAAATCATTTAAAAGATCCCTGTCCCTGTCCCACCCAGGGGTAAGCATTCTCTAAAGCACTGGCCTTCATCTATTTGCCCTGTAACCGACCCTCCCACCCCCGCCTGCAGGGATCAAGCTCCTGGGAAGATAAGCTCCGAGGTGGTTTTGCCTGTCCACATGGAAACCTGGGCTTCCACCCCACTGTAGAAACATATCAGTGTGCTTGCTCCACAGGGGAACCACGCTGTCTTGGCAAGCAGTGAAGAGATCATGGAATTCCTGTGGCCCTGCCATCATCTCCAAGCCAATGATCGTGAATTATGACAGAGGGATTAGGGGCCGGTGGAAACTTGGAGGTCACCCATGAAGACATCTGAACGTTTGTTTTCTAGCTCCAGCCTTGGTTTTCAGCCACGTGGAACACTTAATCCAACATGAAGTATTGCATATGAAATTTTCTCCCTGACTGTGGGCCTTCTTATTCTCCAGTGATCTCTGGCACCCAGCGGGCACCTTCTGTGATGGCTCTGAGTGTGTGTGGCCGTGTGCGGTCCAAGACAAGCCTTTTGCATTTTGCACTCTGTGTGCTCTCGGGAATCTGTGCTGGGATGCTGCCTGGAATGAGAGCCAGGGAGCCTGAAGCGTGCCCTGGGACTGTCAGTTAAGCAGGCTGTGGAGATAGGGCCCCAGGAGTGGGAGCAAGAGATAATTGGTGTGGGGAGGGCAAGAGCAAGCCTTCTCAGATTAGCTGGGCTACTGGGGGTGAAGATACTGAGCTTCAGAAGCAGCCTCCCAAACTTAAGGCTATTAAGTTATTATGCCTGATCACTTTCAAGGGGCCTCGGCTGGCAGGCTTCTTCTAATTGGCAGCACTCCTGTGATTTTATGGGAATGGGGCCGGGATACCCAGGGAAGGCTGAGATCACCAAAAAAGCAGCCCCGCCTGCAGCCCAGTGGAGGCCAGATGAGCCGAGGTGAATTATTATGCTGACATCGTGGTAGGCCCATCTGTAATCTCTTACAGTCCTTTGTTCCCAGGGGCACCCCTGCACACAGCTGACCCGGACTCTTTGAGGGCTGCCTCTCTTCGCAGGGAGGGAGAGGGAGGCCAAGGTGAAGGTCAGGGGGCTGCTGAGGACTAGGAGTCCCCATTGGCCTCGCTGACTGAACACCTCCGCCCTCCCTTGCAATCCTCCCTGCATCCCAGCAGCGGAGAGGGAGCTGGCAGCTGGTGTGATGGAGAAGCAGCGTCCTCGTCAGAGCGGGGAGGCGGCTGCACACACCACCAGGGCCCCAGAATTCCCAGGTGGGGAAGCTGCAAAGGAGCTTCATTTGCATAGCAACCTTACTGTTTTTATTTAGGGTGTGTGTTTGCACGGGCTGCTTTGCAGGTGTCTCCTATTATGAATTTGGCTGCTACAACAAAGACCCAAAATAATAGTGACTTCAGTAACACAAAAATCCACATCTTTCTCCCACAAAGCTCTTGGGTCACAGACCAGAGCTGGTAGGACAGCTCCACAGTCACCAGAGAGCCAGGTCCTTTCTACCTCATTCCTCTTTACCCCACGCTCAGCCCTTCCAAACCAAGATATAAAATTACTACATCTGCATTCCAGCAAGGGGGAAGGAATAAAAGGACAAAGAGAGTTTATTCTGTCCCTGCAAGAGCACCATTTGGAAACGACTCACACCACTTTCAGTCCCATCACACGTGTCAGAGTCTGCAGGACTACATCTTGCTGCAAGGGGAGCTGAGAAACGTGGTCTTTATCCTGGGCAATCATGCGTCCAGGTACAGTCTGGTACTATAGAAGGGAAATGAGCGGTGAGTCCCAGAGAGGAGGAAGGACAGAGAACCACAGCCTCCCTCAGGCATGCCCTCAGGCTGCAGAGACAACAGCCCTTTCTCTTTGCTTAGCATCCAAGGCAGTGTGCGGAGTCCGCTTCCTCCAGGCAGACTCTGGAGAGCTGTTCCAGACCACTGACCACCTGGACAACCTGTCCCTGATCCACCTTCTCTCCACCAGGCACTTGGCCATTGCCCCCATCCCTATCAGTCCACGCCCACAGCGATGCTCCGTTTGTTTGTAGAAGAAAGCACCATGGTGGCCAGGGTAGTGAGGAAAGGACTTTACCTTGCTTTCTGCGCTAGCCCCAGAGCCCAGTCCTTCTCCTCCACCTTAGTGACTAGCTGCTCAGCTAATAGAGATCTTCTGGCATCATTATCCTAATACAGCAATAATAAATAGTAAAGCAGTAATGGGAATCTTTATCCCTGCTGCTCAGTGAGGACTCACGTGAGCTATGCAAATGTCACACAACAGTCATCTCAAACAGGAATTGGCAGACTTGTTCTGCAAAGCACCACACAGTAAAGATTCTTGGCTTTGTGGCCGGGTCTCTGTCACAATCACTCAGCTTGGTCACTGCAGCACAAAAGCAAACAAAGATGGTATGCAAATGAGCATGCATGGCAGTGTACCAATAAAACTTTATTTACAAAAGCAAGTGCAGGCCAGATGTGGCCATTAGGTTATCATTTGCTAATCCCTTACCGAAAACAATCAGAAGTCCTCTGTTGGGGCAGGAAAGATCTAGAGGGATCTTGTAGCGCTGGGCTGTGGGCATTTGATAGTCAGGCAAAGGAAGAGGTTCCAGCACGTTCTGTGTCCAGGCCTGAAGTAGCACCACGTTGGAGTGTGGTCCCGCCTGTGGAGAGTATTGGGGAGGGGCTGGCAGAGCTGCGGTGATCTGCACACTGCCGCACACCCTTTTTCCATGACTCACGGGGCCACAGTGGACACTGACCTGAGGTCACATTTGGAATCAAAGCTGAGCCCCTCTTTCCTGCCTCAAACTGAGTGCATGGGGTTGTGTGAGCTGCACAAGTAGGGCAGGCTTGCTGCAGAGCATCCAAGTGGATGCCAACTGGGGAGCAGCCGGAGGGGGTGGCGCTCAGCTCCCCAAGACCTGCAGGCAGACCCCCCACTGGGCACCAAGCACCCTGCTTCTTCCTTTCTCCTGCAGGGGCTCCCACTCTTGCATTCCAGGGCTCTTTTTTCCAAAGGAGCTCAGAAATGCACTCAGCTCAATGAAGAATGTGGAATACTTGAAATTTCCATTCACACACTACTGGAAAAAACACATTAACCTTTAAGAAGGGAATAATGCCTTCGTTTTCAAGTGACTTTATAGATTAACCCTCAGCAAGCGCTTTCTAGAGAAGGAAGATGGTCATGGCCGGGACCCAGTGGATACAAAAGAAGAAGAAAAATAAAAACTGGCTAAATGCTCTAGCTTGTCCTGAATTAGGGCAGGTAAGCGTGGGTGGCAGCAACAATAACATCACGCCTCACTGCGGCAGGATCTCAGAGCTGTCCAGCAAGAAGAGCACCCACCACAGCACAAAGTCAAGGCCATCTTCCCTGGATTTGCTGTGGGCCAGCAGCGACTGAGCGGGCGGCTGCACTTGGCCAGCAGGGCCAGCTGATGTGAGCAGCTGAATCTCCTGCAGTGCCCAAGGAAGCCCTCTTTGTACTCCTTGTATCAGGACCCCAGGATCAGATCTCGTCCCAGGCCACTCCATAGACCCCTGTCCCTGAAACATCGGCCCCAAGGTGTATGTATGGGGCACAAGTGCAGAATCTGCGCTCCTCTGGGGAAGTCACAGAGTATATTAGCATATTAAAGCTTCTAGAAGTTCTATCTGAAAGAAATCTGTCTAACTTTGTTCGACATTATTATTTTCATTGTTATTCTGGCCACAAAAGTCACCCTTTGCCATCCCTTTTAAAAATGTTGTAGATGGCACCTGTGAATACTAATCCACAGAAAATGCCTTGGAAAATGCAGTCCACAAAACACAGCTTCTCCAAGATCATTTGAGCTACAGAAAGGACCAGAACTCACTTTTTATTGCCTAATTCAGCCCTTCATTTATCACACGTGCATTCATTCCTTCACCCATCACTCATTCATCCACAGAGCTTTCTGAGGCCAGGTGCTGCAAAGGACCAGAGGCAAACATGAGCAGAGCTCTGCTTTTGCTAGCTTCCCGGATGTAGGGAAGATGGCAATGCCCTTGCGTTATGGAATATAAAAGACACCTGTGCAGTGTTCCTGGACATCAAAGTCCCAATTTCCAAAGATGCTTTTTGAAAATAATTACAGAGCAATTTCAAAAGCCTACCAAAAAGTATCAACATTTAGGCGTCAGAAGCAGCTTGAAAGAGAGGTTTGGGAGGAGGGTACAGGAAGATGGGCAGCAGGTGGCTTCGTCTTGTGGGAACGGCACCCTCCCTACCTCTCAGCCCAGGGCAGGCTAATCTCGTGATGGCCAGCCCTTCCTGGCAAACTTACTGCAGATGAGCACAAGCCTGCCTGGCAGCCAGAGCTGCACTTCCTACTTTTCAAAGGGAGCCTCTGAGCAGCTCTAGGCAACTCCTCTCTTCTCTGCCAGTTTCTCTCCCGCCTTTTCCAGAAGGTACTGTGCCTATGGCCCTGCACAGGGTACGGAAGTCAGAAGACCCTGAGTGCAGAGCTCCTGCTACTTGCTAACTGCTGCCTGGTGCCATGAAACCGGCAGATAGGGTGGCTGAGAATAGCACAGAGGGTGGCTCAGGTGTGCCCGCAGAGCCCCCATCTGGTCTCCATGATCCCAGTTTGTGTGGCACCCCAGAACCCCAATGGAAAACACCTGGGTGGTGCCACAGTTTCACACTGTTTCTGCAGAGCCAGGCTTTATGAGTTTCCTCTGGATGTTATAACAGATCTCCATGAAATTAGCGGCTCCAAACAATACAAATTCTTTATCTTACAATGTTAGGAGTCAGAAGTGTTACAATCATGATATCAACAGAGCTGCCTTCCTTGCAGAGGCTTTGGGAGAAAATATGTTTCTTAGTTTTTTCCAGCTTCGAGACACTCCCTGCATCCTTTGGCTTGTAGCCTCTGCCTCCATCTTCAAAGTCAGCGGTATAGTATCTTCCAGTTGCTCTCTGATTCTGTCCTCCTGATCTTTCCTTATAAGGACCTGTGGTTACAATGGCCCATGTGGATAAGTCAGGATAATTCCCCCTCAAGAGTTTCCATCACATTTAGAAAGCGTTTTTGTTGGCTATCAATCTGCTACCAGTCTATCCCTTGGGCCTCTGGACCTGTCTGGAGTCCCTGTCCCGCTGTTAAGGACATTGGCCAGGGCCTGGGGGTCTGGAGGGCAAAGGTGACAGAGGAATTTGCTCATGCCCTCCAGAGTGCATCAGACTGTCTGGTTCCTCTTACCTGGGATGTGGTGTCTCATCTACAAATGGGGCACATGAGAGCAGCTCCTGGGACACAGAGAAGGCCCCGTGCCCAGTGGCTAAAGAGCCAACTCTTGTGTGAGTGGCTGTAGCTCCCGGGGTTAGCCCCTTCCTAAGCTGCATCTGTAGCGGTGGTCTTCTTCTTACGAGGCCTATAGAAGGCCCCTAGGATCAGAGAGGTGAAGGAGGGTTAGGGAGCGCCTTGGTATGCACGAGACGGCTGGTGTCTCAGGCACAGCCTGGGGAGTTGAGCCCTTTTCTTGCCCCTGAACCACTGCGGCCACCTGTTCTTAGTTCCTAATGAGAGCCACCACACGGCTGATCGTTTCTGAGCATGTGCCCTGTGTCGCCCCTCTGCCGAGCACCTCATCAAATGCCACATTCAGTTCTCCGCCCAGCCAGGGTGAGGAGGGGCCCTGGGAACACCCCTGCTTCGCAGCAGCAAGGATTTTGGATTACAGTGACACAGCAGCACAGTGGCCTGGCTTGGATGGGAGTACAAGGTGTTTCGACTTCTGAGCCTGTGTTTGTTCTGGCTTGGTTTGGGGCATTCTTTAGGTTTTTTGTGGCACTGAAAGCAAATCCAGGGCCTCACACCTGCTAGGCAAGCATGCTGCCACTGAGCCGCACTCCGTGCTGGAGTCTGTGTTTTTAATGCACATCTGATGCTCCAGCCCTGCACAGTGGCCAGCAGCTATCTGGTACAGTATGACTGATTGATTCATCCATCCATCCATTCATTCATTCATTCATTCATTTATTCCACTTATATTTATTGAAAACCTACTATGTTCTGCTTGAAGATCTACACTGGACAACTATTGGAGGGGCTGGGAGCAGAGGGGGCAACAACAACCCCTAGGAAGGGTCCGCTAAGCGCCAGGCCTGGTGATCCCACGCGCAAAGATTCTCATCCATTTCCCGGCCGGCAGTCAGGTGCGCTCTGAATCTCAGCATCAGAGGGCGGCGCTCGGGGCAAGCTTGGCCCACGCACACGCAGGGCCACAGGCCAGCTTATTTCACCCCAGCCTTGGCCAGCTCTGCTCAGCCCCCACCCGCACCTGCCTGTGGCCCAAAGTCTTGAGCAGCTCTGCAAGCCGTTTCTGTTGCTCTCTGCTTAGAGCCGCATGAACACCACAGCCCCCAAAGGCCAGCGGATGGGGGCCTGGCCTTTTGCCTAGGAACCAGGCAAACAGATTCTCTCTAGCGGCCTGCGTTCATTCTCCGGCTGCCCCACAAACACTTTCTCTCTCTCTCCTGTGTCCCAGGTTCTCAACTGCCATCTTTTTATTAAAAGAAGAAGAAATCATCCTTTTCTCCCCCAGGCTGGCCAGGCTTGGAGCCTTAGCACTTTATTTCTGCCCCAGGATTGCTATGAGACACATTCAAGCCCCTTTGTGTCTCCCTCCAGGGAGACACCAGTAGACTGAGGGGTTTGCCCAGGACCCTGTGGCCATTTACCCTCCATCCATTCGTCCAGTAGTTACCTCCATGCACTGGCTCAGAGTCTGGCACCTGACAGACGTTGGAGGTGTGATGCAAACCAAGAAGACAGAATCCCTGACTCCGCGGTGTCTTTGCACAGGGAAAGATATGTGGATGCCAGTACCCTAGTCCCCCGAATGCCCCAAAACAAGCACAGATAGGCCAAAGCGCTCAGAGCCAAGCCCCACACAGCTCAGCGATGCTCTGCCAGGCAACAAGGGCCTCCTGAGTCTCTTGGACCTCATTCCTCAAACTCCTGGTAATCCTGGGGCATTTAGGGACTGTGCCTCAGAGCAGTTCAGAGAGAGTCAGCAACTTGCCCTAGACCGTGGAGGCAAACCTATGGCATGTGTGCTACATCCAGCTATTTGTATCATTGAAAGCTCTAGAAGATTCTCCATCACTGCCTTAGACCGTCCAGCTAGTAAGCATAATGTGGGACTCCTGATTCATGGTCCTGACTACTGGATGCCCGGCGTCGAAACTTCAGCAGACTCACAGAGGACAGATGTGTGCCATGCCCACAGCAAAGGGACCCAACAAGCAAAGAAACCTGAAATAACCAGATCACACGTGCACAAAGAAACTCCAAAAAATTCAAAGTAAATGGTGGACGCAGACCCTCCGGACAGGCAGAGGGGGTGCAGAATGGGGTTGCCATGGGAACAGCAGGGACCAGCCCTACAGATGCTTACGGCAAGACCAGTTCTTGATGGCCAAGTGAGCCCTCTGTGTCCAGCCCTGAGTTGCAGAGTAAACAGCCCAAGGAAATGGGCCTCACCGCCACCCTCTGCTACAGCTCCAACTATCCACATCCATTTTCTCCAGCAAATTCAAGTTAAAAATAATCCGATGGGCTCACCTTCCATTGAAGAAAGTTACCACCCATCAGGAAGAGCCATCACAGATGTTTGTTAAAATATTAAAACAATCTCCTTAAGGCACATACTTTGACTCCGCAGTTCCACCTTCAAGAATTGGTTCTGAAGAAATCATTGTGGATGTTCCCCTCAAGGCTGTAAACAGACATACTCATTGCAGCATCGTTTACAATAATGAAAAATTGGAAACAACTTAAATGTCTCAAGGAAAATCAGTTAAACAAATGAAAATACATTCAAACAATGCAACACTGCGCAGACATTAAATATGGTGATAGAAGAGACTCGCATTTATTGACAAGGAGAAGTAATTATAATAAACTGTTAAGGAGAGCGGAAATTCACAAGACAGTATGTTTAAAAGGGTCTCATTTTTCACTGAAAATATATGGATGGATGGATGGAGAGATGGGTGGATGGATAGATGGGGAGATGCATGATGGATGGAAGTAGATGATGGATAGGTAGAAGACGGATTGTTGACAGCTGGATAGATGATTAATAGATAAATGATATATGATAGATATGACAGGTCAGTGATAGTAGATAGATGATACGTAGATAATTGATAGAAAGATTATAGGTGACATATATAAATGAATAGAGTTGACAGGTGATAGATGATATATAGTTGACAAATAACTGATATCAGTCATAGATGATTTATAGATAAATGAGAGATAGACGATAGATAAGTGATAGACAATAGGAGCTCAGGGAGGGGATCCATTGGCTGAAAATGGCAGAGCAGCAGTGTAGACGAATTTGGAAAGGGGCAGCTTCTCAGTGTCCTGCTTCCCTTGCCCCCCGCCAGTTCACTCCAGAAGCATCTAGAGCTTCCTGAATCACTTAGAAAGAGTTCCGTGGCCCACTGTGATGATTTCACTTTTTGCCTCAGCTGCCAGGATGCAGGGAGCCATCCTGGAATACCTAATCTGTTACCATTTCTCTAAGCCTGAGGATTTGGGGGTTTTTCTCCAGCTCCTCCCACATGATGTTCTTGATTTTTCTCGTTCTAGTTCACAGCCTTTCCATTTTATGTGTCGTTTATCGTAAACCACCTCAAATCCTTTTTGGAAGCAGGCAGGGTATAAATTATAAATAGATTTAATTTAAGAAACTCAATAGGGCAGTTTCTCTGTAGGGCTCCCAGCAATTGCTTCTGCGTACATTTCCCTCGTTACTCCAGTGGAGGGGGAGCGTGGGAGCAGGCGGTGGGGGCTTAACCCTTGGGGTGCTACATGTTGGGGCTCTGCCCACTTGGTGCAGCCGCACCTGGTGACCCGTCTGGTTGCTGAGCTGCTGGGCAATGGCGTGACTAGTGACTCGCGTGGATCTGCCAGCCCTGCCCCCATCCATCCTTTACCCCCACTGTGCATACACCGGGATGCACACCTTTCCTCCATCCTCTCTTACATGCTGCCAAGCGTCTCACCTTCACAGTCCCCAGACCAGCTCACAAAATCCCGGAGAAATGACACCAGAGCCTGGCCCAGTGTGCAGGCGAGCTGGAGGAGGGGGTGCTGCTTGCCTTTCATGGGTTGCTGGGGCCATGTAACAGATTTCACTCCAGTCCCTGCACTGTAAATGCCGGCCTTGTGCTGGCTCAGGGTCAAAGGCGGGGAGGTGGTCATGCTGGAGGGTGTTGGTGGCAGGTAGCGAGAGGGGTTAGAATGCCGGTGCCCATGGAAGTCTTCCTACTCACAACACAGCCGGCTGCCCTGGGCTGTGTGACGTCAGGCTAGATATCCACATCTCTGAGCTTCAGTTTCTTCCTCTGTCAGGCAGGCATAATAATAGTACCTATTTCAGAGGGTGGGTGGGATGGTGAGTTGAACTATCAGAACACACCCAAAGGGCTCAGCGTGGTGCCTGGCATAGTGTAAGAATCCCCAACAGGGACTTTTTCTAATTTTTAATCCCTTATTCCTGGCTTCCCCCAACAAGCCCACAGTGTTAAGTGGAGGCAGAGCCATAGGGTGTCTGACCCATCCCCCAGCCCTCCCACCTTCCCTTCTCCTTTCCAGTGTGTTGGGTGCTTTCCTTGCTCCAGTCAAGCGGGCCACCCCAAGGCGGGGACATTGGAGGCCTGAGTGACAACAGCAGGAGCCAGGCAAACGGCGAATGTGAAGGCCTTGGGACAGTAGGGAGATGGATGGCTTTGGGGAAGACAAAGATGGCGGACTGGAGCTGACCAAACCAGTGGGAGAGTGGCTGGTGGGAAGATGGGAGGTATGGGTGGGAGCTCCACCATGTAGGGCCTGGGGGGCCTGTAAGGAGTCTAGACTTCCTTCTACATGGCTGGAGCAGAGACAGAGAATTCCAGGAGCTTCTTCTCTGGCTCTGCCCTGCCCTCTTATCTGATGGACCCCCGGCATGAGCTGCAGAGGTCAGAGGCCTCCCTGGTGACCTGACCTGCTCCACCTCTGCTGATTCAGGTTGTGTGGGGGCCACCAGGGCTGAGTGTCCCAGAACGCTCACCTCGCTGGTGCTGCCGCCACCGGGTCTGTCCACCGTTCTAATGAACAGCCAGTGGACCTATTGACGTCATTGGTTTATGTTCCATCGGCACAGAAAGTTTGTACTTGATTAAATATACATACACCTCACATTTTCCAAGGGGAGAATGGTTCTTCTCTTCCCACCTGCCCCAAGCCAGCTATAGAACTGCATAGCTTCCAGAAATGGTGAATTGATTCATTTGCTTCTTGAAGAGATTTGTTTTGCTTCCCTTCCGTGGGGATGCCAGGCCTGGAGGACACAAGGAGGAAGGATTCTGCCCTTAAGGAACTCGCAGCAACAGAATAGACAATATTAGCATAAGCCGAAAGCAGCGGGGTTGTGCAAAGAAGCCCGTAGGTCTGCGTGCTGTGGAATATTCCTTGCGGAAGCTGCTGGGGGAGGCTGCACAAAAGGAGGCTCCTGGCCAGACAAGTTGGGTTAAGAAAAGTTAGAAAGCTTCCGATGCTGCAGGCCTCATCAGAGCCTCACCTCCGAGACAGGGAAGGGAGGAGGCTGCACGGGGTTCCCACTTATTCACGCAGAGACCCTGAGGAAGGAGAAATCTCCACCGAGAAGACCCTGGATCCTGCATTGCATGATGGGACATGGTGGGTGGCTTGTGGCTCGAGGTCACACAGAGGAAGGGAGGAGAAGTCTGGTATTCAGAATGCAGATGTGGGCCCTTGCAGTACTAGAGGTTGTGTCCAGGGCCTTTGCCCTGTGCTCCATCCCCAGCCCTCTTTTATTTTCTGTTTTGAGACAGGCCCTCGCTAAATCATCAAGTTGCCCAAACAGGGCTTAAAAAAAAAGGATGCAGAACAGAGGTCTAAAATCAGAGTGCTGTGTTTAAAACAAAAATGAGTATGGGCTGTAGGTGGGGACACGTGGTTAAGTGACAGGGGCCACCAGTGGAGGAGACTGTGCAGCAGGATCCTGTCCATGGAAGAAAATGACTCAACGCAGAGCTCACCGGGCCACTTTGCCTTAGGGGGGTGGACTGCAGGGTCCAGGGTGAAGGAGATGCTCAGTGACTCTTTCTGTGAATGTCTCAGGACAAGCCTGTATGTCCGTGGTGCTTCCTTCTCCCCAGCTTGGCCCAAGCCCTCTTCTACCCTCTCCTCTGTATCCCCTGACCCTTTCTGACAGCATATGGAATCCTTTCTTGGGGACATGCTCAGCCTCCCCGCTCTCTCTTCCCTTCTTCCTATCACTTGACCAACTTACTCTGGGCTAAGTCTGGCCCTCCAGGATCCCCGCCAGGTACCCTAAGAAGCTACATCCCGCAGAGTGGCGAGCCACCGCAAAGGACCAGCAGCAGCTTTAGGGCATCAGTCTCAATAAAGCCGTCAGTGGAAGATTCTACAAGTGCCACCAGGAGCCCAACAGCTTGTGGAGGCGCTCAATTGCCAGGGAGCCCCAGCCTACCACCAGATCAGCTGAGTCAGAATCTTCAGGTGGCCGGGTTTGGGGAACCCTGCCACCAGCAGCCCTGTCCAAGCGCGACAATCTGCTGCTCTCCCACGGCCCTCCTAACACCCGAGCCAAGCCTCAGCATCAAGGTAACTCAGGCTTCATATGGGCTTCCCTGGCCCCTGGCCCCCGGCCCCATGGAGGCACTTGGAAAAAATTTGAGCCCGCCACAGGGCCTCTGTGTGAAAGCCAGACCCCTGCTTTTCAGCAGGGATCGATAACCTGTAGCTGGAAATGATTTGGTTTTGGGAAACGAGTATAACATCGGATCCAAGCTACCAATTAGCTTGTCATTCAGGCCCCTGCCGGCAGGCCTGTTTGCTCAAGGTGATGGTCTGCTTACGGAGGTTATGGGCTTTTTATGTGCCAACCTGAGCCCTCCTGGCCCCTTTGCCGGGCCATTTAGCTGTCTAAATCAAGACATCTCAGGCCACAGTGACTGTGAGGTATTCACTCATCAGGCTGCCTTGCCTCCCCTTGTAATCTAAATCTAATTTATTGGCCCAGGATGTAGGGAGAAGTCTATGCACATATCTGGTGTGCAGTGAAGAATATAATATACAGCGTTCCGGTGTAATAAGGTTCTTTATCGAAGGCATTAAGCAGGGTCTGGCTTGGAACGTCTGGGCAGACTCAGAAGTCTCTGTGGGGACAGCACAGAGCTTGGTGCCTCAGACTTCTCCTGCTGGCTTTACAGCCAGCGGTTGATAAGATTAGAAGTCCTTACTCTCCCTGAGGGCAGGAGCCATGTTCCATAGGCACCTGTGATGGAAGGTGTTCAATAAAGCCTCATCAAATTAATCTGGATGGGACGGGAGCAGAAAGTTATTCTCCACGCACTTACTGTGACTTTCAGGCTCGCTTCCTCCACTGACGAGCTGTGCTCAGCCTGCTTTGGAAGGTGTCACATTGGCACCTCCTGAGGAGCTCCTTGGCTGGGAACCTCTACTTATGTCCTATGGAACCAGACAAGTCCCAGGAGTAGAGAGGCCACTTAGAGGACACATGGCGTATTGGAGACCCCTCCAGTGGGTTTCAATCTCCTGCCTAGTGTTATAGTACGGCGGGAAAGAAAAGAGCAAAAGACAAAGTAGGGGTGTGGGCAGGGATCTGGGTTGACCAGTTGTTCTATAGGAACAAAAACGCCAAGAGCCATCCAGAACCTTGGTATTTATTCATTACATCTGAGTCAAGGACAATGAGCAAAGTCAGTGGGTGTTTCTGGGAACAGTGATGATGACTATAGCGGGTTAGGAAGGTCAAAGCATTCTTGCAAGGATAAGAACAAGGATGAGACATCGGGGCAGTAAGGAAGCTGTAATTTCCCCAGGTGTCTTCAGTAGGTGTCATCTTGCCTTGTGGGTGCCACAACACGGCAAGCCCTAGGGCTTCCAGCTGTAACCAGAAAAGAACAGAGTTTCCAAGTTCTACTCTGGCCCAAGGGCAGGATAAGAGCAGCCTCGGACATCCCCTAGACTCAGTTTATGATTTATGGTCCTCAAGAATGGAGAACATCCATCTTTCCTCCTAACAGTCGTCTCTGCACCAAAATCATTCATTCACTCTTTTATTCACTACCTGGACAAATATCAAAAGTTCCTTGCTTTTTAAGGTAGCTTTTCACACGTAACGTGGATGAGTCCAAAACCAGGATGCCTTGCAATGCACCGACATCTTTGGTTTGACATACTCCAAATCGCAAACAAAGGACCATACCCCAAATCCTAGCTGCTGCCAGGGTCCTCAGAACTCAGCCATGCCTGCTTGTGGATGAACATCTGCAGTTGCTTTGGCCAAGGAGGAGCAGAGTGACTCAGTTACAACAAGCGGATAGCCTGCAGAGCCAGGGTGTTTACTATCTGGCCCTTATACCAGCAGGTATTTACTAAGTAGCTGCGGTGGGAAAAGTCAGAAGAGCCAGCACCCATGCAGCGGGTTCAGGGCCAGGCCCAGCTGGATTTGTGTCCTCCTGCCACCTCTGACTAGCTTGTATCCTCTAGCAATCCACTGGCCAGCAAATGGGGACTGCTACAGTGCTTGGCTTATGGAGAGCGCTCCAGAGTATCGATCCTCTCCTTTTTAATTTTCAGTTTGCACATACGAGAGAAAACACATGCTAATGGTCTTTCTGGGCCTGGCGTATTTTGCTTCACATGATGTCCTCTAGTTTTATCCCTTTTTCTGCAAATGACAGAAAAAGGGATTCTTCATTCTTCTTGATGGGAGGATAATACTTCACTCCACATGCATACCGCATTTCCTTTATCCATTCATCTGTTCGTAGGCAACTGGGCTGTTCTGGAGCTTGGCGATTGAGAATAGCTCCGCAGTAATCTCGGGTGTCTAGGCATCTCTATAGTAGGGGTCTCCAAAGCTGGGCCACTGGCACCGTCTGTAGCCTGTTGGGAACCGAGGTGCACAGCAAGAATGCGTGGCAGGCCAGCAGGGCAAGTTTCATCTGTATTTATAGCGGCTCCAGGGTGGAGGGAAATGGGAAAATGAAGTATAGAGAGATAGACCCTGTGTAGAGGATTCCAGGATCCAGGGTACCCAGAGGCAGCGCCTCTCTCGGTGATATATAAGTTAGGAAGGGCTACCTGGCGAGGCAGGTCTGTACTCAAATCTGAGAGGTACGTAGGGAGGAACGAGGGTTTGAGCTAAAAGCAGGGGTCGTGCGATTCTGTTGACCTAGCTTTTGGACCCCTGCTCTCATACTTCCCGGCTGTGTCATCTCAACTCAGCCCCTTCACTGCTCTGCATGTCTGTCTCCTTGTTTATAAAATGCAGGCGGTGATGTGGTGCTGACAGCTTCTACAACGACCACGAATAATAATAATAACACCAGCCTCCTAAGGGGGTTCAACAGCAGTTACTTACCAAATAGCTATCCGTCACTTTCTATTTGCCTGACTCTGGGGATAAACAGAAAGCAAGTGTATACCTTGTCGTCGGGAAGAGAGGAAAAAACAAATAAACAAGCAAAGAAATAATGTGATCATAAAGCTAGGTGAATGCTCAAGAGAACTGAGGGATGGCAGTGCTAGAGAAGCGGGCAGAGGGTAGGGTGAAAACACCGAGGAGGGTGCCAGGCATGTAGCTCATGGATGGCAGTGCCCCCTGACTGCTACCCTCTCCCCCCAAGCCCTTGCAGGAGGGCAAGTCTCACTCTATGGCTCAGCTCCTTATTTCACAGCTCCCACTGACCGGAAGTTCTAAACCAGCAGCCCAGGAGTGATGTCTAGTCCACAGACAAATTGCATTTCTCCTGTCTACAAATTGTTTTCTTTTCAAAAATTTGATTCCACTGCTAACATTTAAAATCAAGAGATAGCTCAAAAGAACACCAATTTCCAGTTTCTGCCGAAACACATACACAGGAAAATTCAGCCACCGTGGGCCACTTTCCCCGCAGGCATGAGCAATCCAATTCTCCACACTCCTCCACGCCTGTCTCACACACCTGTCTGGCTCCGCCATATATCCCTGGCCCTGCTAGGCCCCTAAGTTTATAGAATTCTTGATGCTGGAGATACTACAGGGGCAGCTGCTGCTGGACACAGTCCACTGGCCTGTAGATCCAAAGCCTTGATCTAAGTGTGGCCTCATGGACCTGGTGCCCTCCAGTTTCTGGGCCTTTCAGCCAATGGTCTCATCCACAGGAGATCTAGGGGAATTTACTTTCCCGCCACACTTCTTTCTTGGCAGGTGGCATAGGCTCTGGGTCCATTCCTAAAGGCCCAGGACCTGGGACAGCCTGCACTGAGATCTGTTCTCTGGGACTGCACTAGCCCCTGGCTTTGCCTGAGCCCTGCCCCCATCCCTTCCCCAACGCTCTCAGACAGTACCCTTCCTTCAGGGCCCAGCCCCACCAAGGCCATCATGGCATCTTTCATGGGATTTGATGGTGGCAGGTACTCAAGGCACAGGTGCTAGAGGACCTCTTCAAGGCCTGAGTCCTGCAGCCTCTGTCCCCCACTGTCTTACTTTTTTTGTTGCTGAGATGAAATACCCAACACCCAAAGTTAAAGGGCGAAAGCTTTATTTAGGGTCACAGTTTCTAGAGGTTTCCATCCATCATCAGATGACTCTAAGGCAGGGTGGCACGGGATACAGGCATCAAAGAGGAGAAAGAGTTCATGGCAGGCAGAAGGCAGCAAAGCAAGCAAGAGGCCTTAGCAGGTGTTTTTTTTTTTTTTTTTTCCCCTCTCCTTTTATATTCTATCCAGGCTACTGGGATTAGGGCAGTGCCAAACCAATCAGTGGACTGATTTAGTAATTACCCACCCTTAATCCTTGCACCCTTAATCCCAGCATTGCACCAGGAATGAATCACACACTCTAGATCCAGCCACCTCTGAAAAAGCCCACCTATGACCACATGAGGCTTTGGGGGTAAGTCTAGACATGTGCCGTAACACCCACCGACCAGTCCTCTCTTGCCTCATCAGACTAAGTCTGGGCTCCTAGGAATGTCACCCACCCCAGGAACTGTGCCTCCTTCCTCTCTCAGACTCACTGGGATGCTTACATGAGAGTCCTGTCTGTGCTGTGTGCATCAACAGAGCGTGTTTTACATGGCGGTGGTAACACAGGGCCACCCTGCATCACTCGGGCTCTGGGGGGAATTACTGCCCCCCTTGGATATTCTAACATGGCCACACAAAGCTACAGGAGGTGAGGGTCAAAGTCACAGCCTTTGTTTTGTGGCCTTTTTTGGGCAACCAAGGGGCTTGTCACAGAAGCAGTGAGTTCTGATCACCTGAGCAGTTTCCTATACCTTTGAAAAAAGAGAAAAGAGTGTTCCACCCACAGCCTCTTGGTCACCCAGAGAGGGCTTTGTCCCCAACTAGCTCTCTCAGTCCTCTAGGAACCCAAGCCACCTTTGACCAAAGTACAATGCTGGTAAAGCTTGTTTGGTGTGTGAGCATTGTATAAACCCATTTTACAGGAGAATTGACTGAGGCTGAGATGACAGAGCCCTCTCCCAGGACTGCAGAGTAAGCAGAGGGACAGTAGAGTCTAAGACGCCCCAGCAATGGCAGCCGGCGCTGGCCATAATGACCCAGGTCCCTGAGGAACCACTCCAGGGCCTCCCTGCATCCCCCACCTGCCTGCTGATGCTGATTGAGGAAGTCAGGCTGCCAGGTAGCCAGGCGCAGAGCTCAGCCCCCAACTGCAGGTCCCATGATCACGTGCAGGTGTCTTTGCCCATGAGCCGCCTCAGACAGCCTTGGAGCACTGATGGAGGTAGAAGCGAGGCCAGCCTGGCCTAGGGGAAAATGAGACTGACATTAAATAACCCAAGTGGAGCAGCTCTTGCATTGTGGGAGGAGCAGGATGAAAATTGAAGCATGAGCTCAGAGAACAGCTCCTCTGAGCTGTCCAGGAGAGCACATTAGCCACGCAGGGACCCGTGTGAGTGTCCTGCACTACACGCTTACTGAGCACTCACCAAGAGCCACCCCTGTGCTGGGTGCTGGGTGCTGGGTGCTGGGTGCTGGGTGCTGAGACTAGAGAGGAGCCAGCAGTGAAGAGAGGCGGTATCTCTCAAACCCAGGAGGTCCATCTGTGTGTAAATAAATGTGGCCAAAGCTCCAGGGGGAGACTCTCTCGAAGCTGTGCATTCTTTCTCTTTCTTTTGGTACCAGGAGCCGAACTCAAGACCTCACGCTTGCCAGGCAGGCGCTGTGCCACTGAGCTACATCCCCAGCCTCAAAGCTGTGCATTCTAAACGACCAGAACATATTACAGAAACACAGAAAGAATCCCACCCTTTAACTTTCATCTTGAGACAGAACAGTAAGAACAGCATTAGGTGCACCCAGCTACTCAGCAGGCGGAGGCAGGAGGATGCAAGTTCAAGGCTAGTGTGAGGCACTTAGCAAGACCCTGTCTCAAAATTAAAAATAAAAAGGGCTGGGGGTGTAGCTCAGTGGTAGAGCACTTGGCTAGCATGCGTGACGTCTTGGGTTAAATCCCCAGAACTGGGAAAGAATGAAATATGAAAGAAACCCTGATTCCCAGCCCAGAGAAGTATTTCTTACACACTATTTCCTCTCCCTTGGTCAGCGCACATCCCTCTTTCCCTGTCAGAGGCTCCTAGCGACTTAACTTCCCTTAAAACTCACTCCCGCCTGACACTGCACAGCTTTTCCTATCTCCTCGTCCCTTCCTCTCTCAGTTCACTGCTAGGAAGGTTTCCATCCTACCACCAAGGAAGGGAAAGAGCTACTCTGCCCTACTTGCCCCTAACTCTCTCCGTTTGTCCTGAGTCCTGGCTTACTGGGGTTTACCAGGTCCAGGCCTGGTTTGTGACTATTGCCCTAATTTTTAATAACTCCCCCTTCACCCTCACATCTGTTCCACTGGCAATAAACTATGTTTATCTACACTTCCATCACCCCCAAAAGCCTCTCTACGTGGGTCATCAGCTTTCAAGACAGATCTCTTTCGAGGACTTCTTACTTTGAAATGTACTGTTTGTCTGGAAGCAGAATATTTGTTTTCTATCTGCACTAGCACCTACACAGTCTTGGAACATAATAAGCACTAAACACATACATCATAGGCGGAGGGAGGGATGGAAGGAGGGAAGGAGGGAATAATAGATGTTGGAATGGATGGATTAGTGGATGATGAGGTGGATAAATGGATGGATGGATGGATGGATGGATGGATGGATGGATGGATAAGAGAGGGAATGATAGATGTTGGGATAGATAGGTAGATAGCAGGATGGATGGATGATAAAATGGATAAATGGGTAGATGGATAAATGATAAGATGGATGGGTGGATGATGGATGGATAGATGGATGGATGCATGCATGGATGGATGGGTGGTAGGATAGATGGATGGTGGGAGAAACAGCAGGCAGGATAGATGAATGAATGGATTTTAAGAAAACTGTAAGAGAAGGTGATGAAATGGAAGGATTTGAAATGACAATAAGTGAAATATTTTGTGAGCCATTTTAGAAGTGCAATCGAACAGACATGGATATGCTTTGTGGAAGAGTGACGAGCTAAGTCCCTGTTTAGATCCCTGGCCTGAGCCTTTACTCCTGAGTACCTCACCTGAGGGGCAAAATCCTGTGTCTTAGCAACCTACGTCCTGAAGGTACGTGCACAGCAAAAGAAGGAGAGGAAGCCAGGCCAGTCCCAGACAGAGTACCCGCGGGCTGGAAGAGGCCAGGCCTGGGGACGCCTCATGATCACACCTCCCTGAAGGTGCCGGCCCCCTAGATCACTGGTAAGGAGCCCTTCAAATCCTCAAAAGGTGGAGAAGTAGGCTCAGCGTTGAGCAGCAAGGGGCTCCTGCACGTTTGATGTCTCTCACTCCGTGTGTGATGGGGGCCACTCTGAGCCTCAGTCTCCTCATACGTAACGCAGAGATCCTGTGGTGGAAGTACCTGCCTCTCGGGCTGGTTTGGAGGATTACACGAGTAATGACACAGGGCTGCCAGCAACGCCCCCAAATGCAGAAAATAATCCCTGGCTGGGCTAAATACAATTAGTATTGTGTTGGAGCCTTAAATACGTCATTTTATTTCATACTCATCACCAGCCTCCAGACCGGACTCTCTCCAGTTTGCCGATAAGGAAACAAGCTCAGAGGACAAAGAGTCTCGCCTGGTTTGTGCATTTTCCCTGATGTATTTTACCTTCTGAGTTGATCTTGGACACAGGCCAGCACACTTTTTCTGTACAGGACCACATATGTAATATTTTCAGCTTTGCAGCCTTTACAGTCTCCACTGTAGCTACGGATGTTCCCCTCCCAGAAAAATTCCTTGTAAATTAAGAATACCCTAAGTTTAAAAAAATTCATTTAATATCCTCAAAGCAGTAGACACAGATGGGTATTTTGTACTCATGACGGGATGGGAAAGCACAAACCATAATATATATATTAAAAAAAACCTCCCCACAATATTGAAAACCCTGACAATGCTATTTTTAGTGTTTTTTCTTGTGATCTCACATTGCTGATAGGGCGCTACAGCGCACTGCTCTTCATGACTACTTAGCATTATTAAAGAGTTTTGTAACACATATCCCTAGCCTGGAAAAAGATAAAAATTCAAAGTCCAACGTATGATTTCTCTTGAAGGCATACTGCCTTCACTTCATTATAAAGTCAAAGAAAGCATAAACAGATAATATTAAGTCAGCTTTGGTAATTCAAAATAGCCATAGATAAAATGCGAGCAAATGAATATGGCGGTTGCAATAAAACTTTATTTACAAAAACAGGCGCAGGCCAACCCCTACTCTGTGAGAGAGAATGAAAACCCTTTAGGTACACATGGTATCTCACAGATCAGTTATCAGATTTGTATATATAACAGATCTGGACATGGGTAGTACAGCAGCCTAGATTCCAGTGTTTTCTGTGAGAAGATGCACTGCGACTCTATCTCTCCTGACATTTCTCTGCAGAACACGGAAGTAGATTTTCTGAGAAATTCCATCTTTCCAAGTTGCTGTACCCATGGAAAGGCTCTCTCTCCTCTCTTGGTATGTTTTAGGAAAAGTAAGCCATTTTTTCAGCATCTGTGAGGAGAAGTAGTGGCAGTGGACTGAGGGAGACAGGTTACTTTCCAGAATGACTCACCGGCCACCATCTTGGAACTTCGGTTCTCCTGCCATTACATTTGATTGTGTGAACAAATGTGATCCTCCATGGAAAGAAAGCTGAAATGTGTTCTTTAAAGGAGTGTGTTGCTTCCGGACACCAGTTCTGAGGCTTCTAGGAAATGTTTTCTGACAGGTGGGGTTGGGGGGTATTGATGGTAAGTCCACTCCACGACAGAACCTCAGGGCTCTACCTTCATTCCACTGAGCTGATGGCTTCCAAAGTCACCACACGGAGGTAGCAGGAAGGAATTGGTAGGGGAGGGGCTGCGAAAATGGATTTTTTTTTTTAAAACTGTCAGCACATTTATAACAGAATTGTAACTGTATAATGTTATGGTATCATTTAACTGACATGTCTTCTCTGGAATGTTTATAACTACTGTAAATCAAGAGGCCACCAAGCTGGGGCAACGGCCACACGTAGACATTCCAAGGAAAACGTATAAAATAAATAAAACAATCACACAGTATCAACATTCCATTCCTGGCTAGAAAACGGAAAATATAATAGCGCCTGCACAAATGCAGGCACCCAGAAAAGAGTTAGCTGGGAGCGGAGGTGGCTGGGGTCTCCTTGCTAGCACCCAATAAAGATGTCAAGTAAAAGAAAGGTTGCTAAGTAAGTTAGAGTGAAATGGCTGGCCCCAAAGAGCGACCTCAGCCTGCTGCCTGGCTTCCCAGGTCCTATCACGGCACTGCCCATAACAGCCTATGGTGGTAAGCTCCCTTCCGGTCCCTGGTTTCCTGTGTGGAGGGCTAGGAGAAGAATCCCCTATTTATAACTTTGCTCAATTCGCATTATCTAAAGAAAAATAAAGATTCGCTATCCCCAAGGTATAAAATTTTATAGATTTACAAACTGCTTGATTTCTGCCTTCAGTGATTTTTTTTTTTTTCTTGGCTTAAGCTACTTTTATGTCTTGACCAATGGCTTGTAAGATACACATCAAAATGAGTTCTAGCTATAAACATCTGGTCATTAAAACGCTGGGGGCCCTAGGTTTGAAGTCAGTGGCTACATAATTCTCAGGACGCCTGGTGCTTTCCTTTCATCTACACCCTGTATGCCTAATTGAAGAATTAGAACATGAATTCTAAAACGGTTGAGTTTTTGGTTTTGTTTTGGTTTTTTAAACATGTGCAAAACTCTTTGGGACCATCTTGCTAGTCTTAGGGCCTTTTTGATAGGATGCATAAGTTTGGGTCATAAAAAGTATCAAAAGTTAAAAATTAATAACCACTGGGGATTAACCATGTCTTGGAGGCTTTGAGGCAGTTTTTTTTAATTTTATTTTAAAAATAAAAGGAGGAAAATATTAACAGACAGTCAACATTTTACAAAATAGCAAAGGAACAGTACAGACAATATGGAGTTACAAACAGAGTGGTAGGGAATTAACAGTGCTTGTTGTATTACATATTGATATCTTCAAAGTGGTTTCTCATGAAAACAGATATAGACAGTTTTTCTTCTTTGCAGGAGAGGGTCTTTGTTTTCTAACAGTGTTGGAAAAACACATCCCCAGTCATTTCCCCCAAAATGTTCAAGATGCTTTGAAGGCCTTCTGTAGACATTGCACTTTTGTCTTTCCTTTTAGGCTCATCAGATCAGGAACACGACAGACTTTGTATTTTCCACAGATTGGATTTGGGAGTCAAGGAGGATGGAAGGGGATCCACTTTTCCCCTCCTTCTTTGATGGCTTGAAAAGGATTGTAAAAGTTAAAATAAAAATCTACGAATTCACAGAAAAAAGCAGCTGCAAAGGAATGGCAAGAGCAGGAAAGATACCGTGCACACGACAGCACTTTCACCTCCCAGCGTGCTAAGATTCTAGAACTTAATCCAGAAAAAAAAAATAATACTCTTCGAACTCCAGGTCCGGAATCCATATTGTAAGCCCAAGATAGAAACAGAAAAGACAAGTGCAAATATTTGATCAAGTCTGGCTTCTTTCTTGGTTCTTTTCACACCAAATTGCTTCCGAAAGTGTTCCTTCCAGACCTCTGTCTATTTGGGTCTCTCTGGACCGTCAGTCGCCAGAGGGCAGGGGTCTGAAGGATGACCACCGGCCGACAGAGCTCTCCTCAATGACAATCCAGCCCACAAAATGGACAAAACCCTCTTTCCCCTTCTCTACCCTTCGCTGAACGCTTTGCTATCTACACATAAGTGGGGAAGAAACCGTGCCTGATGGCTATAGCATGCCTTTTCAAAACCGGACAGGGATTTAGACTGCAGAATTCCAGATGTTGATATTTGTGTTATTGGATCATAATTACATTTCATAAAAATTACTGCAAAAAAATGACTATTTCCTGGAAGTTAGATTTATTGTCCGTTCTTTGTCCTTTGTCTGCTTCCTCTCGTGGCCTCATCTCTCACTGGCCCTTGGGTGATTTATTATTTTGGAGATCCCAAAGGGGACACAGTTCTGCTTCTCTGTAAAGGTCACACGCTTAGTGAAGACTTTATCCGGGTCAGAAGTTGCCCTTGGACACCAAGGGGAAGCCCTGGATGAAGTTAATCAACAACCAGCCGGATCGGGTCAGTGGCCAGCGCCAGAGTGGAGGAGAGGGTTTGGCTTGAGGTGACCCTCTCAGACGAAGAAATTTGTGTTTTCATAACATTTGCAGTTTGGATGTGGTTCTCACTGCCTGATAAAATCCTGGAAATCCATCCTCCATGGAATTATGCTTTTAAAACATCATTCAGCACGGGCTTTGTTTTTCTTCCATAGTGGAGAGAGGGACTCCAAACATGTCAGTGGCTGACCGTGCTGAGCATGTGGAAAGTCTGAAGGGGCCCTCTTCCATGGGTCCAGCACACAGACATAAAAGGTAAGAGCAAAAATCCAAAGGGCAGGCCCCAAGTCACCCCCTGCTCCTGATTGAGAGGCTACTGCCCTGAGGCCACCAAGGGGACTTCAAGGTTGTTGGAGGTGACAGTCCTGAGACTTATCACTCTTGAAACTCAAAGCCACTCCTTCCAGGTTCACGTGGCTTTGGAGGAGGGTGTCGCATCCACCCGGACCTGGGCTAAACCCCACATCTTCACGCTTAATTCTGTCTAGCAGACGGCAAGGCAGAGCATCTAAAGATACTTCATCCTGAAGTCAGGGTATCCTCAGACTTCCATGTTTCTCTTGTTAAAGGAACTCAACCAGGTAGGCAGAGCTGCCCACGGAAAGCCTACTTGCGACTGTATTTTTTAAGTAGGTGGCAGGTGGAAGAAGGGTGAAAAAGAGAAGGTTTTGGAAAATTAGCCTTAATCCCATTAATAAATGCCCATAAGCATACCTCATGGTACAGCTCTTGCCTAGCATGTGCAAGAACCAAGCTTCCATCCTCAGCACTGCAAAATACATACAAAAATTAAAATACTACAAACACTAACCCCAGCACTATCCCTTCTTCCTGCCCAGGAAAGAGTTACGAAAGGTGGCAGTGGAGATGGCCTCAGGGGTTAGGCCTGAGGTCCCTGGGGCCCGGGCCCACAGCTTTCCTGTCATTAAGCTGGTCTTGCCGATCTGAGCTCGGAGGATGATACTTTCATGTGGCTCCCAGGGCTGCACAACGTGGGCAGAGGAACAATCTTGGATAAGTACAATTACAGTGACTGACTGTCTCCGGCTCTATATTAATCTTTCCAAAGGGCCTCACTTTGGAGGGAAGGTATTAGGTGGCTCAGCCAACTTCTTAAAAACGTTACTCTTTCTTTACAGAATGTCAAGTGAGATTTCAAGGGGGAATACTTCATAACCCAAGTATGTTTTCCTTAGGGCAATAAACCACGACTACATCTCTTCCCAGCTCCAGCCCTCCAATCCCAGCCAGACCTCCATCTGTTTTCCAGTGAAACAATAACAACAACACAAACGGAGGTGTTTTCTCCAAATGTACGGACAGCCCCTCCTGTGTGGCGGAGGAAAGTTGAGCTTTAAACTTTATACGTCCAGAGGGAGAGCTGTTTTTGGCAGCCGTGGGAAGCTGAGAGGAGTTTTTCTGTGTCGTCAACAATATCACCCAGCAAGGCCCCATGGCCCCAGTGGGCGACTGGGGGGTGACCAGGGCGCAGAGCCAGGCTTGCCCCAGTCCTGGGCGAGCACCAGGCTCTCCAGAGCCCCTGGTGAGTGGAGGAGAGGGGTGTGTGTGTGCGTGAAGGAAATCAGAGTTAAGTAGGAACCACAGTGGATCAGCCTGACTATTCTCAGTCCTGGGGATCAAAATAGGGCAGTCAAGCGCACTTTCCACCAACCAAAGACCGATCACCAAAGGGAGAAAATTCCTGGTGAGACCTCCATGTTCCTCACCAAGACAAGCTCCTGGGCAGCCCCGAGGGGACACCCCAAGCACCCAAGGGGACATTTCTGGGCAGGGGAGGAGACAGCTGGGGGCTTTCTGTGAGAGGCACCACCACACCCTCTCCTGCTTTCTGCAGGGAAGTGGGACTCCTCTAAGGTCATCAAGTGAGCTAGGAAGAAATAATCAGCTCCAGGCTGTTCCCTAACAAGCAGAATCCTATAAAAAAAAAAAAAAGAAGAAGAAGAAGAAGAAAATGGCTCTGGGGATTTGAACAAAGAAGCCAGGCTATAAATCTATTCTACACAGCTACCGCTGGTCTTCCTAACATGCAAATCTCATGCTGCCATGTGGTCAGGCAGTGCCCCTGCAAAGGTGTCTCTCAAGAGAGGGACTCAGGCCCTTAGCGCTGGCTGCAGAGCCAGATGACCCATGACCTGAGACATCCGGGTCCCACAGCCAGCGCCTCCCATGTCTGTGCCTAGGCACAAGGCCTCCTCGGAGTTCTCCGTCTCTCTGTGTGTCTTGCCACCCCCCAAGTCTGAAACTCATGCATCCATGCAGGGGAGATTTCTCAAATGGGTCCGCTGCCCCCAGCCCATGCTGAGTACCAGGAATACAATGATGAGCACATGAACTGTCCCTGTCCTCACTGGCTTCCCGTGAGTAGAGAACACAAAAGTTAACTGAAGAGTCACACAGGTGTTTTAAATACACATATGAACCCTGCAGAGAAGCTCAGGGGACCCGGAGGGAGTTTAAGAAGAGACCCCACTGAGAGAGGGGCAGGGGAGACCTCTTCCCTGAGAAAGACATCTTTGGGGGTGGAGGGGTGGCTAAGCCTGAGGCAGGAGGGACAGGTGAGTTCTGGGCTGAGCCAAGGATGCCTGAAAAGAACCTGGTGGGCAGAGTGAGCTCCCTGTGTCCCTTGCTGCCCTCTCCACAGCCCTGGAACCCACAGGGGAGAGAGTCCCGGCCTGGGTGTTTATCACAGTTTACCATGACAACACGTCCTGCCCTCTGCCCATCCTCTTTCATTCCTTCTACAACTCCAGGAAGTAGGTTCTGGGGAAACTGAGGTCAGGATATGAGTAGAAACTCACCCAGAATGATAAGTGGCTGGGACTAGAATAGAGTCTTTAGGTCTTTGGATCTCTAGAGACTGTTGTCCTGCTCACCCCACATTCCTGTCCCCATGTACCCCATGCCTGGCACATCAGGGCAGGCTCAAGGGGACCCCTGGGAGGTCAGGATGAGCAAGCGAATGAGCGAAGGCACAGTGGTGCACACACGTTGGCCCTGCTCCTCTGGATGATGGCTGGGCCTTTGTCCATACTGCACACAGTGTCCCCAGGCTGAGAGCTGGAAAAGAATCCTGGTCAGGAAGAAAAGGAGCTAATTCTACTGTCACACCTGTAGAAGACACGATACGCTCAGCTAAATGTCCGCCCAGACTCCTGAGAAGTTGCACAGCCCAGCAAACCCAAGGCCAAGCACCCATTCAGAAGAAGGGGTGGTGTCAGCAGCTGGTGACCAGAAGGAACAGCCTGAAACCACCAACCTGACATAAGCCAGCCTGTAACAGAAGGAAGTCTGGAGGAGGGACTGTCAAGACTGCAATTCTGGCTGGGAGCAGATGAACAGGGAGGGGAATGAATACCCTGGACCCCTGAACAGCCAGGTGAGGCTGCACCTAGCTGGGGTCAGCCAGACCAGTAGAGAACAGAGAGGAACCATGTCTAGCAGCTACCACATCAGTGGTGTCAGAATGCAGACACCCGTATGCAAACAGAGACTGTACAACTAGAATGGCACCCCACCTGCACTGGGCCCAGCTGGCTCCTTGAGGAGGAGGGGCTGCAGTCCCGAGTGGCTCTCAGCAGGTCCTGCACCTGGCTTAGCATTCTACTGTCACTACTTCGAAATTCTTAGTATTTTTTGAAAACCCCCCTGCATTTTCCTTTTATCACAAGGCCTGTGATGTCTGTAGCTGCTCCTGCTTGAAATGGACAGGCAGTAGGCAAAGAAGGACCCCTCAGGGGTGGGGGACAGTGCTTTCAGATACACCTAGGTTTCTGCCACTTCCTGGCATGGCTTTAGGCAGCATAGGCTCATCAGGTGTATGTGACTTCACATACCACATGCTTAGGAGACAGCAAAGCATGTGTACTGGTGGTTTATGTTACCTATCTAAAGTTACCACTCACTGTGACTACCTTGTCCCACTGAAGAAGGCTAAACTCTCACCCATAGGAGCAGAGAAGCAGGAAAAGAGACCACTAGACTCTGGAGGACCGCATTTTCCCTGGGAAAATGAAAGGCCCCTAAAGCCCAAGGATGCCTCCTTTCCCCACTGCCTGACTCTGAGGTCCCAGTCCCTCCTGCAAGGAAAGAGGCAGGAACTCCTGATAAGCGGCCTGCAGTCAGGTGTTCATTTGCATGGACCATGTGCACTTCAGCACCACAGACAGGAGTGGGGGAGCCCAGCAGGGACATCCGCGCAGAGATCCGGGCGGCTCCCTTTCAGGTCCTAGTCACGTGGTCAAGTGCAAGGCCTTGGCCTGGCCTTCAAGGTCTTGTCATAGTCCAGCATGAAATCTATTTTGAAGCTGGCTCTCCTTCCATCCCACCAGGTCACCCCTGGACCTGTCCCTTGAGCATGTCTAATTGGGCTTGTGGCTTTTCTGTGCCACTCAGATGCTCCAGTTTTTAAATCTGTTCTGCCCCCTCTGGAAAGCCCACCTGCTCCCCCCACATCCTCCTCTGTTACTACATGTGTAAATGTGGTGCTGACTTCTGAGCTCTTGGTTCATACTGTCAGCTTAGTAAGAACAGATTGGAGCCCAACCAACCCGGTTCTGAATCCCAACACTGTGCCAGAGCTGGGGATCCCATAGGAAATGAGAATGACCATCTCTGCCCCAAGAGACTGTTATGGTGAGAAGCCAGAATCACTCACAGAGGCCAAAATGGGAACAAGCAGGTTTTATTTTAGCATACGCATGGATAATGCCTCAACTGTTGTTAGTCATTAGGATCGACCCCAAGGATAGGGAAACAGCAGTTTATATAGTAGTTGGTCCAGTTTCTAAAAATACCCAGTAATTTCCAGAAAGGCGGAGTACAGAGTTTATCTATTCATATGGTGATAGTCATAGTCATGGGGTCATTACAGCATTTGTCAGAAACAGCATTTATCAGAAATAGAACTGCTTACATGTGGAAACTGTTTAATGCGATTTGGGGGACAAGAGTGAGTTCATCTAAAGTTTAAGGGAGTTCAAGTGACTTTAAAATGAAGGTCTGAAAAAAAAATGGAGTCTCACTTGCCTAACAAGACAAAATAAAATAGTGCCTGAACAGGCATAAAGAAATGAAACTTGGACCATTGTAATAGTAACAATTAGTCTGCTTGCTTGTGTTAAGAACATTGCAGGCCAAAGGCACCATTAGAGAAAAGACATCAGTAAAGAGTTATCTGATAGTCAGGTAACAACAGGTAAGCTAGGAAAACCATCACAACTGGACACAAGTGCCTAAAAAGCAACTTGTAGCCACAGGAGACTCATACAGCTCTAGACTCTGAGGGAACCAGAAGTGTGGCCACAGCAGACCTGCATGGACAATAGGTCTTATGACCTTCAGCTGGTGTCCACCTCCACGGGGACACAGCCACAAAGTTTGACTACCAAATCAAATAATAACATATTTTACTTTTCAAGAAAATGCCAAGCTTCTTTCCCAGTTTTCCACTGTGGGAAAATTCCAATCCTTCCTGATGCTTACCAATACCTGGTGATGTCTCTTTCATTTTAAGCATTCTGGTGAGGGTAGTTAGAGCTCACTGGGGTTTTAACATTCATCACCCTGATGATTAGTGACGCCTCATGTTCATTACTCTGTTTTCTAATCTGCTTTTAATCTCATATAGTAAAGTTCTCATTTCTAATACAGTTTCATCTCTAGAAATTCTATTTCATTCTTTTTATTTCTTAAATTTCTGTCCTCATATTCACATTTTCTTTTAAAAACTAAATGTCCATTTAATAGTTGTTTTAATGTCCTTGTTTGCTAATTCCATCATCACTGTCATTTCTAGGACTACTTCTGTGGACTAATTTTCTTCAGATCGTAAGTCACATTACCCAACTTCTTAATGTGTTTAGAACTTTTTGATTGGATGCTAAGCACTGTGATAATTACACTGTTGAGGTGTTTGAAGACTCACCCTGGCTGTGAAATGGAAAGATGAAACTGTGGTCATGTCAGTGACAGAGAGCAGTGTGGGCCAAGCATGAGATGTACAGGGTCTAGACTGTGGTAAGGGGGAAGGAGGGACGGGAAGGTTAGAGGCCTCTTTCTCCAATAAGTCCGCATGGGGCACTTGTTGTGGGCCTGGCACTCTGGTAGTTGCTTGGGAAAGAAAAGTGAGGAAGACATATCGGTGCCCTCAAGGGACTTGCATTCATTTGGAACAAGCAAAAACCAATCACATAGAGTGTGTTTTGTCTGGATTTTGTTGTGTTCTTTCAAAGAGTTTTGGGTTTTGTTTTCATGGGCAAATGATAAAGCAAAGATTTTTATGGTACAAACTTTTTCAGACAAACAAGTTGTGGTTCAGTTTGACTCCTCTGAGCCCTATTTTAATATTTGTTAGGATGGTCCTAATGTAGCCACTAGTCAAGAAATGGTTTAGGTCCACTGGCCTGGATCTTCTGGTTTCTCCAATGAATGCCCTGACTGATCTGTGGCTAATCTGAGCTCTAATGCCTACCTGGGACATTCAGCTCAGAGCTTCTGGGTTATGGTTGCTATGGCTTCGTGAAGTTCTCCTTATATACTTACATTTTAGTGCATGCCAAGATTCAAGACCATGCAATTTTCTGGATTTTATTACTGCAAACTTCCTCCTCTCTATAATTCCATCCCACACATTCTACCCGCAGCCTCACCAGATTCTCCTGTGTATCTCTTCCCCCTATGAAGATTGCCTTGTTTTGTCTGGGATATACTTCTCTATTCCACAGATGGCTCCTGGACTCCAGGCAGAATTTGCTTCCTTTCTGTGCTTTTAGCCCATGTTTGACCACACCCACTGTCACTTATCTTGTCCAGTTCTCTGCTTATCCCATCCTGTCCCTGTTATCCTGCATGGCCAGAAATAGACATCAATCCTTCACAAATTAAAATCATGGCATGCTTTAAATTCTTGCTTAAAACTCATTGTGACTGTGGCTCCCTATTACATCTCTCTGTAACACATTACCCCACTCCTGGTAGGGACCACCCATTAGTAATTTTGTACCCTGTGAGATTGGTTTTGCTTGGTTCAAATGAATGCAAGTCCCTTGAAGGTATGGATTTGTCTTCCTCACTTTTCTTTCCCAAGCAGCTACCAGAGTACCAGGCCCACAACCAGGGTTCCATGAGGACTTATTGGAGAAAGAGGCCTCTAACCTGTCCCTGCCCCTCTTTCCTCCTTACCTTAGTTTAGACTCTGTGCAGTTTTTTTTGTTTTGTTTTTTTTTTCTGGTTTGGGCCACACCGTTCCCTAACTGTCCCTACCATGGCCCCAGTTTCACATTTCCATTCCACAGCCAGGATGAGTCTTCAGACACTGAGGACTGGCTGTGTTACTCTGCTTATTACAACCCATGCGCACTTTCCTGCCACAACTAGAAAGAAAAGGAGGGGAGGGTAAAGGATTTGACCTTTGCAGTCTCTCCAGTCTGTCCCCTTCACTTGTTCTCTCATTTGTGACTGCCAGCAGAATCAAACAACTAGCGGCCCCCAAGCCCCCATGTGTTTGCAGACCTCCGTCCTGTGCCCTGGCTGTCCTTGCTGCATGATAAACCACAAATGTGTCTCTGAGGAGGAGCAGACGTGCTGGCCTTTCCAGAATCACTGCCACTTTGAGTGAGAAGGGACCAGCAAATGACGGTGGTCAGAAGCACAGCTTGGGAGCCCAGGACATCTCTGCTACTCCAGGTGCTCCCCTAGTTCCCATGGTCTGTGGCTGGACAGAGCCTATATCAGCAGTGCACTCAAGGGTGGTGACTTGGCCCCAGAAGTGCGTGCCCGTGGCTGGGCTACGCAGAGGCTTTTGAGCCAGATCTGCCCTGGGGGCCTGGGACACTGCATTTGACAGTGCGCTTGGATTCTGCTGCGTGCCAAAGTGTAACAGAGTGGCCATTCTCCATCTTTAAGCAAGAACTCTGAAGCCACTCTCAACGCACTGAGACTTTCCTAGTGTCACTGCTATCCTCTGTTCAGTGAAACTGCACCTCCTTTGGAAAGGGGGTGATGGGCAAAGCTCCTCAGTCCTGCAGCTTTGCAAGCCAAACCTCTCTCCCACTGTGTTCTGCCTCTTCGGATGCAATGACATCTGGCCTCCACTACTGTCTCCTTCCTAGTGGGTTAGCAGGGACCCACTGCCAGGATCCCAGGAAGCAACTGGTGGCTGTTGCGGAGCAGACATCTGATGTAATGTGTGGGGTGGACAGGTGTTACACTTTGTGTTGACACAGAGCAACTTGACGTAATACGCAAGAGGCTCGATCCAAGAGGGAACTGGGTACAAGAGGACAGGGCAAACTGCTTAAAACGCAGCAGCGGAAGGCAGTGCACAGGGGCGGAACCGGGCCCCTCCCTGCTGGCCCTCGTGCTATTCCCCTGCTTTGGAAAAAGGCATCTAATAAAATTAATGTGACCCATGGCAGAAGTCGACCTTCCCGGCCCTGGGGAAGGTTCCAGATGACTGGACAGATTCCTGACAAATCAGAATTTCTCCTGCACCGAGCGAGAGCAAGTTTGGAGGTGACAAGGCCATAAACCCTGCGGCACCTTCAAAAAATGAGGCCACGTGTTCAAGCGATGCTGGCTATTAAGTGGACTGTGCAGCGGCTGACATACTGTTTCCTCGGAAGCCCCATGGCCGAGGGACCAGGGCAGCCCGGAAGCAGTGGGGTGGGGGGGGATGGGGGCGATCACATCACCAGCCAACAGATGGACCTGGGAACTTTCCCTTGAAGCAAATGATAACTTAATGAGGCGAAAAACTTGGGTGATTTTGAAATTCAACCACAACCTCCACCACCAGCCGAGGGCACTTCCACATAGAGTCTATGCGGGTTGCTGCAGGGCTATTGAGGCTTAATCCAGCCACCGTGCAGATCCGGCTGCTGGGGAGGGCTGGGGTGAGGGGGCAGAGGCAGATTTAACCCAAATCACAGCAGCCACAGACTACGTGCACGCTTCCGGTCCAATGTCTCCCCTGCGCCTCTCGCTCTGGATGAACTCTAGGTGGGGGCCGCCGCGGTGATTACCTGGCTGCCATTTGAAGGCGCCGTGACATATAATAAGCCGCTCAAACCATAAGTCAACATTTATCTGCAGGGAACCACATTCTTCACGGCTAGAAAAGGCAAATTTTCCAGATGAGAGGGACCTTGAAGATTTTCTACTTCAGCGGTTTCCATTCGCACCGCCGAGGATCACTTTTGTTCCCTTCCCCGCCAGGCCTCGTGTTTTCAAAGATTATGTCGCCCAAACTGCCTTCGTTAAGTAATAATTAATTTGTTTCCCAATTGTTTAATTAATCAAACACATAAATAACTGCCAACCTGAGCTTTTAATCAGTGTGTGTGGCAGGGAGTGCAGGCCAAAAGCGGATACTTAGGAAGCGTCTGCCAAGCTCCAGTGGCTGGCTCGGCCCATCGCGGCGTCTTTCATCTCTCCCTCATTCGGCGCACCCTGGGGAGGGCACGGAGGGGCAGAGAAGCCTGTCTCCTCATCCAAGGTCACATAGCAGCCAGCAGCAAAGCCAGGGCTGCTTCCTGGGCCTGCCTGACCCAAATCCACTCTTTTTACTGCCCTGATGCAGCCTCTTCTCAGGCCAGATGCCACCTCCTCGAGAAGCTTTCCCTGACAACCCTGTCTCAAACCGTCCTCTCTTTAGCTACCCTCTAATTCACAGCCCTGATTGTTTCCCCAGAGTAATCATCACAGCATGTGAACACCTTACTTAACGATTTGGTGGCGGTTTGTTGTCTGCTTTCACCTTAGACTATAACCTCCATAACCGCTGGTGGTTGGTACCTGGCTGCCTGGCTGGCCTCTGTACTCAAGCTCAGGATGTGGCTCCCACTCAACACCTGCCGTTGGCTGTCCAGCAAATGGTTCTACTGGGACAAATATGTGATTTCTCTGCACGGGACCCCGGATCTCAGCTCCCTCTGAGCCAACGCTGTTGCCCCATGGTAGAATGTTCTAGAAAATCAGCATCTGGGGCCCCAGGCGAAATGTGAATAAGGCTAGGCAGTGGTTTCTTCTCATGGGCTCTGGGGACCTTGTCTGTGGGCCCTGTGATCATAAACATGTATCCACCTCTGATCTACATAAAACTCAATGGCTCTGAAGCTGGCACCAAAGGCAGGCATGCCGATGAAAAAATTAGTCCTCATTAGAGATGGGCTTACCAGTTACAAGGCAGCAGGGCAGCAGCTTTTCATCTGAGCTGCAGTCACGACCCAGCCCAGCAGAAGCCTGAAGAAGGAAGGGAGCAGGACGTCTCCCTTGTTGAAGGGTTGGCTCCACTGGGATTCCTGGCCCCAGCTTTTAGCTCTCCATGTCCAAATCCCCCTTCAGGTGAAAATACCACCTACTCCACAAAGTCCTCAGCATTTGCAAAGAGGGAGAGATTCTCTCTTTTCTGAACTTCTTGTAAAACCTTCCCTAAGGATAGAAAAAAATATTATTTTCCATGCAGAAATTTGGTTATGGTATAGGGGGGAGTAGTTTTGCATGAGACTAAAAGCTCCCTGAGGACATCTTAGGCTATCTACCAAAACCCTAGTATTGTGCCCAGGATGTGGAGAGCCCTATGTGCTAAATATTGTTAGCTGGATGGTTGCTTGCCTGGCTATAAGGATGATGAGCATATGGGTGGATAGGTGAACAGGTTGATGAGATGGGTGGATGGAGGATGGACGGATGGATGGATGGATGGATGGATGGATGGATGGATGGATGGATGAGCAGGTGAGTGGGTGGATGGGTAGACAGATAGATGGGTAGATGAAGAAGTGGGTGGGCTGATGATTGACTGGATGGATTGACTGGTGATTGGCTGAGTAAGTGACTGGTCCAATAGTTGAGTGGATGAATGGATGCTTGCTCATTGCCATTTTAAATATTATTCTTGATGACAACAATGGCAGCAGGGTGAAGACGTCCGATTAAAGCAGTGTATCCTGAACTGAGTTCTACAAACTCTTGAGACCATGAGATATACCTCAAAATAAGCTTTCATACTTAACTGAGTTTGAGAAATGCTATACAGACAAAGCCACCACGGGGGGGGGCATGGTGCCCATTACCATGTGAGCCCCAAGATTTCTTGCAGTGAGAAAATGTGTTTCAACCTATTTCATTAAATGTTGGCTTAAAGTCTTCCTGATGAACTCACTCACAGCCCATCCCTCATCCACGATCTTTTAAACAGGAGAATATTCCACACAGGTGAGCGAGATGGTAAAGCCCCTAGGCTCTGCAGCTGAGTGTCTGCTAAGTGGAGACCTGCTGGACTTGGGCAGGACCTCCAGGGCCCCTGATCCTGCCAGTTTCCCTTCCTTGCACCCAAGCTGAGGGGAGGGGAAAGCGAAGCCGTGTTGTCTCGCTTCCCTGAGCTCTCACGACCCAAGACTGAGTCATCCCATTTCATCTTCCCTTTGTTATGCTGGCACGCATTCAGATGGTTTTAGCTGTAGCTGTGATACAATGCCACAGTGATAAAATACTGCCTCTTCTCCTTGGAACAAGAGGTCGTGAGGAATCGGATCATTTTTTCTGAGAAAAATGATCTTACATTTCAAAGCGAAGACTCTCCAACCTCTTCAGTGGCTACAGAATATAAAAACTTAAAATGCAAAGATAAAAACTGCGAGGGAGAAATCTGCCCGTCCATGGAGCGAGGCCAGCTGTGTAGACCCTCTTGGGACTGGAGAGCCTAAATGGGTCTGTCCACTTGGAACATGCGAAGGTGGCCTCAGACTCTGCCCACTTCTGTCTTGACTCCTTCCCTGTATCTACTGCTCTAGCCCGAAGGACCTCTGCCGGGTTCTCAGCTGCTCCAGGAGCTACAGTTTCTGTTAAGGACCCCCTGTGTCTCTTTGCAGAGAAGCCTGTGGGCTTCCTGTGGAGTGAGCTCAGCCGCCCTCAAAGTCAGGGTCACTCTGCCCACCTTGATCTGCATCCTTTTGTCTTTCCCAGAGTCAATTCTAGTCTGGAGTTACTACATTTGTCTACTGTCGGCCCCTGGCAAGTTACCCCACACACACAGTGGCAGGACTAGGGTGGAGCACACTTTCCTGTCCCCGCCACAGTGCCTGACACATTGTGGGTGCTCAGACAAGATCTGCAGGACCCGTGACTCCCCAAAAGTGGCATTTTTGGGTGCAGTGAGACAGGAATATTTCCAAGATGGCATAGCTCATCTCCTCCACTGGAGTGACCAGCTGTCTTTTCTCTTCCATCTGATCAACTATGGAGCTGATGGAATTGAATATTTATTCCCAAATGAACCTCAGTGTGATCCTGGAAAAGACAATGACTCTGTCACAGCCCAAGATGACAGGTTAGAGCAGAACACTCAGCTCAGAGGCTCCCTGGGAAAAGCACCGCCCTCAGCATAGGCTTCCAACAGAACGGTCCAGCACCTGCTGCACTATCCCAGAAAGATGAAGGCCACATTGAGTCATGGCCTCTCAGTCTGTGGCTGCAGATATTTCAGTCCCATGTGTCAGATGCTAAAGCCACCTCCCCTACCCGCACTGGCTCTATGTGGCCCCAACTGCCCACTGGTGATGTCACACTTGGAAGATGTCACACTTGGAGGACCCTGCTCTGTAATTAGCCCCCACAAGTGGACTGGCTGGAGCCAGGACAGAGTTCTTTCTTGGTGCTTCAAAGCTTCTGGGTGCCCCCCGTCTCTAGTTAGTTAATAACAGAGAAGCAGCCACATGACTCCACAGCACCAGCTACTCCAAATGTGGCTTTGCCCTCACTCCTCAGAGAAGCCGCTTTTAGCTTCTAAGTTGTACTGGTGAGTAAGGGAGCGGGGACACAAAAGACCTTCAAAGCCATTACCCTGAGCCCCCGTGAAATCCTGTCCCTGGGAGAGGGCTCCCTGTGCCCACCCAACAAGGGCAAAGGAGGAGCTGGAATGCAGATGCTCCTCCGCCGAGCTCCGATCCACTCTCCAACTGGCCACAGGTCCTACAATTGGCCACTCTGCAAGTTTCACAATCCCTGGATCCTCAGCCCCAGCCCCAGCCCCAGCTCTGAGCCTTTCCTCACACGGCTGCCATCCCCAGAACAAGCTTACACCATCACCAAACTCACCCACCAAACCCAGCCTCAACACCTCCTTGTGGGAAATCTTCCCTGCTGGCCACAGCAGATGTGGCGCCTTCTCCTTTTCTCCTGCAGCCCAAGTTGTCCAGTGGCCCAGTGAAGCAGCATGACTGTTTGTTCAGTGCCTGCCACAGCAGCCCTTACCTCAGGCCTCCCTGGGCACCCGGACAAGATGGGCAGGTGCTGCGAGCTCTTCCTGCTCCCTGGCGGGGCCCTGCCCTTGGAGTTCCACGGTCTTGGTTTGAATCCTGGATTTGCCATTGATTCATTACTGACTCCAGGCAAATCTATCCACTACCTGGGCCCCCAAATTTCTTTCCAATAAAGGGAGGGGCAGAGACGTGCCTCAGCTATCTGGGGTGAGGGATGGTAGGAACAAGGAGCCCAGAGAAAGCGGGGTGCGGGGTCCCCTCCCTTTCTGAGGAACGCATCTAACAAAAGGGCTGGTGTCCAGCTCACTCTCCTTTCCTTTTCTCTTCCCCTCTCCTCCAGTCCTACCCGCTCCCTGCATGATGCAAATTGCCCTTGGAGCACATTCCACCAGGCCACACGGGGAAACATGCCTCCTCCTGGGTGACCCCCTCTGGAGCGGCCACCAAGCTGCTGCCCTGTTTCAGAAGCTAAACTGCGACAGCAGATTATAGGCGAGTTCATCACCCACCCCCACAACGTTGTGTACCCTCCTTCTCTAATACAGTTAACCAAAGGACATGCTGAAGGCCTTCCGCACCCGCTGTGGGGACTCCACTCAGGGCTTCAGACAGCATGTGGCCCTTACCTCTGGGAGGCCTCTGCGTCCCCCACACCCCCACTGTCATACTGTACTGTGGCCTCGCCTGTTGCTATCTCTGTCTACCTCCGGGCCCAGGGACATAGGTGCCTGGACAGCAGGGTGCTAGCCTTGCAGACCTGCTCCTCCACTTCTCTGAAGCGGGTCAGTCCACTTGAGAAAAAGGTATGGAGAGATCAAGGCCAAGCAGGGCTTCTTGAACCCCAAGGCCTTTGGAAAAGAACTAAGGGTTCTGTGTAGGCCCTAGAGGGTTTCATGCTTCTTCTTTGAGCCCCAGTTTCCTCATCTGGTAAACGGGGGTCAGATTCTCTGCCTCCCGTGTGACAGGTGCTGGCGTAAATGAGGCCCGAAAGCTTTGAAAAGATTGCAAATTGACACACTGCAAGGACAAAGTGGGAGTCCCCCGGGGATACAAAGGAGTCCGTCTATTTTGTTGGCTAAGATACAATAGCACTCAGCTACAACCATGATTTTTAGGGAGAACAGGGATTCAAGAGCTAAAGAAGCACTTGTTCCTCTGCGGGAACTTCCACAGATCTACCCCCACCAACACTGAAGTGGTATTTGACTGCAGTAAGATGATGACCCGGAAGTAGGAACAGACAGGACCTGCGGGACACATGCACCCCATTCAACGAATGAGGATTCTGGAGGTCAGAAAAGACCTTGTCCTGATCCACACAGCAAGGCAGATGGTGACATTGAGTGGAAGAGGACAGACATACTTGTCTGTGACTCCATTCATAGGAAATTTCCAGAAGAGGCAAAGCTATAGAGACAGAACGAAGACCAGAGGCTGCGTAGGGCTAGAGGGGACGGGAGGATGGGGTGCCAGCTAAAAGGTGTGGAGTTTCTTTATAAGGTGATGAAAATATTCCAAAATGGACTATGGTGATGGCTACACAACTCAGAACATAGTGAGGACTGTTTGAGTTTAACCCTTGAAATGGATGAATTACGCTGCTTGTGGGTGATATCTCAATAAAGCTGAGAGAGGGAGAGACAGAATGAGACAGAGGAAGGGACTCAGGATTATCCCAAGGTCAAAGAGCCAGAACGTCCTGGAGACGGGCCTGGCCCAGGCCTGCCTGCCAGTCGCTTGCACTCCCCAGGCCCGGCTCCACCGCTCCAGCCCCAGCCCCTCAAGCCCTCTCAGGCCTCGCCGCTCTCCACAGGAAACACAGAGCCACCTTCCCCCGTCCTTCTGAAAATGTGAGCCAGGAGTCCAACTTTTTGACCTCACCCACTGTGTCAGCCTGCGAGCCTCCAACGGATGGTACTTTCGAGAAGCCCCCCGCCCCCTCCACAAGCCCTAGCTTATCTGATCTGGCCCAGACGACTATAAATAAACAGTTACAGACTGCCCTGAAATGAGCCATTTTCCAAGATCATATGAACTTGCTTTTAAGTATCAGCTTTTCACAGATCGGTTGCTATGAGGCACTTTATTAAAAACCACCCATTTGCAGCTAAAATCCAGCTCCAACCAAATCCAATTTTCATATCTACTGCCTTTTTAGACATAATGATCAGTACATCGTGGCTGTTTCTATGGGGAAGAATGGATTCAAAGGGCTGTTTTTCTCTGTGTTTTCACTTTCTTAACAGGCAGGTGGACTGTGCATGCATAAGGCTGCTGTTTGCCATGGCCCCGGAGACCTTCAACAGAGACCAAATATTTATGCTTTGTTAGCGCACACAGACATCTTCAGCAATGTTGATTAGCGCTTGGGGCTTATCCAACCAAGGTCAGGGGCTTTCAGCCCCCCTAAACTGGGCCCATTAGCTTCTCTTTAGAGGTAAAGTCGCTGCTTCGTTGTGGCCGATTGCAGCCCACACACCAGCCTCTCTTTGGCTAACATATACGACTGATCATCCTGGAGACCAAGTGAAGTACATTGGTGGGTGGAAAACGCTCTGCACTAGGGCGAAAACAAAGACGTGCCCTTTTCAGAATGTATCCTCCACAGGCCTCTGCGTCATCCAACCTTTTTAGACGCCCAGAGATAACAAGCATGGCAGGGAGAGGTAGGGACACAAAGTCCCCTAATGTGAGCCCTGTTGCTCGGCTGAGCAAGTGCCTGGCAGGGCGGTAGTGGGAAAAGCTTCTAGAGCCTCCATAGCCTCTTCTCCAATGAGGGTGGGAGGCAGGATATACACACTGGGCTCTCAGGAGGCCCAGACGAGTGAATAGGTGCAGAGCTCTCAGCACTAGGCTAGCCCAGCCCAGATGCTTAATCCAAAGCAGCCACATGATACGATAATGATAATTAACACGTTTCCAAGGTAGCACGTGAATATTGAGTGTCTTTTCAACTGTTTTTTTAATCATCTTTTGATTTAATAATTTGCGATTCACTTTAAAATTTGCTAAGAGGGTAGATCTCATGTTAAGTGTTCTTAGTACAATAAAATAAAAAAAAATTTAAGAAGGGCTGCTTTGAGTTGGAAGCTATTTCTTGGAAGCCTTCTGTTTATCAAATCCTCCCTCTGATCTTTCTGTCCATCTCCTGGGTTTAAATACATGGGCATTCGTTTAATAAATATTTGCGGAGACCTACTGTGCTTCAAGCCCTGCAGGGGAAGTGAAAATTCACATGAACAGAATGCAGACCATGTCTCGGGGGTGCTCATATCTCCTTGAGGAAGCAAACAGAAACAAAGTTGGGAAATAAGCACCAAGATCAAATATAGAGCAGGAATATACCGCAGGCCTGGAGGAAGGCAAGGCTGTCTGCATTTTGAAAGAGGAGGGGCCGGGCTCTTGCAGAAAGACCAAAGGTTTAAACTATAAAGAAGAGCTGTCCATGGGGGCCATTGTGCAGGCAGAGGCAGCGCAAGAGAAATGTCCACAGGATGTCTAGCCGTGGGTCTGCAGTTCAGAAGACACATGAAAACCGGAGCTAGAGATCTAGCAGCCTACACGTCACAGGAGGGGGCACTCAGCCAGGAAGAGTTGGCAGCTACAGAAGAGCCAAGAGGCTCCACAGAAGCCAGCATAGGTAGAAGAGAAGGAGGCGGGATGAGGGAAGGGCACTCTATAGGTTGCAAGGAGCCTTCCTCCCAAGGGTGACCCCGACTTCCACGCGGGCTGTTGAGGGCTTTTATTGCCATAAGTGTAGCTCTTATTGCCATACACAGACTCATTGCTTACACCTCATTTTTAAAAGCTGGCTGTGCTAGCCCCGATGTCTCCCTGTAGGAAGTCCATCTAGGGTTCTCTCTAACTGCATCCTACCAAGCCTGTCCGGCAACTCCATCGCTTACACTGGCCTCCGCCCAAGCTGGGCTGCACTCAGACAGCAGTCTTTGGACTTCTGTGTTTGGGGGAAATAGCTTACCACTTACACAAAAATTAAAACACCCAGCCATTGGGTTGAAATAAAACTGCAGCCTATGCCAATAACTTCAAAGTCAAGATTAAAGGCTGATCTTAAGACTTAAAGGCATCATGCTGATGGGTTTGGGTAGGAGCCTGTTTCTGCAGAATTAATAGCAATAGCAATTCTCAAAACAGGTTATAATAACAGTACTCACCAGAGACACGCCATGTACTAAGGTCTCCAGATGATAAAGTGGATGGAAATAGCTTATTTCCATCCCCAAATTCCCTAACAGAGAGCAGTTAGTTAGGGCAGACCATGGGTAATGACGCTTGGTTGTCTGTGAATTAATTTCTGGATGGGACTGCCAGGAGCTAATGCATTTTTTAGTGAAGAGGAGCTCCAGAAATCTTGATGCTAGTGTGGATTGGTTAATCATTGTATTTACATTGTGCTGGTGGGGTGAAGGGCCAGCTGGAATGTCCTCTGAGGTTAATGGACATTTTGGAAGACATCAGAGTGCAGCTTTGGCAGGGGAAAGATGCTCGAAACATCCATTTCCACCCTGGGGCTGAGCAACTGCCTATCCTAGGGACTGCGAAATTGCTGCTTGGTCATTTCTGAATTAAAGATGCATCTACTTTCTGATTAGCCGAGTTCAGCTTCTTTTGTGCAACTTCTCAGACAGTTTTATTCCCTGGTTATCTCCACATTTTTTCTTGAATCTCTCCTCCACGGAAAGGTTGGTGTCAGGGCAGAATTGATTCGGCAGCTTCGTGTTAACATGATTTATCGATAGCAGGGTGAGATAGTATACAAATTTGGCTTATCATTTTGATGTATTGGCCATACCTGATGATAAGGTATGCATTACTATAAAAATAAACTCATCATGGCTCCTGAATACCTTTTTTTTTTCTCTTTGTGACTGCACAGCATTCCCAGGAAATGATTAATAAGATGCTTCATTTAAGTACCTAGCAATCCAGACACTGAGCAGGAGCTCAGGCACCCAGATGCAAGAAAGCTTGAAATGAACAGGCAGGCATAGAAAGTATAAGATTAATTTCATTTTCTTATCTTATGCTTTCTTTTATGTCTTTCCCTACATAAAGGAGAGATTAATTAATCCAGGAACAGTCTTTTTGTTGGCAATTTTATATTATGTTTGACTACTTAATAGAAATCTGAACTACAGCAAAGGAAGATGCAGAAAGCAGATCCCAAAGGACTAGCGGGGAAGTCAGCTTGGAGCAGAGGTAGCAGAGTTCATGGCTACTATCAAAGCTGAGAGCCCAGGGAGGAAAACAAACACTACGATGCATTCATTCATTCACTGATTCCTTCATTTGCAAAGCATTCTAGGACAACCACACCCGAGCCAGGCTGAGGACCCTCCCACTCACCGCCTTCTCCTGGAGAAAACCTGTGGGCTGCACTCGATTAAGTTTTTAGGGTGATTTGGAACCAAAATGAAATTCAGCTCAATTCACTAAATATTTATTGAGCAGCAGCCATATGTTCAACACCATCCTGGCTGTGTGGGGAATATCAAAAGAGGGTGAGCCATGGTGCTGTCACCACGGATCTCACATCTAATTGGGGAGATGAGATATACTGACACAATACAAGGCAATTATGGTAATAGCCTGCATTTAAATACCACTCTCCTGTTTACCCACATTTTCATATCACTCTCTCCTACACTGTTGAGATCTCTCAACAACTCAGGGAGGGGAGACCCCGCAGATATGATGAGATCCATTTTGCAAATAAGAGCCCCAGGCTCAGGAGGGAGAGATTTGCTGCAAGCCCCCAGCCGTACAGGACACCCCTCACCCAGGCCACGGACACTCCGTCCGGGGGGGTTTCAATGAATCAGCGAGGCTGGTTAAAGACACAAAGGTTGTGGGGGCTGAAGGTGGGCTGAAGGGACATTAATGCACCCCTGCAACCCAGCAGAAAGCTGGGCTCGGCAGCAGCGCGAGGCTGCTCCGTCCTGGGGTAGCCTGCGTGATGTCCGTCTTGCTTTGTCTCCTGCTGCAGTTTCCAGTTTCCAGTTTTCACCAGGGATCCTGAGAGTGGCATCAGAAAAGGGTCCCTGCTCCCGAGCTCCCCACGACCATAAGAATCCTTACGGTAGAGAGAACCAGGCAGCAAACCAACACCAGGCACCTTCAAGGCAAGCCAGGGCGCAGGAGGCTGACTGCAGATCACGGGGTACCACAGTTTGCACCAGCCAAACCCAGGCCACTATTTGATATTGCAGGCAAGCGTCCACTTCAGGGCACTGTGCCAGCCTCACAGGCACTCGTGGGAGCGCACCTCAGGGAGGGCTCCGGCCACCCCTGCTCTCTGCAAGGCAGCCTTCTGGCACTCAGCCCGTCTTTGCTCCGTTTCTCCTTCTGCCTCCCATTCTGAGTTCAAAGGACGAATGAAATCATTCCTCCTCAGGCCCATTAACCGCACGGATCGATGGCAAGAAATAAAGTTTAGATTTTTCAAAAATCTTTGCAGCAGATGGCCCCAGGAGACCGACTGCAGGCTAAAATATGACAAGATCCCTAATTAAACATAATTAAATAAGCATTAAAAGAAAGGCTGACGCATCTTTTCCACATCACACCCTCCTGCGCCAGAGAGGACCAAACCAAGAATGTCATCCCTGGGAAAAAGTCACAGAGGTGACACATGCAAGCCCCTCGTGACCAGGCTGGGGAGACCAAGAACTAAGAAGCGATCAGTGTCTGTAAGGGTGCAGATGAGTGAGAGAACCCCAAGAATGAAGAGCACAACCTTTCACCAATCCCCATTCTGTGGTCAAATGTTAGCATCTCAAGGGCCCTGGTACTCAGATGCTGTGTGACATTGGACACATCACTTTATCTCTCTGTTTCTCTTTACTTCCTCTAGGCCAGCACCTCACAATACAAATATCATGAAAGCCACATCTATATTTTTTTATTTTCTAGCAGAGACATTTTCTTAAAATGTAAAAAAAAAAATACAAAGTAAAAAGCATATAAGGGGCTGAGGATTTAGCTCAGCAGCAAAGCGCCTGCCTGGTAAGCGCAAGGTCGTGAGTTCGGTTCCTGGTACAGAAGGAAAACCAAAAACAAAAAAAAACAAAAAAACAAAAAGCATGTAATTTCAATAATACATTTATGGAACACATTATGTCCAAAATATTACCATTCTAGGCATGCAATAAATATAAAAATGTCGATTAAATAAGTGACAATCTTTTTCTTTCCTACCAGAAGCATGAAATCTGGTGAGCTATGATTACAGGCCATCAAGTGTGTAGCAAGTGGCCATGGGCATGTCCAGAAACTGGCCGAGGAATAGAGCCTACATGTTGCTTTGAGTTTTAAAATAAAGAGGATGTAAAATACACTTAGCAGTGCCCCTGTGTGTCATTAGCACCCAGTAAATATTAGCTGTGATTATTATCAGAAAGCCGGTGTCCAGACAGGTCATCCAGAAAGAACTAGGATCTGTAGCTCCTATTGATGAAATGTTCTCTCTCAAATCCCTTCCATAAAAATGACCCTCATGGACCAGGGATATAACTCGGTGGCACAGCACCTGCCTGGCGAGCACAAGGTCCTGAGTTCGATTCCCAGTACCTAAATAAATAAATAAATAAATAAACAACTTTGAGCAGAGAAATAAGGAAGGGTGGGGATTTCTTTAGACTCTCGGTGAAGCTAGTGGAACAAAGGGCAGCTCCTCAAGCTCACCCTTAAAGCAATCTTGAATCCCAAGATTAAAATTCAGGCAGCAGCCAAAACCTGTTATAAACAGCTCCCCCGTCACCTGGGGTCTGGAAGCTAAGCAGATGTAGCCCACCCTCCTGGGCATACACTGGTGAACCCCATCTCATTCCATCACCCAGAGCCTTTAAATCGGCTGTGATTGTCCACCTGACGCTGGAGCTATAGCAGGGTTCACAGTCCCTCTATAGGGCTCTGTAAATTTTGTGGCTGTAGCTTCCTAAGGCTTGGTCTTGCCCAGCAACCCAAATAAAAATAGCACTATCGATCACAAAGGCATCAATAACGTCAGCCCTAAAGCTGCCCTGCACATTTTTAATTGTCTTGTCCCTTTTTACATCTTTAAATATTACCATAAGCATCTAACAGACTCGAGACCTCAGGCTGGAAGAAGGAAATCAAGCCTCCCCTCCGTGCCCGACACTGGCGAGCAGTAGGGAGCAGAACTCACTGGCTACGAATAATTGCAAAGTCCTTTCTTGTAAAAAAGAAAACAAAACACTGACTGATCCCATTTCGAGCGGTATTATAACTCGTCAGGAAATGCCACCCAATTACACCTAATTTCTCATTGTTTTCCCCACCGCTTAGCCTCCCTACAATTACGCTTCGTTTGCTGTAACAGGGAAAAGTAAAGTGCCCAGCTGGTAGGCTGATCAGAAAGCCGACGTTCAATAAATTAATCAAGAAATAAGGAATGAACGTTGCTTTTGATGTTTGCAAATCACGCATGTGGATCTCCAGATGTTTGGACTTAATTTTTGCTGCCGTAAAAACTAAGAAGGAGGAAAATGGAAGCAACTCCAACTGCCAGGCCAGCCCTCCCCGTGGCAAAATCCCCAATCAGCCTCTGGAATCTTATTCTCACCTCCACACAGCCGAAAAACAGAGCAAGTCTCCCCACTTGGAGCCTTAACCACGGGCCTTTCTGGGTTCTGTGCAAGTGAATCGGGGAGTAGAATTATCAGCTCTGAAACACAACAAGAAAGCTACAAAATCAAAATTAATAAATGCATCATTAAACACCCGCCAAATGCAGCAACATGGCCTTCTCGCCACTTGCTGGTTGCAGTATTCATGATGTAGTAGTCATAAAAACTTCATTATGTTTGAGGAAACAGTTGCTGGAATTCCTAAGGATGCCTATTGGTTGTGGGGCAAATCATAGGTAATTGCAACTATGATGAATTACCCACCTCCAGATAATTGAAAAAGCAAAATCATTAAGCCCCTTCCAAATATTTTTACTGCAAATAAATTCTAGTTAAAGTGTGGGTGTGTTTTAATTTCTTTGATGTGCTGGGGAGCGAGTTCTCCAAATAAAACCTGCCTGGAGCTCTGAGGCCATAAGACAAATTTTAAGTTTGCATCTCCTGAAGTTTCCTCCAGTGCCTGTTCTCACATTGAGGGAATTGACATTAACCTGGCCACCAGCAAGGATCTGGCCACCGTCCCCAGGAGATAAACAACGCAGCATCCAGACTCCAAAGCAGATGACACCAAATCTTTGTCATTTGAAGGCCAGTGTCCCTCACAACCCCCCCAAGATAAAGTCCCTGTGTCTGCACCTCCTCTCGCTTGCTTGTTTGCCGGCAGCAGACGATGAGAGCTGGTAATTACATGCTCGCTTAGGCAGTGACACTTGCAAGCGGCGCTGGAGAGCTGATGAACCACCTGGTTTGCAGGCACAATTCAAAGGAGCACCTGGGAGGCAGTCACAATTGTTGGTGGCATGGCTGCCCAGGCAGATGTACATAAGCACAAGGCAAAAAATAAGAACAACAAACACGCACACACACACACGCATGCGCTCCCTGAGTCAGAGGGGCTCCACGTCTGCCATCCCAGGGGCTTGCAGGAGCCTAGAGCACGGCACCTTCCCTGCTGATGGGAAGGCATATCACCAACAGTCCATGTTGAAAGGGTGCCCAGACCACTCATCTCTTGATATTGCTATACGGGCAATTCTAGCTCCCCTAACACCGAGGCATTACGCAATATCTGGAAACTTTTGTGACTGTCACACCAGGGGAGTAGGAGCTGCTGACACCAACTAGTGGGTGAGATCAGGGATGCCACTAGCCATTCCACAATGCCCAGGTGGTCCCTTCAACACCCAGTGATCCAGCCTGGAATGTCAGTAGCTCCATATTGAGAAAGCCTGCCTTTGAGAACCATCCAGACCAAAGCAGCCTGCCTCTTGGAAGGGTCTTTCTTAGAGACCATGTACAACTCATGAGGGCAGGAAAACTCAAATTGAGGGACCTCACAAAAATGCCCCAAACAAGAGACCCAGACCTCCAGGCGGGAGAAACTGGGGTCTCTTTCTTGGCAGCTGTTGGGACTCTATATATTTCTGATGGAGTCAGACCCTAAAGGAGGTTGTGAATCATCAGCTTTCAAGAAGAAAAGCTCTGCATTTATAGCCATAAGTTAAGGACCAGGCCTCTGAGTATTCGCTTCAGTAGCCACCAACCCCCGCCCATGGATCACTGCCCTTTCTTCTCTGAGAGCAACATTCCCTCTCTCACGTACATTTCCCTTTTAAGGAGACTTGGTTCTGTCCAGGGCTGTTTTTTAGATTATTCTCTCAAATAAAATAACATCAGAAGAGATTAATCATGGCCTGAAATTGAAAGGGATGAAGCCATATCCCATTGTGACCTTCTAATTTCCTTTGTGATTGCCTGCCCAGCCTCCCACGCAGGCCAGTGGTGCTGAGGTGGAGAGGGATTTTTTTTTTTCAAAGTGGCCCTCAGCTCTGATTCTCGCTCACTGCAGTGCTATGACAGCTCCTTGGATTTATGGATTGAGTAGTGACCTTATAAGTATTGGTTTGAAGCCTTGTGATGAAAATGGTGATAATAAGCGCGGTTCATCGGCAGCTACACCATCAGATGTAATTTGGGGGCTGTTGGTGGAATTGTCTTGTGCCGGCAAAGGTATGAGATTAGCACTCAGGAAACAATGACTAATTCCTGTGTTCCTGTGAGCAGGGTAGATATTAACTCTATTTTCCAGGAGCTGAAACTCACCCAGAAGGTTAGACAAGGCTGGCCCTGATGCTTGGCGAACTGGGCCTGAGGTGGGAATTAGAACCCTAATGTCGTAGGCACCAAGCAGGAGATAAAACCTTCATCCACATGATAAATGACAGCTTGAAAAATCCCTGCATCAGTGCTCAGGTGTGAGAGCACCACGTGACCACCGAATGAAAATAGGACGGGGCCAGAGCGGGAGAGCGGTGGGGGAGGGGCAGGAGCCCGGAGGTGGAAGCCATTGCCCTACAGTGAAAATTTCCCACCCCTCTGCTCCGGATTTTGTTCCTGATTGCAAACACCTTCTTTCCCAACAGAAGAATCAGATGAGCATCTTCGGAAGCGAAGCCCAGTAGGCCAGTTCCAGAGCTCACAGCTCAAAACGCAAGGCACGTGAAAGAAAGAGCAAGACTGATAATTATGCATTATGAGTCCTGAGAAGTGACCCCTTGCTTCCTTTCATAACTTTTCAGGAAACATCACACAATTATCCCTTCTCTTCCATCGCTTAAAAGTTGAGCTGAAATTAATTTTTTTAAACGAACTGGTTATAAAAGGAAAATGCAATGCCTTGCCACGGGGTGAGTCCTTCTTCGTTAAAGATGGGGGTGTTGATAAAACGGATGCGCTCACGTCGGATGGAGACTCGAGCTAATGCTCCTTCATGGCTCACGTCGGGCCTGCATGGGTTTTGCAGGCGGGAAGCGAACATCGTAGGGCGTGAGCGTCTAGTAAGAAAGTGGAACGAGAACTGGCTGGCGGCACCGTGGAGGAAAGACAAGAATAGATGGTGGGCTTTTTCCTGCCAAGAAATAATTCATCCTTTTTCTTGTAATAGCACTTCCATTTTCCTTTGAAGACTCTTAGTCCAAGTTCACGCAGGGATGCCTCAAAGCAACCCTCCCGCCCTGTCTGCCTGCAAGAAAGAGCACACAACCCAGCCTGGTTCCATATTTTCACATCGTTTCCTGCTCCTGTGGGGGCAGGAAGCTCTCTCTCTGAGGGATCTGCGACCCTTGGTGGACAGCAGCCTGGCAACACTATGACGGTCATCGTTGACTTCAGGAAAGCACAGCCTTCTGAGAATAGAGCCACTCTGGAAGAATATAAGGACTGGGAACAAAGCACGGCCACCACATAGAGCTGCACAGGTTGTGCACTGCAAAAGATCTTCCAGCTGACCATACAGATGAGGACTAAAAGGTAGGCAATACTCTGCTCACCAAGCCATACGCCTAGAGGGGCAGAAAGCTATGAACTGCTCCCCAGAGAGGGTACCTACAGGCTGTCTGCCTGGAAGAGGTGCCTTTTTCAGATTTATGCAGAAATACCACTCAGGCCAGCACGAGCCTGAACACAGCTAGGTCTGAAGTCATTCTGACCCAAGCTCTCCAGTTAGATGAGCCAATAAATTGTTGATTTATGGCTTGGCCAGCTGGAGTTAGGTATTCCACACAAGCATTAGAGAAGGAATCAGGACTGAGCACCAGGTCCCTTCCAAAAGCCAAAGCAGGGAGCATGCAGGAGGTGCTCTAGAGGAGTCCCTGGGACCAGACTGATCCATCCAGCAAAACCCACTGAGGCCGTCCAAATGCACTGGGCTAGCCAGACTTTCTGCAGAGCACCTCGCTTCATTGCTTTGGCTTTAGAACTATGAAATTTTCTACATAGTTATAAAACAAAGGAAAACTTATAAAAAGCAAGCAGTCCCTAATAATTGTAAAGAAGAAACATGATTATTCATCAGATTGATGGCTTAAGCCAAGGGTTGGCAAATTATGGCCTGCAGTGGGCTGAATTCAGCCCTCTGCATGTTTTTGTCAATAAAGTTTTATTGGAACATGGGAAGCCCACTCATTTACATATTTTGTATGGAGCTATGCTATGCTACCGTGAGAGAGCTGAATACAGATGTCTCCCCTTAGCCAAAGGAGCTGCTTTCTAAGAGCCTCAGGAGACACCTGAACCAGCACCACACCCTATGCAGTAATGTGTGTGTTTTCCTATGCATACACACCAATGACAAAGTTCAACTTATAGACCCAATGAGATGAATAATAACTAATGTTCATTGATCAATTATAACAATATATTGTAATAGAATTGCCAGCATTGGTATTGGACTTTGGGGCCATTATTACATGAAATAAAGTTTCCTTAAATATCAGCACTACAGTACCCCTGGTAGAAGCGCTAATAACCCAGGTGGCCACTGAGTGACTATAGCCAGACAGCATACAGAATGAGTGCTTTTGACAAGGGAATAATCCGGGTCCCTGGCAGAATGGAGCCAGACAGCACACAATACTCAGAAGAGCATGTGATTTAAAACTTAGGAACTTTTTTTCTTTCTGGAATTTTCCATGTAATATTTTCAGACCACAAGGGGCCATGGAAAACGGCAACTGAGGAAAGCAAAAACCTTAGAAAAGAGGGGATGACTGCATTAGCCACAGGGACAACATGGCCTGCAGAGCTGGACAGAGTTATTCTTCTGCCCTATAAGAAAAGGTTTGCCAAGCCCTGCTTTAACCAGTCAGAAAAGAACCATTTCAGATGATTTTAAAATACATTACTATGGATATGTGCCCCGGTGGGACAAAAAGTACTTTGAGGAAATCTTGAAGTGATTTTAGGAATAATTATACTGTTAGTAATGGTATTGTAATTTTGAAACATATATCTATCACATTATTTGCATATGTACCATACCTAGTCAACAATTATTTTAAATACCATAAGCCTAGAAAAAAAAATATATAGTTTGTGTTTTTTGGGGGTACCGGAAATCGAACTCAGAACCTTGTACTTGCCAGGCAGGCACTTGTGCTACTGAGCTATATCCCTGGCCTACAAAGTACAGACGGACATGGTGGCACACACCTATAGTCTCAACACTTGAGAAGCTGATGCAGGAGGATTGCTGCAAGTGCAGAGCCATAGAGTAATGACCTACAAAAACCCTGTCTCAACAGCAAAATGAAAAAGAAAAAAAAAAAAATTAAAGCAATCAAGTAAAACCCCTGGGGATTTTTATTGGTTTGTTCATTTTTGTTGGTGGTGTTATTGTTGCTTGAGGTTCTAGGGATTGAGCCTGGGACCCCACGCATGCTAAATGAGTGCTTTATCACTAAGCTATATCTTAGGCCCTTTTAAAAAAATTTTTATTTTGAGACGGGTTCTTGTGAAGTTGCTCGGACAAGCCTCAAGCTTGCCATCCTCCTACCTCAGCCTCCCAACTGGCTGGGATTATAGGAATGAGCCACTATGCATGTATTCAACTAGAAATGAAAATATTAAGATAGCTGGGTATGGCTGCAGATACCTATAATCCCAGCACTCTGGAAGGCTGAGGCAGGAGGATTTTATTAGGTTCAAATCACCCTAGATAACTTAGTGACTTAGGGAGACACTGTCTCAAAATAAAAAATAAAAAGGACTGGAGATGTAATTCAGTGCAAAGTCCCTGGGTTCAATCCCCGGAACTTGAAAGGAGAGAAAAGGGAGGAGCGGGGATGAAGCCCGCAGTCCGTTTTTCCTGTGTCTGTTTCCTAGTTGTACTGAGATAGCCTCAGACATGCTGAGGCAGTCTGGGAGCACCAAGCTTCTGTACTGCGGGGCATGGTCTCGAAATACTAATTCCCCTGGAGGGATCAGGACTCCTTCGAGAAACGGCTGGTTCCACGTCTGAAACAGGAAATGTGCGATGTGAACCTTGAACTTCTTATCATCCAGGAAAGCAAGGGAGCCGTCAAACTCTCCTGGGACACAGCAGAGAGGCTCAGAAGGGCAGACAACAACTTGAAGAGGCTCACTGGCCTAGGATGGGACAGTTCGAATGTCAAAAAGAATAATCACAGCAATGAATTAAAACATCAAATACATTAAAATCTATGAGATCATAATGATGTACAAATTTTAAAAGACAATTCATTGGTCAACTTTGGAAGTTGCTATGGACCTAACTTCTTTGAAAACTGATAAATACACAGGAAAAGGTGTCCTGCCTTTCCTCTACTGACTATATTTTGGGATAACCAAATAGCAATATTCTTCTTTATAGAATTCCAGCTAATGAATACGGAAGGAAAGATACCGTTCTAATGTCACCATTTTGCAACTCCCCACTGATATAATGGATCTAGGCCAGTAGCGGTGAAACTATGACATGCATGTTATTTGTTTTTCTTTTAAGACAAAAGATGTGAACCTATAAGTTGTTTTTTGTTTGTTTTTAAACTAAAACTTCAGCATTCGGGTTTAATTTCAGTGCTGGCACTTTGTGATAAATGAGTTTTAGGTCGCCGTTTTGGGTACTCATCTCTAAAATACTCACCATCACTAGTGCTAGGCAGTGCTCATCACTGGCTGAGGAAACCATTACGTCAGAGGTTAATACAGGAAAGATCATGCATGGATCAGGCTGGCATCACCCAAGGCTCCTGATTGAACTTAGCATCAAAACAAGCAGACGCCATGTGCCTTCTGGAATGAGGCATGGGTGTACACATTACCTCTGAAGAATTATTGCTAAAAAATCAAATGTGAATTTTGTTGAGCTTCCAGATCCAAGAGATAGCTACAGGTCTGACAGAAGCACAGTGGACATACGAACATGTTCAAAGATACCATGCGTATGCATGGTAACCTCTGACGTAATGGTTTCCTCAGCCAGTGATAAGCACTGCCTAGCACTAGTGATGGTGGCAAAATCCAGAGAGCAGCAAATCCTGCAGGACAGATGACATGGTTTTCAACAGAAAAACAGTGAGAAAATAAAGAAGGGGAGCGAGATTGCTAAAGATTTCCAAAGACAAATCAGGCAGATGCAATGTGTGGACCTGGTCTGATCTTAATTTAGCCCTCTGGCCTACTTAGTCAATGAGACACTAATCTAGGTGTTCCGTGAAGGCTTTTGCACATGTATTAACACCCACTGGCAGATATCTCTGAGTAAGACTATCCACAATAATCTGGGGAGCTAATCCAGTCAGTGGAAAGGATTTAAGAGCAAGAATAAGGTTTCCCTGCGGAAATTTACAAAACTGCAGCCAGCTCCTGCCAAAGGCCTCGGCCTGCCAGACTTCCCTATTGATTTCAGACTTCCTGAGCCGGACCCCACAGTCCTGTAAGCAAATCCTCAAAATAAATCTCTTAATACGTTTAAACCACCAATTCAGTTTCCCTGGTATACCCCTTGCACTGCTCCATCTAAATTTACAAATGGGGAAACTGAGGCAGGGGCAGATTTCTGTAGCTTGCCCAAGGTCAGTATACGATGGGGTCAGGATCAAGCCCAGGCTGCCAAGCTCCAGAGCTGCCCCTCCCGACAACTTGGCTCACCTGCACCTAAAGCATGAAACCTTCCTTCCCTACCCACACTCTTATTAGTAAAAGGGGCCTGGGAGTGAGAGGGGGTCAGGCACAGAGGAAGTTCAGAGCGAAAGAGTTAGCAGTTCCTGCCACAGCTGGATATGGGTTGAGTTGGGTCAAGGGTGGCAGTCAATAAGATTAATAAAGCATAACTTGAGTGTTTATTCCCCCTGTCATGATGGATGAGGCCTTTGAAGCAACTGGCGGAGGCCTCGCCCTGAGCATCTGAGAAAGATTTGTGGACACGTTTATATGAAGGATCTCCTTCCCACTCCCACGAGTGTTTAAGTTGACTTGCTTCAAACCAAGATCAAAGAACAGGCTGGAGAGATTGTTTCACCGATTTGTATAAATCAGCCAGACAAACCGAGGCCTCGACAACTACTGATGTTTCTCCAGTTGGAGGTAACTTGTTAAGAAACATGTCAGGCAGCCGCACAACTCTGAGTGCCTCTCTGGGAAAGAAACATGGAGAGGAATTGATCACTTGCTGCCTAACTTGACTGTGAGTGTTTCTGAAGCTATAATTGAAGAGGCCCCAAAGTCCACTTCCCACATGCCCTTCACCTTTTGGAACAGACTTGAGTGATCATTTTTAACACTAATGCTGTAGATATTTGTAGTTTTCAAATGGATGCAGACATTGTCTTGGCTTAGCCTCATAACAGCTGTATGGGGTGATGAGGGCAAGACTTCTGCCATCAGATCTTGCTGATGAGGAGTGGGCCCTGGGAGAAGTCAAGGGTCTTCCCCAAGATCACCCAGACACAATGGCTGAGAGAAGCGGAACCAGGCTTGGAGGAGGACTGTCCCAGTCACACAGTCCCACTGCCTCTCTCTGTAGCTCTTCTCTTTTTGCTAGGGTTTCCTGAGTGCTGTCTGTATAACTAGCCTCAGGCTAGGTATTTTTACTGGCTATCACTCTCTTTAAAGATTTCCTGATGTACATGTCTTCCTTTGCCATTGGGTACACGTGAGGTAGTGGGGGAAGCAGCAGAAGCTACTTCAGATAATTCCACTAGTGAACACACACACATACACACACACACACACACACACACACACACACACTCCACCCAGCGTCCAGCAGGAGACTTGAGAATCACACAGAACAAAACACATCCTTTTTCATCTTCCTCATCTGTACATGTGGGGCTGTCTCCTACATCGAAAAGAAGGTCTTCAGATCTATGGAAATAAATCACCTCCATTTACAAAGTGCCTAAATCAGCCAAGCACTTTTCAGGGATCAGACCTTCGAAATCTCTAGAGTAGATGATAACATGTGAACGCCACTGTACAGCTGGGGAAGAGACTCAGATCAGGTCCCACGCCGAGGACACACAGGAAGCATGAGGTGGAATGCAGATTCCAAAGCCTTGCACCAAAACTGAACCTTCAGCTATCACCATCTCAACTACCTGTTATAGATGCTTCATATCATTTACTTTGCTTTATATTATTAACTTATTTAAGGACTCATTCTCTTTATTGGAAAAAATATAATTATTTTAAAAAGAAGTCAGACGGCTGCAGATATACAAAGTGAGAAAGAATACAACTGTTACTATCCTTACTGTGACAATGACAAAAAACAAGCCGGATAATCTGCAATCCTGAAGCTTGTCTCTTGTGCCGCAGAGAGCTGAGGTCAAGGGTAACCAGTCTAAGGACAGAGGTAGGCACCCCTAGGGATCTTGCTTACCAGGGTAGATGCCAGTAGACAACCAAAAAGCTCAGCTGGACTATTTAACAACTTGCTAGAAGCCCAGTGTCAGCTGGTGAGAGAGGGTGCCACTCCTGGGAGCCAGATTTGAGAGGAATTCACATACAGGTTTGTTCCCACAGCTGAACCACGAGCTTCCTAAAAGACAGGGAGGGCAAGGATGGGTCCTGAGACAGCACCGCTCCCAGTGTTGGTCAGAGAGGAGAAAACAACAGCTCAGGCACAACACAGAGCTCCACCCGGGCTCCAGCTCCCTGCCAACAGGGGAAGGCAATAGAACCAGCTGACACAGGGCATCAGAGAAGACCACTGGGGCTGCCTGAAAGAAGCGGCCACCAACCGGTGCTCTCTGGTGCCGCAGGTGCTCAGGAATACGTCCCAGCTCAGACCCATAGCAGGGGCCAGGGAATCACACAGGCCTCACTAAGAGCAACAGAAAGAACACCACCCCTCAGCCAGGCAAACCTGCACGGTATTCAACCCGGGACAGGGACCAGGGTGGGAGAGACTTACTCTGGGGCAAAGAGCAAAGGAGGAGACAGCTGAACATGGAGCACATGCTGAGAAACACCTTCTGGCAAACCAGCCCCGCTTGCCTACCCCGAAGAACCCAGAGGCAGCTGTGACCTGGGCACCCATACAACTCCAGAGCTCCTAGTCTCAGCTTAGCCACCCCTCCGTTAAGGGCCTAGCAGAAATAAAAGCCTGCTGTGTTCTCCACCACTAAAACCAGGTACCTTTGCCTCTACTGTCCTGCACAAACCATGTGGCCTTCAACGAAAAGTTGTGAGGCACTCAGGGAAGATAGAGAAAACAGCGCACTGGCAAGAGACAAAATAATCAGTGTGGAGGACCACCTGGACAACCCTCCTTGAAAGAAGAACAGTGACCTCCATTTTGACTAAACCTGGCCCTGTTGCCGTTTACTAATACATACAGACCTGGCTAGGACTTTTCCTTATGGCCCCAAGTTGACTTCAAGCAATGCAGATCAGTCTAGCGAGGTGCTGATATGTAGTCTTTGCAGCAAGGTGACAGGTCAGTGTTGCCCTGCCCCACAGCTCCCAAGAAGCATGTGCGGGCGGGGTGGGACGGAGAGCCACGCTCCATGCCGTCAGCTGGGATCAAGCCTTGAGGTAAGAGGCAATGAATTCCCAAAGCATAAAAGATTATATATTAGAGCTGAAGCACTGACCCCAAAACATCACACACTACCCCAATTGTGTTGTACTGATTACTATTTCTGCATATCCTTCTCTCTGTGTATTGCCGCCTCAGGTCACCTACCAAGCCCAGCTCACTGTGCTCACGTGCTTCCCGCCACTCTCATAGTCACTCATCCCTGAGCCACTGCCCTCTTCACAAATTAATAAAACCTGTGTTGGGCCCTGGGTCAAGGCCTTTGTTCTCAAGCCCTTAGCCGGACTTAGGACTCCTCGGCTCCCCACAACTACAAATATGCCTTAGTGTCTTTATTCTCGCCATGGGTTGCACTGGACGTGGTAGTATGGAATTCACTCATTGGAATTCCAATAACTTTTCTATGGGATTACAAATACAAACCTCCCAGACTGTGACGAGGCCCGGGAAAGGCTCCCTATAAATCAGCAGAAGCAAACTCAGCTAGGACACGGATGTGAGCATTTTTAGGCAGGAATTTAGAATCTTTATGGTTGGTACACTCAAGCCTTCAGTGGAGACAGGGCACCATCAGGTATCACATGGGGTGTTTCAGCATAGGAGGAAAACCTCACATGAAAATGCTAGAAATAAAGACCATAGTAACAAAGACAAAGAATGATTCTGATAGATTCGTTAGTACATTTTGTGGAGGACCAACGGGACAGATCCCCCTGAAAGAAGGAATTTGCCTCCATTTTGATTCACCTTTGCCCTACTTCCATGTACCGATTTGTACAGAGCTGGCTAGGGAAATGTTCAACCCCCCTGATGGGCTTTAGGCAATGCAAATGGGTCTAGCTGAGGCACCAGTGTGTAACCTTTGAAGCAAAGTGACAAGTCCGCAAGCCCTGCCTGTATCTCCCTCCCACGAAGCCTAAGGAGGCCAAGAGATGCCACGCTGTCAGCTGGGACTGACCTTCGAGGAAGAGGCAGTGAGATCTCAAGGCAGGAAGGCCAGACGTCAAAGCTGACCCAAAACACAAAATAGTTCCTCAAACGGTGTTATGAGATTCCTCCGAACTTAGAAGCTACCTGCTACTGGAATCCAGTGCTTCTTCTGCACACCTCTCTCTGCGTATTGCAGAGGTGCCACTGTGCCTCCTACCTAGCCTAGCTCATAGTACAGAATGGCAGAGCTCTCCATTCTCACAGTCACTCACCCTCAAGCCACTCCCCTCTTCACAAATTAATAAAACTTTTGTTCTGGTTAGCCTTTGTTCTGACTGGACGTAGGGTTCCCTCGATTCCACACAACTGCAGGTACATTTTTGTCTCTTTATTCTTGCTGTGGGTTGCACTGGAAGTGGTACATTGGAATTTACTTGAGAATTCTAATAACTCTTCTCTGGGACTACACTTTATAAACTCCTCCAGATTGTGACAAGGTCCAGATGGACTTCTATATATTTAACACAGATAAGCAAGGGATCAACTCTGTTAGAGATAGTTCAATGGAAATTATTCAAGTGAAACTCAAAGATGAACAGGGTTTTTGCTTATAATTTTTCAGTACAGTATCCAGATGTTGTACAACAAAAACAAATGGCCTAGCAGAGGAGTAATTGAGATTCCCAAAAAACAGACAATGAAACGGAAAAACTATTTGAAGAAATAACTATCTAAGTGACATTCATTCAGACACTTCACTCAGACACACAAAGAACCATATTCTGTACTATGAAACCAATGCTAATGCTTTAAAACAATTAAAATCATATCATTTTCCAAAATGGATGACAGCAAACCACAGATCCAGGAAGCTCAGAGAACATCAGTCAGGATAAATTAAGCCAAAGCAAACACCTAGGCATATCATATTCACACTGCAAAACACACCCAGGTGTGGTGGCATGCTCCTGTGATCTTAGCATTTGGAAGGCTGAGACAGGAGAACTGCCACCAGTTCAAGGCCAGCCTGAACTACACAGTAAGAAACCCTAACAAAACAAAACAACCTGCAAAACACTAAGGCTAGTGAGAAAACAACAAAGAAACAAAGATGAGAATTACATCACACTAATCACAAATTAGGTAAGCCAGAAGACAATGGCCTCTTTAAGCTCCTAAAAAAAAAATTATCAATCCCAAACTTACATTATTTTCAGCCTGTAGGCCAAATCCAGGCCACTGTTTGTATTTTGTAAATGAAGATTTTATTAGATCAAAGCCGCACAAATTTGTCATTGTATTCTCTGCATACAGACAGTAAATACAATGGCAGAGTCTTCAAGAATGGTGACAAAAAACATATTGCCTGAAAGACCTAAATTATTTACTATCTGACCCTTTACAGAAAAATTTCTCAACTCTTGGTTAAAAGACAACTGACTTCAAAACAGTAATAGCAATATCAAAAGTAGCAGCAAGCTATTGTGTACTCATCACATACAAAACATACCAAAAGCAAAATATACAAAACCAACAACACAAAGACTTGCAGGGAAGAACTATTAGTGTATCACAAGTTTCTGAGACAAAGCAATATTTTTGCTTACTTGAACTTATTTAGAGGTAGAATTTTTAACTAAGGATGCATATTATAAAACTTCACAACCACAAAAAATTTTAAAGAGATATGAATAATAAACCAATAGTGAAGATTAAATGGTATCATAAATAGAAAGAAACAATAAGCAGAAAATAATGAAGTTGAGAACAGAAAAATAAGATGAAAAAATGAAACTCCACTCTGCTCCTTTTAAAAGGACCAATAAAGTGTGTATGTCTCTAACCTGGCCAAACAAAAGAAAAAGAAAATAACTCAAATGATCAATTCAAGATTAGATACCACATAATAAAGATTAAGAGGAGTACTGTAATCAATTCATGTCCTCAAACTTGACAACTTAGATAAAATGAAAAAATTTCTTTCAAAAAATGAACTATTAAAGCTTACTCAGGAAGAAATAGAAATCTTAAATAACCCTGTATGTATCAGAGAAATTTCATGTATAATTAAAACTTTTGAAGAAGGAAAATTCCAGTCCCAGATAGCTTCAAAGGTGAATTCTACAAAATAGCTAAGAATGAAATAATAACAATTTTGCATATGTTCTCCCAGTACTCAAAAAAAGAAGGGACTCATCCTGTGAGACCAGCATAATCCTGACAACCCTACAATAGAAGAAAACAACAGAGTAATCCTCATGAATATACATAAAATCCAGGGCAAAATGCAAGTACATCAGATCTAACAATATATAAAAAGATAATGAGTCACAAACAAGTGGAATGTAACCCAAGAATGCAAGGCTAGTTCAATAATTTTTTTAAAAAATCAATGTAATTCACTGTATAAGCAGACTAAAAGATTAAAATCTTGATAATTGCAATTAATATAGGAAAAGCACTTTATAAACACACATTTCTGAGCAAAACCCTCAGAGAACAAGAACCAGAAAAGAACGTCCTCAACCTGATAAAGGGCAGTTACCAAAGACCAACAACTAACATTACAGTGAACTACTGGTGTCCGCTCTCAGCCCTCCTTTTCAGTACTGTACCAGTAGAGCAAGGGAAGGGGAAAAAATATTTATATTGGAAAGGGAAAAACAAAACTGTTTATATTCATACATAACATGATCATTTACACATAAATTCCAAAGAATCTATTTAAAAGCTTTTAGAACTAAGACTGAGTTTAGCAAGGCTACAGAATACAAGGCCCAAGCACAAAAGTTAATTTTAATTCTATATCCTCACAATGAACAACTGGAAGAAAAAAAAAAAAAATGGGCTGGGGATTTAGCTCAGCGGCAAAAGTGCCTGCCTGGCAAGTGCAAGGTCATGAGTTCGGTTCCTGGTACCGGAGAAAAAGAAAAA
>NW_004955445.1:1014093-1067973 GCF_000276665.1 Chinchilla lanigera
AAAAAAAAAAAAAAAAAAAAAAAAAAAACAGCAAAAGATGTTATGGGTGAAATCCAATATGTTCCCCCAAAAGGTTCATTGTGTTCAAAGGCTCATTGGTTGCTGAGAGGCTTTGGGAAGTGACTGGGTCATGAAAGCTCTAACTTCATCATGAGATTCACATAATTATGAGATCATAATTTGATGGCATCATTCGTGTAGTGGCGGAAACAGGACGTGGGACCTAGATGAAGGATACACATCAGGGGCATCAGGCCTTAGTGTTGTACCTGGTCCCCTGCCTCCTCCTCTCTGGCTCTTCCCAACCCTGCCTGCTTCCTTACAACTGTGAAGTGAGTGGCTTTCTTCCCCCTCACCCTTCCACCATGATGCTTCTGACTCATCACAGGCCTAAAATCAATAGAGCCTGCCGGTGATAGACCAAAGCCTGTGACACTGTGAGCCACAGTAAATCTTTCCTCTTTCAAATTGTTTTCCTTGGGTATTTCAGAATAGCAATGGAAAGCTGACTAACACAAAATAACCGAAACAAAACAAACAAACAAACAAAAGAATCAAGTTAGAATAAAAGAACGTATTTGAAGGGAGAGAATTGTACCATACTATTCCCAGACTTACTAAAGAGTTACAGTGGTCAAGACAGTGTGGTGTTGGAGAAAGGGTAGACATATAGGTCGATGGAATAGAAGAGAAAGTCCGGATATAGATGGGCACATATAGGGCAACTGGTTCATGATAATGTTGCAAAAGTGATTACATGGAGAGAGGATGCCTTCTCAGCTAGTCGTGCTTGAACAATTGGATATCCATGAAAACAATAAACCTCAGCCTATATCTAATAGCATGTGCAAAAATTAACTCAAAATAGATTACAGACTTAAATGCAAAAGCTGAATACAATCTTCAAGAGAAAATATAAAAGAAAAACTTTGTCATTTTGGATTAAGCAAATACTTCTTAGATATGGCCCCAAAAGTACAGTAGTACCTCAGTTCACAAACTTAATTCTTTGCATAACTCTGGTTACAAACCAAATTGGACAAGGACCAAATCAAATTCAATAGTTAGGTTCAATATTGACCTTAGGGGGATATTTGATTTAGTCCTTGTCCAATTCAGTGTGTGACCAGAATTGTGGAAAGAATTAAGTTTGCGAACTGAGGTGCCACTGTATAATCCATAAAAGAAAAAAAGTATAAATTGTGCTCCATCAAAATTAACAATTTATAATCTTTAAAAGACATCATTAAGAAAATTAATAAGAAAGCTACCAAGTGGGAAAAATGATTACTTAATGATCTATCTCCTAAAGAATTTGTATCCAGAATAGGTGACAAATACTCAAACGAACAAAGCAAATACAAAATGGGCAAAAGATCTGAACAGACACATAGAGGAAAATACGTGGATTACAAATAAGCCCATGAAAAGCTGCTAAACACCATTAGTCATCAAGGAAGTACAAACTAAAACCATAATGTGATACCACTACATATCCATTATGCTAAAAACAATTTAAAATTCCAACAAGTACTGATTACAGCATGAAGCAACAGGAATGCTCATCCGTAGCTCTTGGGAATACAAAATGGCGCAGCTACTTTGGAAACATCTGGCAGTTTCTCACAAAGTCCACTATACATTTATCATGCAACAATCTCACTTATAGGTTCTTCTCAAGAGAAATGAAGACCCATGCTCATAGAAAAACCTATACCTGCTTATAGAAGTTTTACTTCTCACCCCCAAATCTAGAAACAACTCCAGTATTTGTCCACAAATCATGGTATAGCCCCAAGATTGGACACTACTCATTAATACAAATGAATGAACTATGCATAGCACAGGTGGCCTTCAGATGCATTGTGTCAGGGGAAAGAAGCCAAACTCAAAGGCTATACATACTGTGCAATTCTACCTGTGGGACATGCTGGAAAATGCAGAAGTATTGGAATAAAACACAGATTGTCAGTTGCCAAGGACTGGAAGTGAAAAGGTTGTCACCCCCAAGAGAGGACAGTGTGCTGATGAAGCGCTTATATTCTTTGGTGAATGCTGTCTATGTTCATCAGAACTAACAGAGCTGTACACTAAAAAGGCCTGACTTTACTGTATGCAAATTATACCTGAAAGGAGAGAGAGAGAGGGAAGGAGATGGAGACGGAGAGGGAGAGGTAGTACCTCTGATAGCAAATAGAAGATAACCAGAGTATTCAACACTGTGATAAAATGCCTGAGTAAAACATCTTTTAAATGGAAAGGTTTATGTTAGCTCATGGTTCCAGTCCATGGCCTGCTGGCTCCTATGCTGAGGGCTTGTGGAAGAAGGGCGGGATGCAGCAATGCTGTTACTTAATGATCTATCTCCTAAAGAACTTGTATCAAAACTCTTGGACCCATATTCCAACAAAGAAGGCAAGTATCGAGTGTTAGTTAGGAAGCAAAGTGAAAGGGGCAGAGCCAGAGAGAAAGGGGACTGGATATTGTCCCCAAGGTTAGGACCCCAATATCCACTCCTTCCATCAGGCCTTACCTAATGTTCCCGTCACCTCCCATAAAGCCATCAAATGATGATCTTCTCAGTGGATTAACCCTTGAGGAAGTTAGCTAGCACCCTCAGGACCTAATCACATCCCCCAAAAGCCTGGCAACCAAGCCTTTAAGCACTTGAGTTTGGAGGGACATTTCAAATTTAAATTGCAACACCACCTTTTTTCAAGGGGAAGGAAAATGGAGGGCCAGCATTCAATTTTGGCTGGAGATGTGCTCCCTGCTCGCCAGCCCTTATGGAAGGAGAAGTCGGCAGTGTAAGCGGCACTGATACACAAGCACCCAGCAGAGCCTTTCTCCTAAGTGGTACAACTGCAAAAGGAGCCTATGATATTCCCTCCTCTGTTCATAGAGGACCAGAAGTCGCCTCAGCTTTCCCTTGCACAAAACACCAACACTACTCATGCCAGGCCTCTAGGGCAGCGAGGGGTCCCCCTGCCTTCTCTGGAGCTTCCCATCCACTTTATGGGGCACGTGCACACTGCAGCCTCTTCCTGGGCCTCTGTCCTCCAGTCCTGGGCATCCCATTGCTTCCACCACTGCCTACATGGCGTTAAGCTTCCCTCCTCCTCCAGGACCCTGCACTTTCTCAGGGAGCTAGACTCCTCCAAGAACACTGCCTCCTGTCCCAAGTGCCCATGACTGAGGATAGACCCGAATTCTCTGATGTTCAGAATCTTTATTGGCGCTCATCTCTGGGAGAAAAGTCCGTCTCCAGCCAGTTCCCACCTTGAGTGCCTCTCCTACCCTCTCTACAGGCATCTGCTGATGAACGCATAAATGATGAGCTTTTGTTTTACAGCAAAGAAAAGAAAGCAAGTGTTCTGCCTTTCTCCAGCATGCTGCGGGTGTTTCGCGGAGGAGTAGTCTGTGTCTGGAGGTGGGCAGAGATTAGCTGCGGCGGACTTCTGGTACCCAGCCTCTTCTCTCTATCATTGCCAGGAGCAAATATCACCCATGCCCCCGGTGCCAAGCACCCACATCCTCTCACTTACTCAGTTTCTTTTTCTTGGCAGGGGGAATTGAACCAGGAATTGAACTCAGGACCTTGCACTTGCCAAGCAGGCGCTGTGCCACTCAGCTGTATCCCTAGCCCCTCTCACTTACTCAGAATGGTTGTGCAAGCCTAATTGATGAGGTGCAAATAATGGACATCTTCAGCACCAAAACCACTGTGGGATGTACCCACCCCACAAGCAGAGGTCCTGGGGCCCTATATTTCGCCAGGGAGCAGCAGGGCTGTGGCTCACGATCACGGGCGGTTTCACTGCTCTTCTCCCCAACACGTACATGCTTCATAGAGGAAAGACAGCTGAAATCCACCATCCACTTTCCTTTCCAGTAACCACACAGCCATGGAGACGCAGCAGGACCCTGTGGATTGGTGTGGGATGTGGGAACAGGCCACCCAGAGCCACTTTGGGGCCCAGCTTCAAAGAAATGCCCACTGGTCCTTGGGATGTTTGAGCCGGCCTGTCAAAGCACGTGGGCAGACACCATCAGCTTCCCCGAGGGCCAGGCTGAGAAGCCCTTTCTGCTCTCCTTCCTCTGGAGTCACCAGGTCACAAATGTCTGAACTGTGAGAATCATGGTAGGAGAACAGTCACTGCCACCACTCACTTTTTGACAGCTTGTGCTCTACGGCCAGCAGTACCTATAGGGAGGCCAGGCCCAACATGACCAAGGTCTCCCTCGAGATCCTCCACCATTGCAGGGAGATCTGGTTTTAGTTTGGTTCCAATTGTTTGCTAAAACTAACGACATGCTTCTTAGTTTTCTGGAGCTTTGGGAAGACAAACAAGAAAAAAAAATCAGCCTCCAACTCCTTTTCTCTCCACCTTCCCCAAATGAAAGGGAGGACGGCATGGATGCCTGTGGTTAATAAATGCAAGTGGCTTAAATCAAAGCCCTGCCTCCCCTGAGGCGAGATATGACTGCAGCTCCCCGGCGTCTTGGAAGCAGCTCCTTTCAACAGGTTTCAATGAGTGCTGTGCCAGCCGCGAAGGCACGAGAACCTGTCGGGCACATCAGACCCCAGAGTTTGTCACCTAGCAGCTCGGTGGAAAGATGCTGGGGGCAGTGGGATGGAAGGAACAATGTCTTGTTAACCCTTTTTCTTAGGGGCATATTGTGCCTCTCTACCACGCTAGGTTGCATTTACCTTGGCCTTGAAGAACTGGGATATTCTGCAGCACAGGCTGTAAATTCTTTTTTTCAGCTAGCATGAGCCAAATATAACAGGTAGCTGTCCAGACCTGTTTCGAAAGGATAAACCCCAGCTAAGCACATAAATAACATCCCCTGCCTTTTATCATATAAACATAGCCAGAGAGCCAAATGCATTAAAGGGCCTAAACACAGCTTCTCATTGTTATCTCATTAAATCCATTAAATATGTAGGAAAGAAAAGGCTTTCACATCTTGGGCCTGGTTTAAACTATCGGGGAACAGATTAGAGTTAATTAATGCTGTGAACTCTGAAACTGGCTGCCAGGGAGGCTCCCGATGGGATCCAGGTTCACACCTGTCACGGATGGAGTCCAGAAAACCGAAGCGGACGGTGACATGCCCCCCATTTCCTGCCCCCACACCCCCAACGCTGTAACTCTGAGAGTCTAATCTGTAACTCGCGCACCTTGATCGAGAGATAAACCTCCACCCGAGACGGGAAGTCGGTGGACTCCAAGCAGAAATTGTGCGAAGGTCTCTCACCAGTGCTCCGGAAATTGCCAGGGGTTGCAGACCAGGAGCAAGACAGCTAGGTTGCTCTGCAAGTGAGAAGGAGCTTGCCAATTATTCATGCAACTGGATAAACAGGGATTTTATCTCATAGCATGAATCAAGAGATAAAAATTCCATTTCAAGAGGGGGTGGAGACTAAACCTTGAATGTTAATTGTAAACTAAAAAAGAAGGAAGGGGGGATCTGTAAGCTTTGGCTTGAGTTGTGCTGTGAAAATTTGAAAGGTGCCCTGTCCTCAAATTCCATTTTCCCATTCCCCAAAACCTCCAGACCAGGCAGCCAACCAGAAGGGGAAGAGTGCTATCTCCCACCCCAAGTTTAGGTCCGCTCTCCTCCCATGCTCCAGGCCTCTTAGGAAAACTCCAGCCACAACCACCATTAGACAGTGCGGGGAGGGTGAACCATCAAACTGCAACACCTCAAAGTGTTTCTAATTTAAAATCAACTGGCTGCTCCCAAGCTGAAATCCAAAGCAGCTGGAAGTTCACAACAGCTGCCTAAAAAGCCCAAAACAGGCAATTCCAACACAGAAGACATTTTGGCCAGCCAGGTATGGAAATCATAGCTACTTGGGAAGCTGAAGCAGGAGGATCTCAAGTTTGAGGCCAGCCAGGGCAATTTAGTGACATCCTGTCTCAAAAATAAAAAATGTTTAAAGGAGGGGAGGAATATAGTTCAGTGGTAGAGCCTGAGCCTAGCATGCATGAGGCCCTGGATTCAATCCCCAGTACCCCAAAAAAGGGGGGCCAAATGACTTTATTTTTGTCCTTCTGTACCCCTACTCCACTCAAGGTCTTGCACCTGACATTTCCTTAAAGTCTGGGTAATAAATTCAAAAGATGAAATTGGGGAATTCATGCTTTATTTAGGTACTAGATTTGATCATACATTGGACCATATGTACTTATATATACAGAGAACATATATATGTGTGGAGCATATATATGGTGAAAAAAATCTATACATTTAGAGATATACATGGGGAAAACAGATATATGTGGAGAGAGATGTACATATATTAGTACATATTTTAGAGCATATATATATAGAGAGAGAGGGAGAGAGAGAGAGAGAGAGAGAGAAAATAATCATACACCCAAGTGTCAGCAGGGGTTGGCCCCACACAGTAGGAATTTGCATGACTGTCACTTCTTTCTTTCTATGTTTTCCAAACAGTATATTAGAAGCGTTGTTAATTCTACAATGGGAGAGAAATAATGAACTTTGTACTTTTAAAATACTGAACTATATTAAAAGCATGCACTGATCTTATATGGGAGGATAACTAAGAGCTTCATAATCAACATAGTCTGAAGCCACACAGACTGACTTATTTTCCACTCCTCCAACACAGCAGAGGAATTTAGCCTGGTAGAGTTGCCCTTTCTCAGCCCCCAGCTGGCAGGTGGGGAGGAGCACTGGGGTGAGGGGGCAGAAAGGTGCCCCCTGCCCAAAGCAGTGCTTCCAAAAATACTCACAGGTGGAGAAGGTGCATGCCACCTGTGCCCTGCAGTCTTGGCAGGGTGGCGCCCAAGGAAAAACCAGGAGAGTCAGGAATATGCTCTCGGGTGACACCAGCACAGCTTCCCCCCCCATTCCCCTTGCCTGTTTCCCAGGTCAGAAAGGAGGTGTCAGAGCTTTACCTTCTCTTTTTGCTTTTCTTACTTTTGAAGACACAGAAGGTTACATTGATTTCCTGAGTGTTTGCCTACGTTAGATCTCCCATTTGTCTTCTAAATTTTTCTTTTGGCCCTCCCATCTCCTTGTCCACTTCTTTTCTCTTGCTTCAAAAAGGTATCCACTTGAATTTGTCTGATGTATTGCCTTACACACACACACACACACACACACACCGGAGAAGTGTGTAGTGTTTATGTGCAGTGTGTGTTCTCAGTTTACATGAATGAACCTTTCCTCTGGGTACCTCTTTCATGAGGCACTGCACTTTGTAAATCTCCCCACAGCGTCGCTCCAACAACTGAGGATCTCTTTACAGTCCTCAAATTTGACAGTTAGGGGGTACCCCACCCCAGTGAGCATTCTGATGACTCTAAGACATATCCAGGATGGGAGCTGCTCAGGCCAGGGAAAATTAGGGTCAGGGACAGGCCACGCTGCCTCCCTTCCCTGTCCTCCCAACCTGGGATGATCCCATGGAACCATCTAGAACTGCCCTGAAGATCTCCAGAGCCCTCCAAACCCCAGCGCCCTGCAGCGCCGAGCCCAGCGAGGGGTCCTGCACACATGGGAGTTGCTCAGCTGCAAGCACACTGGCTCACCAGAAAGCTACTCTGACGTCCTTCCTAGCATCATCTTGCTGGATTCGCTCCCAAGCCCTCAGAACATTCTCCTACTTTAAATAAATGATACCAGGCTCAGAGAGGGTGCCCAAGCATGCATATTATGCACAGCAGTGCTAAGACAGGAACTCTATTAGATACCCCCGCCTTCCTGATCCCAGCCAGGGCTGCCTCTCCACCCCAACACCAACGAAGCCTTTCACACGGAATATTTTTGCTTCTTGAGGAAAACACCTTGAGCCATCCCATTCTTCTAAAGACTCTCTCCAAGCCCTACTATGTCTAAATATCTCTGAACTGTCAGTCTCATGGGCAGAGGGATCCACCACATCCCACTCCCACAAGGAACAGAGGGAACAAGTTGGGAATGGTGTGGATGAGGGTATGAATGCCCTGCCCCACTGCTCACCCGCTCACCCAGCACCCAAAGCCCTGACATCACACAGAGGACCAGGCTGGACTGGGGACCAGAAATTTAAAAAGAAAAAGCACTGACCCTCCCATGTAGGCAAGGCTGGTGACAAGAAGTGTTTGCTCCTTGCTGACCAGAGTTTCAGTATCTACCCATCAAGTTGGCTTTGTGCCTACTGACATGGGGAAAGCACAGCCTGCCTTTGTAGAAAAGAGACCCTTGATCCCAGGAACTAAGATGTCTCCACAGTTTGGGGGTTGGTGATCCAGTGATGAGTTAATGAGTTTATTAATTAATTATTATTAATAAGTTGGTGAATGTGAGGATAAAATCAAGCCATGCAGCTTGGGTACCACCTAGAACAATCGTAACAACCACAATGCTAGTCAACTTCCATCCACTCTTCTACCCATTTACCTCGCTATCCCTCTGTCCCCCTAACCATTTATCTATTCACCCATCCATCTATCCATCCATTTAGGCATTTGTCCACCCATCCATCCATCCATCCATTCATCTACCTACCCTTCTTGCCATTATCCATCCACTCACCCACTCACCCATCCTCCATTCACCCATCTATCCACCTACTAATCCATCTTTCCATCTATTCATCCACTTACCCCATCCATTCATCTACCTACACATCTACATATCCATCCATGCACCTATCCATCCACTCATCCATTCACTCATCCAATCACTCGACAGTCCATCCACTCACTCAAAACATACCCACTGTGTGCCAGGTTCTGAGTTCAGCCCTCTGATGCTGTTCTCTGCCCCATGCACACAACAGCTGCTTAAAACAAGGAGACTGAGACTAGTGTAGTGGCTACTGTAGAGAGTCCCCAAAAGCCCAAGGAATTTCTCCAATATGGCACCCAAGGGGAGGTAGACAAGAAGGCACTCAGAATCTAGGCAGTTAGGGTCAGAATGAGGAGCCAGACTTCCAACCACAGACCAGGTTCCTGTCCAGGCTCCACTGCACACCAGCCATGTGACCTTCAACTTGTCTCCAGGGAGTTTCAGGGTCTGAGAAGGTTGGATCCTCCTCTGGCCCGGCCCCTACTTCACCCAGAGCAGCCCAGGAAGGCAGCCTGATGTTTATTTGGTTATTAGATAACCAGGCCCAGCACCATTTCTTTGATCAGGCACCCCTGATAACAAGCAGAGGAAGCAGACCATTTTATAGCAAGATTTTGGAGGGCGATCTTATCTTCCCGCGGTGCCTTTCATAGGGACAAGAATGGGAGGTGGGTGTTTGAAGAGGAGGGGGAGGGAGAAAGGGCCTGACCCTTGGTGCTTTCCCATCCACTTATCCTGGACTTTGGTTTAAGGGGAGGGGCAGGAAGCACACATAGAGCAGGAAGGCAAGCCTCCTCTCTCCCACTCATCAACATCTGACCTGTAGTGGCCTCTCCCTCCTCCTGTCCCCAGCAAGACTCCTGTGTCCAGCCTACACCCTGGGCAACGCTGGCCACCTGGGGAGCTCCCTGCGGTTAACCATGCAGACAGCCCAGCTCTAGAGGCCAAAATGCAAAAATTCCCCTGGACGTGACTTACGGGCAGCACAGATGACCTTATAGCGGCTGCCATCCCAAATCCCCCCAGATCTGTGCGTCAGAAGTCAGAAGCCTATTGTCATTCTTCTAGCTAAAGACACAGTCTGGACAATGTACCTCTTCCTTTTCTTTTCTTTTCTTTTCTTTTCTTTTCTTTTCTTCTCTTTTCTTTTCTTTTCTCTTCTTCTCTTTTTTCTTCTTTTCTTTTCTTTCTTTCTTGCTTCCTCTTTTCCTTCCTTTCTTCCTCTTCCCCTCTTTCTTTCTCTCTCTTGTTTCTTGTCATGGTAGAGATATGTTTGAAGCCCATCAATGAGCCTTAGCCTCAGTTTCCTTCTCCCATTCTCATTTGATGTCTTGGCAGCTGAGGGGTAGTCCTGTTCAAACACCATCTGTTGTCCATTTTCCTTGGGTTATTTGTTTCTCACTGTTTTGGAGTGAAGTTCACATTCCTCCGTCCAGGTAGGTGTGGGCGGCTCCGCTGCCCTGGGCTTCCGTCTTCACCTCTGTGCAATGAAGAGCGCTAGACCGCTCAGCCCAACGTCCCTTCTAGCTTCACTCAGCGCCCTGAGCTCTGTGCGCCGTGGGGCTTCGCTAAGACTGGGAGGCGCCGTGGAATTATGCTGCCGACACTCCCAAGCTCTGCCGAGTGAGGCTGTGGTTGTGGCCTGAGCATTTCCACTGGTGATCTTCAGAGGCGGAGTGGAGCCAGCAGTGCCATGGGATGGAAACCCTCATGGCTCACAGCATCACAGGACCAGCAGGGACTCAGAGCTCTTTTGCTTCCAGCTGTGCAGCCCTGGGGCAGTAGTCCCTGGTCTTGGGACATATTTCACCACTCCATCACACGGGGCTGGCACTAACTCCTACTTCTTGTTGGGTTGCTTGGATACAAAGGACTCAGCACCTGGCTAGCACCAAGTTCTCAGGAAGCATCCACGATGCCTCTTACTTATGAATGAACCACCCAACCATCAGCACACGTGCCCCACACTTTGTGGGGAACCTCCCACCTGTAACAGTAGCACAGTCAGTTCTGAAAGTACTGAATTATAATCTCACCTGGGACATCAACATAACACCCCCTCCCCGCAACAAGCCATGAACGCCTCACCCCCGATCCTCACCTGAGACTTGGAAATGCCCACAAGCAGCACTCCCAGAGGGGCAGTCTCCAACCGCCATGACCAGAACAGCGTGTCATTTTAAAACTGTCATTATAAATTTCGCATATTTAAAGACACATAATTGCCACAAATAATCACAATTATGCAATTACAAATAATCACCCTGCGGAACTCTCCTCTGGCCCCTAACAGTTGTCCCTTGCATACCAACTTGGCGTGTGGCTCCTCCACGCTGTCTGCCTGCCGGGGAAGGCGCACAGCGAGCTCGGTCTCATCAAGGCCGCCTTGAGCCTCACGCTGCGTACAGTAATGAACAACAAAAACCAGCAGAAAATGTCATTTTCAGGAAGGAGACGGGTCATCTTCCTCACACTTCCATTTCTGTAGGATCACACTGTGTTCTGGTGCCACTGGCAAGGTGGAAAGCAGGGGCAGCCAGGGGTCCCAAGTGGGGGTCCCTGGGGTTGAGGCAGTGGGCTTGTGCGGCTCCCGGGAGCCTCACCTAAGTTCCGGGTAAGAAATCCAAAGCAGAGGTGGGGCTCCCGGGGCCCTCTGGGAAAGCAGCTCAGAGAAATGCGCCAGGAACCCTTGGAGGGGCCGGCTGACTGCCCAGACAGGCACCCTGGACACGAACCTGCCCCAAGGAGCCGGGCTCTCTCCTCCTCCCTTTATTCTGTCTCTCTCTGTCTCCTTCTTCATTCCCTTTCTTCCTCTGTGCCTTTCACTCCCTCTTTCTTGCTGTTTCTTTCTTGTTCTCTCTTCTCAGCTCGGTCTTCTCTTTCTCCACTCCTTACCCACTCCCTTCTTCTCTTTTCCCTTTCTCCCCGTCTTCTCCCTTTCCCTCTCCCAGTTCACCGCAGCACAAGCGAATGGGCCTTGGGATGCGCACCTCTCCGGCCTGGCCACCCCCAGTCCCCACTCCAGTCGCACGGATCCTCTCCATTGGGAGGAACGAGCCATTTGTACATTTCCCACACCAGTGATTCTATGTCTTCATTCATAAATCCAGTGACTTGCCATGGCTCTCCTCCCCAGGTGCCCACACACCTTTCTCCACGGCTTCCCTGCCAAACAGGATGCCAAGGGGAGGCCCGGCGCCAGGCTGGGATCTGCAGGGACCAGTTGGGAGGCATCCCGCTGTCCTCCCCCTCGCAGCTGCCTTGCCTCTGAGCTGCCACCCCAAGCTGACTCACCCAGAGGAGAACTGCGGGGTGGTGGCAGGAGGAGGAGTTGAGGTGGGGGGAGGAAACCCGCCCTCGGCGGCTGCACACTTAGCCTAGACGCAGCAGAGCTGGGGACAGTTAATTACAGAGAGCGGCTGCCGGCTTTGGGGCGCCCTGGCTTGGCCTCCTTCGCGGCACTACTGTGCTTGCTAGGCTCCAAGTTGACGCGACTTTTCCAAGAGTATCTGGAAGGCCTGAATAGAAACTTCAGGGGTTCCGGGACCGGCCGGGCCGAAGGAGCTTCCCTTCCCCACGCCCTCGCCCTTCCAGGGATCAGCCTGGCCAGGGGCGCGCCTTGGCGCGAGGTGGGCACCGCGCTGGCTCAGCGGAGACCAGAGTTTGGGGAAGGCTTCCTGCCCACTGAAAAGACTTTGCGGGAGCTAGGGCCCAGGGCACGGGGGCGTCGGCGGGGGTCTGCGCGGCAGGAGGGGTGCGCGCTGCCTGCGAGCTCCCGCCCGGGGCGGTCTCCACCTCCTCTGGCGCTCGGACCTATGAGTGCGCGGCTCAACTTCCAGCTCCGCGGCCCGGGAGGTGAGCGCGTGTGAGCGCCGAGGGGCGCGGGACCTCCAAACTCCTTCGCGGGACCCAGACCGCCCGCGCCGTCGCCGCCCGCGGTCCGCGCCGCCCCGACGGGATGCCCGCGGCCATGCTGCCCTTCGCTTGCGTCCTGGTGCTGCTGGGAGGTAGGTGCCACCCTCGCCCGCCCGACTCGCCCCTGAGGTCGAGAAGGGAAGGAACTCGGGGTCCGACGATCCCCGCGGGGCCTTGGGGACTGACTGCTGGCCCGTGCACCTGGCCGGTCACTGTGGCCCTCGGGCCTTTCTCCAGCCTCACCTGGCTGGCCTAACCTCCAGGTGCTGGGAGCAGCTCCTGGAACTGCAGCACCTCGGGGTGCTGGCACCTCCAAAAAGATGCCAGAGTATCCCAGCATCGCAAGAGCCCAGGACCGGGGCTGCGGGAGTTGGTCTTGCCCTCGGGCTGCGGGAGTTGGTCTTGCCCTCTGAATCTGAGAGCTGGGGGTACTTAGGGCTGTTTCCTGCAGCAGAATTAGGGGAGAAGGGAGGGGAAAATAACGCTGCTACTTTTAGCTGGTGCCCAGGAGGCCTGCGGGAGGCAGGGGGCGCCCAGGAACCCCTGGTAAAGGAAACGGAGCCTTCTCCAGGGCCAATGGCCTCCCCGTGGTTCTCGGGACTTGCTACAAATGGCAGCTGACTTCACCATGCCAGTATGGGGGCTCAGTCACCATTGCCAAAAACGACAGTAATAATCACAGTCATCAAAGTGTGCCAACCCCAAGCGCCTTCACATACCCAAGGGCTAAGAATTCCAGCCCTGGAGTCAGAGTGTCTGCCTCAGAAGTGGAGATGAGCTTCATACCAACCCGTATGGGTGTCCATCAGCTCTCTCAGTCTCAGCTTTTTTGCCTGTCAAATGGGCTCACAGAAGCTCTAACGCTCCTAGCATGCTGGTGAGATTACCAGAAGGCAGGAGGGAGGAGCCCTGCGCTGGCTGCCTGGTGTCGCCTGGCACTGATTGCACATTCAGCTTACGGCAGCCCAGGTCACCGGCTGTGAGGTCCTGCGGTGGAACTCGCTGCCCGCAGCCACAGCCACCCCCACGCATAGGCACAGAGCAAAGTGTGGTCTGGTACGAGCTTTTCAACCACAGCCTTTTCTTCCCAGCGCCGAATGTCTATGCAAGATGTTTTGAGAAAAAGATGAAAGGGGCCTAAAGAAGGGTCAAGGGAGCTTGCGCTTGCAGTTTGAAGAGTTGCAGATGCATCCAATCAAAAGGTACATTCATCAAGGGCTGCTTTGCCTGCTCGGCTGGCAGCGAGAGGTCACACTGCTATCCCTTGCCACAGGGTCCCCATCTTGGCAAAAGTAGGCTCAGCAGCCCCACCAGCTTCCGAGAAAGTAGGGTCCCGTAGGGGGTGTTGGGGCAACTGCGAGAGACTCGGTGCTGGGGGTCCAGGTGGGGAGGACTGGGAGGCCCCTGCCAGTCTCTGTTCCTCCAGCTCCCTGAGCTCTTCTCGCCGGTGGCGCCGAGGCAGTCCGGAGCAGTAGGACATATTAGCCCCAAACCCTGCGGTCTCGGTCACAACGCAGGGCTGTTGTCTTTGGCAGGCCCTGAGCTTCTCGTCATGCCAATAAAAATCGCTGGAAGTTTAGCATCGGAGCTCGCTCTTGGGCAGTCTGCTGCCTCACTTGGTGGTGACCTTTCGCCAGGCAAGTCACACAGATGTCACAGGACAGACGCCAGAGATGTCCAGGGGCCCGGTGAGAATGGGGAATCCACTCCGGAGCCCACCAGCAGGTAGCTTAGATGCAGAGGCCAGAGAGGCAATGACTCCATCCTGGCCACCTTCGTAGCTGCCAGTTCTAAGCTGGGCACCTTTTCTACTGGGTGCTTTTCTCAAAAGTCCTTTGTCCCACTGGCTATGTCCCCAGATCGCAAGTGAAAGGAAAGAGAACCCGGTTAATCCTTCTGCTGCTTGTGTAATCTGGGTACCTGAGCTAAGGCAGCCTGAACTTCGTTCCAGAAACTTCGGGGAGAATGAATGACACGCTAGCTGCCCTGCCAAGGAAATTCAGATTGAGGGTACACACACACACACACACACACACACACCAGGGTTTCTCAACACAATTCATATTTGGAACCAGCTTCTTTTTGAGGGGTAGGGGGTAGGCATAGCGTGCTGTTCACTGCATCAACGGCCTCTTCCAGCCAGATTCCAGTGGCCCCTCCCGGTCATAAGAACCAAAAATGTCTCTAGACATTGCCAAATGTCCTTTGGGCACAATTACCCCCAACAGAGAACCATTAGTATGGACAGATCAACCTCAACTGGTCGCTTTTCACAAGAATCTTTTCTCCGAATCACTGAATTGGATGGACTTTGTTATTCTTGTTCTGAACAATCAGGAAATCAAGGGCACAGTGGGGTCTCAAGAAAAACAACGCAACCTAGGTGGTTTCTAATCTGGACGTTGATTTTTCCCATTTGTTCTCGCTCTGTCTGTATTTGACAATGTCCTGTTTCTGACAATGTCCTCGCAGTGGATGACAGGAGTGAAGCCAGGGTACGTGCAGTTCCCCACTGCCGTGAACCTGCCTTCATCCAGTCCCGGAATGCCAGGTGTGTCTTGGGCCATTTATTCTGCTGCCAGATTTGGTTCCCACCACAGCAATTTTGGCTTTTAAAAATCTCCTTATTCAACAATTTGTGCTTCAGGAGGAAAATAGGAGACCACAGCTTCTTCTTCCTGTGTGTGTGTGTGTGTGTGTGTGTGTGTGTATTTTTTTTTCTAATTTTGGCTCTGTCAAGTTATCTTTTAGAGGCAGATTAACCAGGACGAAATCACAGGTTGTTCCATAATAAATTAGTCTTGATGTGGGGCTCTGTTTCAAACCTTGCAATAAAAATGGGGAAGAAAATTAACACAAAACACATTTTTTGGAAAAATCAAATGTGACTAGCGATCAGCCACCATATTAATTATTTAAGACAAAGAAAATGATCCATAGAAACTTGGTCTCACCACTTAGCAAGTCCCAAGCGAATCATCCGGGCCAGCTGTTTCACTTATCTTCTGACCGAGGCTATAATCTCTAAACTCAAAATAACCAGCTCAAGGCAAATACAGCAGATTCCTTGATTTCAAAACCATCTGGATGGCAAACTAGTTAGAAGCTACTCATGAAGAAGTATTTGTGCAATGTATTGGAAGTTAATTGTGCTAATGAAAGCTTTAAGCCAGAATGAGCCCCTTTTAAAACTTCCAGGATATGGTGGTTCACCGCCAGCATCAGTCTGCAAAATGAAAATCAATAGCCCAATGCAGAGGGGAAGGGAGGCTATTAAAATCAGTTTGAACTTGAGGGCAACTAAGCTGAGCTAGGGGGACTCTGGGGAAAGAACTAAATCCAGAAGTTGGTGCAGGGGCTTGTTATGAGCCGAGGCTGGCAGCCGGGTATGGTTGTTCCTTAAATGAGAACGGCTTTCAGGAGTGTTTGTGCAAAGCCAACCTCTGTCCCCTTTGGATTTTCTGATTGTCTCCAAAAGACCTCTATCTAGGAAACTGACACCCAGGAAATAAGATGTACTCAGAGAGGCCCGAATGAAGCTGCCACATGGGCAAACTTGTCCCAGAGAATGTCAGACCTCCCAGCAGGAGGGGAAACCAGCGGTCCAGTGGGCAAAACTTGTGACCACCAGGACAACCGCCTGCACACTCAGGCGGTTTGACTGAATCTGATACACTTGGTGTGCTGCAGGGAGCTCGGGCCCGCCGTCATGGAAATAGATGCTGGCCCCGTCCTGGTTCTGTTACCTTCCCATTGGCCTGCTGGGCCTATTCAGCCTCCCTGGGCCTAAGTTTCCTCATTGAGTTGGGAATGGCAACCGCTGTGGTCTCAGTGTGCCTGAGGGATTAACAGGATGATATGTGGTCATACTTAACACCAAGCACCCAGTGACCCCTGTCCAGTTATGGCAAAGACAGAGCCTGCCCTATGCTCCCTGAGCCCAAAGAAGGGTCCTATGCCCAGCAGACTGCATTCAGCTTGAACTTGGATGGGTTACTTAATGCCCATCTTTTTAATGGACACCTTGCTTTCTTCCTGCTCTGATATACTGTGCGCCTACAAGAGCACCTTGATAGTTTTTTTTTGTTTTTTGTTTTGTTTTGATTTTTTGGTCCTTTTTTGAGACAGGTTCTCACTATGTAGTTCAGACTGGCTTTAAACACACTTTGTAGCCCAGGCTGGCCTCGAACTCACAGCAATCCTTCCTGCCTCAGCCTCCCAGTGCTGGGATTACATGCATGCACCACCGGGCTCGGCTTGAACCTCTTAATTCTTATAAAGAAACCAACAAATATCAGCAACATCTGCCATCCACTGGGGACCTACTTTTCTTAAGGGCTGCAGGAACATTATATTATTTCTTCAACTATCTGTGACACAGGCATTGCTATTATGAACTTTTGACACCTGAGGAAGTAGCTGCTTCCTGGGCTAGGTTGCTTGGAAGGGCAGAACCCTTGCTGGCTGTCACTCGCTCAGTAGCCATCCAGAGCCTGTGAAATTCTGGCCCCAAGAAGCCGAGAAGCCACTGTTTCCTGGTGGTCCTAAGGTGCCAGCAGTCTCTCAGCATAGGCAGTCCGTTGCCTCCTATTGCCCACTACAGAGAAAACCACAGAGGGTGAGCTTCTTCACCAAAGCCAGTGAGACACACTGTGACACTTGTTGATCCCATTAATAGTGGAGCTTTTGTCCACTAGAGTGGAATCCCGGCTCCACCCATCCCAAGTCCTGCTCTGTCTGAGACAAATGGACAAGTGACTGTTTTGCCTACCTAGGCTTCAATCCCCTTTATTTAGCTACAGAAAAATTTCCCTCATTATCTCTAGTCCTTGGGGACCTGTCAAGCAAGATGCCTCACCTGTACCTGGCATGTGAGTCTCCAGCTAAGCCAACAAGTTGCTTGTTCCAGGACCTTGAATGTGGAACAGAGTGACCAGAAATTAAATGCGTTCATGCCTACACAGGCTAGGGAAAGCTATAAAATAGTTCTCTCCCCCTGGATTCCAAGCACGTCATTGGTACAGTGAGCACCCATGCCATTCCAAGGAATCCTTTTTTACCCTGTGGGAATCATACTTGGCTTCTGTTGCTTGCAATCAAAGCATCTAAGCAATATTCCTATAATGTCCATTTGGGGACCAGGCTCTCTGAGAAGTTCACTGAATAGTGGACATGCCCTAAGCCCTCACTGCTAGCTGCACCTAGAGATCAGTGTGCATTTTTTTTTAAAGCTGAGCGGCCCTCACCGGGCCTCAGTATTAAATTATATAGCAAAAGGGAAGAAAAGCAATAGCTCACACCCAACCCCACTCTTTCCCGAAAGTATGCACAAATACAGAGCAGGACATGGGTGTATTTAGTTTGGAATTACAAGTGACCACAGTGAAACGAAATTACTTGCTCTTTGAAAAGTACAATTAGAGTTGTCTTAGCATGTGTTTTTGGTGGTTGGGTGTGGTTTCTAGATAGCTGGAAACTTAATTCTACTTTTTGGCTCATCAGATTTAACCAAATTCTGATGGGCTTGGATTTCCTTAACAGCAACCCGCAGTTACTGAAATGAAAACCAACTTGCCAGTGAGTGAGAGTGGCTGGACTTTTACCGCTACCAGTGTTGGGATTTGTTGCTTCTTCTACAGTGTTACAAGGCCTTTGCATTTTCATCTCGCAGGGAGTCAATTTTAGGCAGCCATTGAAATCTCAGAGAGCGTAATAACCTGCAGCACTGAGTGCCTAGCTGCATTTTGCCACTAACCCCCAGGGACTAAATGCTGGTGTGGGAAAATTCAGAGACATATGCATTTCCGCCTCTGGTGCTGATCAGGGGCAGCCTGATTTTCCAAAAGGAAAAAGAAAAAAGGTCATAGTTCCAGATGCCACGCAAAACCAAGGCCACTACTATCCAGGATATTCATTATTACTGCTGACGGGGGCCCAGGGAAGAGAGGTCAGGTCCCCGGGTCCCTAGAATCCCATTAAGGCTTCTTCAGCCAGCACATGGAATCGCTTGGAATTTGCATGTTTATTGCCGGAGCAGTTCTGAGAGTATGCAAGGCCAGAGCTGGACTTTATTAATAAGCGGGTGAAACAGACTCCCTGTTTACATAGGTAATTTGCTTAGAAAATTCTTTTCTTTTTTTTATCCACTTAAGTACAAAGGCAAATTTCTTTCTCTAGTGTCTCCAAATTCTAATTTAGGAGGGCTTACATGAACGCACTTGCAGCGGGGAAAACACTCCTCATTCACACCTTCAGCTCTTCAGTGAGCACTCAATGGGTGACTCCCACATCCCAGGTACCTTTCCATTCACCAGGGACAGGATAGGAACCCAATGGCCCTGGCACGGCCCTGGTGGGCTCTTTATTCCAGTTGTGGGGTGGGGACTGTTGGCCAGACAAATTAGGAAACCAGTCCACCAGAAAATGACTGATGGTGTCAGTCTTAGTCATGTTCCTGCCATTCAGACACAATACCTGATACCTGCAACCTAAAGGACGAAAGATTTATTTGGGCTCACAGTTCTAGAAGCTTCCATCCATGTTCAGCAGGCTTAAACACAGAAACAGCATGGCGGCCGGGCCTGGGCAGAAGAAGCCTGCTTGCATCATGGCCGTCAGGAAGCAGAGAGAGAAAGGAGGAACCGAGGAGGGAGACAGAGCCTTCCAGGTCACAACCCAATAACCCACCTCTCACCAGGCCCTACCTCTGAGCAATTTGAATTCGGGGCAAACACAGGTCAGCCAATCACAGAGCTCCTTAAAAACAGCCAGCACAGAGGTGCACACCTATACTCTCAGCTACACAGGAGGCTGGGGCAAGAGGATCATAAGTTCAAGGCCAGCCTGGACAATTCAGCAAGACCTTGTCTCAAAAAATTAAATTAAAAAGGCTAGAGATTTGGCTCAGTGGTAGAGTACCCTTTGAGTTTGATCCTCAAAAAAACAAACATAGAAATGTGTTTTAAAGATATGCTTAGGGCTAGGGATTTAGCTCAGCGGCACAGCGCCTGCCTGGCAAGTGCAAGGTCATGAGTTCAATTCCCGGTACTGGAAAAAAAAAAAAAAAGATATGCATTAGACACTATATCATTAACCACAGTCAGCCAAGGGAACAGTTTACCCGACATTCAAGCCTGTGGTTGCCTGTATGGATGCAGCAGGGGAGGAGCACCCAAGAGGCTTCAAAAAAGCCTGGGACTATTTAGTTCTCAGCCTCCAAATTGCTCCCAGGGGCACCTTTAAAGTGGGTGTTGTCTGTCCTGTGAACGGCAGAGTGCAAACCCTCTCAGAAGCCACTGCACCATTGCCTCGATCCATGGCGATATCTGAGGCCAGGTCTGAGCAGGAGCAAGGGCACTGGTGAGAAGCAGGCAGGTCAAAAAGTTGACAAGAGGTAGCGTTACCCGCACTTCTTGACTGGCAGATGGGGCACTGACAGAGTGGGCAGCCTGGTAGACGGATGTGCCCCATACAAAGAGGTGGGAAATTCCACAAGAAACTCTTTGACTTTCAGGTGCCTCTATTCCTCCCAAGGACACATGTCCCGGGCCATGCAGAAGTGGGTCAGGAGAAAGGACAGGCTATCTGGAGGACGTGGGATGACCACGTGAGAGTTTGGACATAAGGAAAGCCTTGAGGGTTAAGGAGTGGGAGATAAGGGGCCTTGGCTCCCCTGTGGGTAAAACAAGGACAGAACCCTTCTCCATCACAAAACGCTGCTGAGAAGATGAAATGAACGCATGTAACCAGGTACCAGTGAAGTTTCATTCTCAAATATGCCTGAGGTGCAGGGCTAGAGCAGGGGATGGCATAGGGAGCAGAAGCAGCCATCGGGATGTTCCGGCCCAGAGCGGGGTGGGTGTGACACACAGGCTGACACTGACAAGCTTTCTGCGAGTGGGGGAGCAAAACCCCAGAATCATGACCATGGCAGGCTGGATCTATTGTGATGCAGCTGCATGTTAGAACCCCTGAAGCCGCAGAAAGGACACGGGAGCAAGGTGACTTTGGGTTGGTGGGAAACCATCTCTACAAATTAAATGCAGGCAAAGCCGGGGATATAGCTCAGGTGCCTGCCTGGCAAGCATAAGGTCCTGAGTTCAACTCCCACTACCAAAAGAAATAAATAAACAAAGAAAAGCAAAGAAGAAAAACGGCTTTACATTTACATTCACATATACATTGATCATTCTTGAGAAAGATGCTCAAGAATCTGATAAGAATTTTTGCTTGGGGAGTAAGGACTAGGATTTAAGGAGATAGAAATTTTGTCTCAGGCCTCTGCAATACACTTTGGAAGTTGTGTTTTTGTTTTGCTTTGTTTTGTTTTTCCCTAGGTACCAGCTATAGTTCATATAAGTCTTTAAACGCTGAGCTCCATGGTCCCATGCCGGAGTGTAGAAGCGGGTGTCGCCCGCAGAGCAAGAGCAGGTAGGGCCCACGTTTGGAAGGGACACCAAGTTAAAGGAAACCCAAGCCAACTAGGAGGAGCCATAATGTGTCCCATGGCCATTCTGGTCCCCAGTCATCTGGGGTCTTTTCTCCAGTGGCCCTTGGGGAAAGTAGGTCAGCGGATTGGTCTTTATGAAGCAAAGTCTCAGAGCCTTCTCATGGCCATGAGAAGACTAGCAGAAGAGTCTGAGGAATCAGAGGGTTAAGGGTGAGTGCAGCAGAACATTCCTTCTGAGACAAGCATCGCCATGGGTGTGGTCCGCCCAGGGCAGTGTGGGGACACTGTCTCCCAGGACCCGTGCTTCCTTCTCTCGCATCAGCCTAGAAGCCCTGTCTTTACATGGGGATGCAGCCATCCATACCTGGTAGAGCACTGCCTCACTTCCCTTGCAGCTAGTGTGGCCCATGACATGGCTAACTGGAGGACACTCCTGCCCCTGCTGTCCTCCCCCTGGGAGAGATGCAGACACACTCTGTGCCCAGCTAGACTGTGTGGATGAAGGTCACACTCAAGGATGGGGCAGAGCCGCAGGACAGAGGGTGCCTGGGCAGAACCATGGAACTGGCCCCCTCTTTGCTACAAAAGACATGCACTTGTCTCTTGATGCAGTGACCACTGGGTCTCCGTGGTCACTGGGGGTCTCTGTCATAGCAGCCAAAGTTGTGTCTAATTAACTGAGTGAACTGAAGAGTTGGATGACTTGGAAGCCAAGGTGGCCATGGGTCACCCAGATGGACACTGATGGAGCCTAACGCCAAGAAAGGAGGTTGCTATGAGATACAGGGACCCACGAACAGGGGCCATGGCTGGAGACAATATGAGGGGCTACCGCGCTGGGTGGGGGCACCCCATTCTGTGGCGAGGGAGGTAACATGTGGATGGACACCAAGGTTACTGGGGTGGAGGATGAACAGAGCTCAGGTGGCCATTCAGGCAGACCCCCTCCAGCCTCCTCCTTCAGGCCTGCTACGCCCTACACGTGCTCTTCTGGCCATCCCTGTCCACATCCGCTTCTGCCCAGACCAGCAACACATGGCATTTCTTGATGTAAAAGGGCCAATCAGGAAAACCAAAGATATTAGCAAAATCCCTTTTTTCCTTCTTCAAGAAATTATATCCTTGTTAATCAGGAAATATGCCCTCTGATGCCATGGTTATGCATCCTTTAGGAGGTCTCCGGGTAACGAAGGGGTTGATTTCGGAGGCTAACATTTCAGCAAGGGTACAGCCAGCCCACACCACGGCGCTCATTGTAATGCTGCCCCCTGAATGAATTTCATCACCGAACAAGCCACTTTTAAAGCGAGTTTACATTGTCTTTGCTTGGCTGACCTTGTATGCTATTGAATTGGAAAATGCGGTTGGTATTGTAAGGCCTCTTAATAATGTATTTTTTTCTTTGAAACAAGGGACTTTTCCATTGCAAATGAGACACAGAACACCGTACTTCGCACAAGAATGCCTCAATCTATTTTGAAACATAATTTTCATTAGCTAGATTTCTCACCATAACAAGGATTTAAATTTTATTTTAAAAACAGCCTCACAGACACCCTCCCAACGCATGTATTTATGTATATTCCTCCAGAAGAAAATAACAACAACAAGGTCTAGGATATACAGAAACCATCACGAGTGGTTGCTGATGAGAAGGGAAGAAGAATGATTGGGGAGGAGGCCCTAAAAGTGTACCCTGCTTCCCTGCGCTGGATTATTTTTTTTAATACAGGAATTGTTGCTTAATAACAGAGACGCATTCTGAGGCAATTTTGTCGTTGTACAAGCATCACAGAGTGCACTTATACGAGCCAAGACAGCTGCGACTTCACTAAATGTAATCTTATGGGACCACTGTAGTACGCACAATGCATTGTTAAGCAGATGCCCAGCGCGTGACTTGTCCTCTGAGAGCCAAAGGCAGGAGGATAGCGAGTTCGAGCCTAGCCCAGACAATGTAGTGACTTAGGCGACGCTGTCTGAAAAACTGAAAAGAGAAGCTGGGGATGTAGCTCGGTGTACTGGGTTCAATCCCCAGTATTAAAAAAATAATAATAATAATAAAAGAGGGAGAGAGAGACTCCCTAGAGCCCTGCCTCCCACCAGGGTGCTCTTGGCTAGGTGTTACAGGCTGAACTGTGTAGCTCCATGTTCACCGTCACATGGTGAAATTGTCACCCCAGGACCTCAAAATGTGACCTTGTTTGGAGGCAGAGTCTTTATAGAAGTGCTCACCTTAAAATGAGGTCCTCAGGGTGCACCCTCGTCGAAAGGGCGCATGTGGCACAGACTTGGGTGTGCGGTAGCCTCCTACAGGCCACAGAAAGGCCTGCGACCCAGGGCTGTCCAAAGGAGCCAGCCGAGCCCACACCGCTGCCTCAGACTTCTGAGCTCCAGAACCGTGAGAGAAAACATTCATGTCGGCTAAGCCACCCATCTGCCCAGGGCTCTGAGCTCCCCTGGAGCCTTCCTCCTCTCCTGCCCTCACTAGCCTCGCGGACCCCAAGTAGCTTCTGGGGATCCCCCTGCCCCTGCACCCTGCTCTCCACTGCCCATCCGCTGGAGGTCTCTAGTGACCCCAAATAAAGTCCAAACTGCCCCCACATACCCAGGCGCAGGGCCGGCGCTGCCCAGCAGGCTTCCTGGTCCGTGTGCCCCTTGCTCCCCAGCGCTTCCCAGGTCCTCAAAAGCCTCAGCCCACGGGACCCAGCTCAGCACCCCATCCCTCTGCCTGTGCCACTTCCCCATGCACCCATCCCCAGGTAGCCTTGCGTCTCACCTGCGGGAACCATGGCTGTATTTGTCCCTCTCGTCCATGAGATAACCTGAACAATCTGCCTCCCCTAGACCCCAGGGCGGGTGTTGAGGATCTGTGTGAGCCACACTCCTGTGCCCAGCCTGGGGGCTGCTCCAGCATGTGGGAAATGAGGGTATGTGTCCCTACCACACCCACCGCACACAACCGGGCACCTGGGGCCCAGGGCTGGACTCGAGCTCGCCATAGCCACGCCAAGGAGCCTCTCTGGGTCTCTCCCACCACCCCAGGCTTGGCGCAGGCTCCTGTGACATAAAAGCAGTAATTATGTCCACTAAAAGTCCCTTTCAGGATTCAGAACACCAACCTACACTCATTCACCCTAGAGAACTGGGACGCCAGAGAGACACCCCCTTGCCTCCTGTGCTCATAAAAATAATCCTAAAAGCAGGTGTTGCTTCAGCCCCTGTCGGTAGGTGGGACCCTGCCGCAGTCTGCCGCTCTGTCACTTGGCGGCCACACCCAGTCCTGGGGCGGGGTGAAGTGAGCCAGGGCTATGGATGAGGAGCCGGCCATGGAGGTGTGGGGTGAGGGCTGAGGTCACACGAGCCCAGACCTCAGAGCTGGGGGCGGATGCCAGCCCAGGCAGACCAGGTGCCGTGCTCAGCCCAGCTAGAGGGAGCCTGCACATACTGCCCAGAGCTGGGAAGGCACTGACCAGACCCCCACGGCCTCTGCAAGGCAGAGGAGTGACAGCAGGCTCCAGGGAGCGCCAGAGGACCCACCTCGGGACAAGACCACGGGCACGTTGTCACTGAAGGGCTGACTGCCGGGGAGGAGGAAAAGCCCGAAGGCCCCAGACAGCATTTGTGACCAAGGCCTGGGCAAAACACCAGCCATTCAGAGGTGGGCAGGGGGCAGGAAGAACACGGCTTAGGAGGGGAAGGGCCTTGATCCAGTGTACCTTCCTATTACGTAATATTTGATAATTACAAGAAAGTCGACTTTGAAATGTAACAAAAGAACATCTCAAGTCTGCCTCTCACACCAAGGCCTGAGACACTACGCACAAGCACAGCTCCTTAAATTGCATGTTCTGCCTTGCCTGGCTGTTCTCCCAGGTGTGCGTCCGCCCGACATAATGAGATCTCTAACAGTTACAGCTTCCCGCACTGCTTGTTCCGGGCTTGATTTGTCACCGGATATTATGTGTCTCAGATGTGAGTCAGCGCTCAGGGCTCGCTGCAGCTCCTCCACTGTTCGCTGCTGGATAATATTCCAAGGTGTGAAGATGCTGCCGGCTGAGTTTTGTTTCTCTGTCTACGGACATGCCTCTTGTGTCCTGCTTTTTGGTATTATCAACAAGCTGTGAGGAGCCTTCTTGTACTTGTTACCAGGTACCCATGCCTAAGCCTCCAAAATCTGAGTCGTGATCTGCTAATGAGTCATGAAATCCCATTACCGGGGCCCGAGTGACATTTTGTTCTTTTCGTAAATGGAAGAGAACTCTTGAGAGTCGATGCTCCCAGCGAGACCCAGTATTCTCCTGAAACTTCCTCCTCCATCCCGTGTGTGTGCGCCTGGGCCTGCTTGCACAGTGCGCGTGTGTGCGTGTGAGTGTGCACACCAGTACATTCCAGGTGGTGACTGTTTCTGACCGTGAGTCACAGAAAATGTTTGTAAACCACTGGCCTCATGCCACAGATTTCTAGGAAGTTCATTTATAAAAACTGTTCTCCACAGTAGTTACCCTGGTTCGTGCCCCCAGCAGCAGTCCCTGCTGCCCCTCACCTGTGCTTGCTATTTTTGGAATTGGTAAATTATGTTTATCCAATGAGCACAAAATGTGACCTCATAGTGGCTTTTTTTTTTTTTTTTTTTTTTTTTTTAGTACCAGGAATTGAACTCAGGACTTTGCACTTGCCAGGCAGGCGCTGTGCCACTGAGCTAGCTCCCCGGGCCCCTCATCATGGCTTAATGTGCATGGCCTAAGACTGCAGACGTCTCTATGCGTCCTTATTCCTCCTCTTGTGAAATTCCAGTCCATGCCTTGCACCTATTTTCCACTGTGCATGTTCCCTTTCCTTGAGATTCGGAGGACTTTTCTCCACGACTGTGCATCACTTACTCCTCGGCTGCCCACATGTGCGTGATCTCTTCTCCTAGTTTGCGGCTTTTCACCTTCTTTATGGTCCCCTGTGAGCAGCGGAAATTCCTGACTTTAATGTGGCCATATTTACTAGCTGGTCTTTCAGACTGGTTCTCTTTTTGCACTTTTTAAAAGAGAAATCCATGGCTATTCTGAGGACATAGTCTGTGTTTTCTCCCAGAGCTTCATAGTGCTTTACCTTTTACACTTAACATAATTGTCAAGATCCAAATTAAATAGATACACAAGATGACCTATTGGGATCTCGACTGCAACCCACCCTACTTGATTAGTTTGGAGAAAACATCCATCCCTTGATTTATCCTGTCCATGAACTTACCTCCCTCCATTTACTTATATCTCCTTTAATATGTTCTGGTAGTTTGTTACAATCCCCTCGCAGTACGTCTTGCATATTTTTATGAAATCTCTTCCATGGTATCTTGTACTTCTGTTGTAAATGGCACCTCGCTCCCAGCTATTTGTTGCTGTTTGGGACAATTGATTTTCGCCCATTGATTTCTTTCATCCGGCCATCTTGCTAAACACTCCTATTATTTCTAATAATCTGTCTGTACATCCTGAGTTTTTACATGGACAATCGTATCATCTACAAATAGTCATAATTTTATTTCTTTTCTAACCCTTTTACCTCTTATTTTTCTCACTTTCCTGCCACACATTGAGTAAAATGTTGAAATTAATTGGCATTCACTGTGATGATAGCAGCCTTGTCTTGTTCCTTATTTCAAAAGTTCAGCATTTCAGCATTAAAAAAAATATCATTTAGTGTAGGGCTTTTCGATAATGCCCTTAATCAACATAAGGACATATCAAACTATTTCTCTTTTGATAATGGCTTTGGATAGAGAATGGGTGTGGAATTTTATTAAATGCTTTTCCTGCATCTCTGAATGGGTATTTTAATCTGTGAATGTGATGAGTGGCACTTACAGGTTTTTCTGATGTTAACCATTCTCGCATTATGGGATGGACCTAACAAGGACATAACGTACTGTCTTTGTCCCTGACTAATGTAGTCCATGTGCTTATATTTTATCTAGGACTTTGGTAGCCATGTCCATAAATGAGAATTCTGTCTCACACCATCCTGAGTTATCCTCCTCACGCTGTCTTCAAACCCCTTGAGGGTCTCTTGCAAGGGCCCTTTCCGAAGCCAGCAGCGGGGCAACACATTCATGTGAATATAGGTTTTTGGAAACATTGAAAACCTAACATGTTTTAACATGAACCACTTAAGACTCTTCCTGCTCCTCTTGTGCTTTCACTTTTGTGTCTGCTTGTTTTTTCTTCTGCCCCACCATAAAGGTGCCTACGTGTATGTCCTCCTCTCGCTCCAGTCTCGGTGGAGCGGGGCAGGGCAGGAATACACAGACCCAGAAGCAGTCTATGCAGATCGGTTGCAAACCTCATAGCTCATAGGTGAAAGAAACTCAGAGAGGCTTTCCAAAATCTGGTAACAATTCTAAACAAATTATGGCATTATAATAATGAGTTGTGGATCTGGAAAAAAATATCTAACTTATAAATCACAAAACACAGGTGCAGGGGCTGGGAATATAGCTCGATGGTAGAGCACTTGCCTAGCATGCGGGAGGCCCTGGGTTCCACCCCCAGCACACAAAAACATGTATAAATATATTGTATGTATAAATATTTTAGTCTGGGAATGCAGCTCAAGGCAGAACGCTCACCTAGCTTGATGAATATCCTGAGTTCAATCCTGAGCACTGAAATAATAAGTCTGCATTCTTTCTTGACCAGGCTCCCCAGATTGAATACATTTCAGGCTCCTCAAAACCTAGATCTTGATAATAAGAACTCAGCCCAAGTTGGAGATGACTTACCTTTTCTATTCTCTGGAAGAATCTATGTACAATTGGATGGTTCTGGTTCCTTCAAGTTTGGTAGGAGCTCATCTATAAAAATCCATTGACCTGAGATTTTGGGGGTCTGGAGGGATTTTGTTTTGTCTTGTGATTTTGGGGGAGAAACATATTTTAAATTAATATTCAATGTCTTTAACAGCATAGAACTATTTAGGATAGAAACAAAGATATTGATCATAAACTTCTTTTAAATTTGGGTAGATCTGTAGTTTTGTTCCATTTCATTCATTTATTAATTTGCATCTCTTCTCTTATCCTCTCCCCCACCCGCTTTTTTGAGCAGTGTCACCAGAGGTTGATCTAATTTATTACGGGGTTGTCAGAGAACCAACTTGACCTTTTTCATTCTCTCTTCAGAGCTTTTTTGTTTTATTAATATCTGTTTTTCCTTATTATCTTTTGTTCTATTTTGTTTGGACTCGCTCTAGTTTTTTTCCTAACCTCTTAAACTAGATAATTGTCAAAATTTCCTCTTTTAAATATAAACATAGAAGCCTGTAGGTCTAACTCAAAGTATTATTTTCCCTGCACTTCATAGGTTTTGATGTGTACTATTGCACTTTCTGCTTAGTTCTAATAGCTGCAATTTTTAAAATTCTTATTTCTTCATTCATCTCTGAGTGTTTTAGAAATTTTTAAAATTTCCAAACACATGGAAAATTTTAAAGTGTCATTATTACTGGCTTTTGATTTTGTTGACTGCGGTCAGAATTGTGGCTTGTATATCAGTTCTTTGAATGCATTGAGACTTACTTTACAGCCTTTTATGGGATCAGTTTTTATAAATGAGGCGTGTTTTCAAATGTTTGAAAGGAATGTGCATCTTCTAATTGTTAGACATGATAATATGTGTGTGGGTGTCTGTCTACTTAGGAAATGCACATGAAAAAAAAATATATATATAGTAAAACCTTGGTTTGCAAGCATAATTTGTTCTGGAAACAGGTTTATAATCCAAAGCACTTGTATATCAAAGCAAATTTCCCCATAAGAAATAATGGAACCTCAGACAATTAATTCCACAACCCAAAAATATTCATACAACACTGGTTACAATGCTGCATATAATACAAAATAACAAAGAAACAACAGGCCCTATTGGCTCATTGGAACTGTTTTGTTTTCATGGGACTTTAACAAGGAACATATCCACTGACCCTTGCTTCTGCCTCTTTCTGAGGATTTCGTGGAAATGTCACATTGCATTGTCATTAGACACATTCATCGTTTGCTTTTCTACAAAATTTTGCACTGTTTCCCAGGTTTTACACTTCTCTAGTCCAGTTTGAAGTGAGGGATTCCTCCACCTTTTTTCCTCCCCCTCTGCAGACAAGATCTCCTCCAAAGCTCATGCTGTGGGCGATAGTCACACATAGTCAATCCCACAGAAAGCGTGGGGACCGCCGGCTCAGTTGTGATCATGTGAAGTTTGGCATTGTGTACTACTTGTACTGCAAGACATTGCTCATTTATTGAGTGAAAATGTGTTAGAAATGTTTGCTCATCTTACAGAACCCTTACAGAACGGGTTACTCATACTCCAAGATTTTACTGTATAATGAATTAAATTCTTTGTATTTATTTTATTTCATTTTTTTGTCTTTTTGAGACAGGGTCTCCCTGTGCAGTTCATGCTGGACTTAAACTCACTTTGTAGCCCAGGTTGGCCTCGAACTCACAACAATCCTCCTGCCTCAGCCTCCCAAGTGCTGGGATTACCGGTGTACACCAACACGCCTAGCTCACTATATTTTTAAATCTTTGCATTATTACTACTCTTTCATCTACTCGATATATAAATAAGTTCAGGACAGGAGGCACAGCTCCATGGTAGAGTGTTTACCTAGCATGCAGGAAACCCTGGGTTCAATCCCTAGCTTAAAAAAAAAAGAGTTGGGTTAAACTGCCTCCTTATGATAGTGGATTTGTCACTATCTCCTCGTATCTTTAATAATCTTTGTTTTGTGTACTTTGGTGCCATTTTGTGGTTAGGTCTTGCTGGCAGATTAGACCTTTTTATGAAGTGCTGACCTACATCCCTAATAATATTTTTTATTGTGTATACTACTTCATCTGCTATTAATGTAACCATTTTCTATTTATTACATTTTTCCATTCCTTTGCCTTCCATCTTCCTGGGTTCTCATTTTTCTTGTGTCTGTTGTAAATAACACAGGAGGAGGATAGATCCATCCTTTATTATAAGTAAAACCATTTGCATTTGTTCATATTTGGGGCGGGGTGCATGGGTAAGAATCAAACCAAGCGGCACTCCACCACCAAGCTGCACCCACGGTGCTTTATTCACTTTTTATTTTTGAGCCAGGGTCTCACCAAGTTGCTTGGGTGCAACTCAAACTTGTGATCCTCCTGTCTTCACGCCCCTCAGTTCTGGGATTATAGGCATGTGCCACCATGTCCAGTTTCAGATTATTATGTTTTAATTAACTTTTTATCTTCTACAAATTGTATGTTGTTTTCTTTTTCCTCCTTTCTTGCCTTTTTTCATATTTGAGGGATTCGTTCAGTTGTGCTCATCGCTATGACTGTCTTTTCCCCTTCTTTTGATTTGACAGGGAGACAATACTTCCCTTGTCTTAGTAGCTACCTCTGAAACTATAGTATCTGAGCCCTTTTGCTGATTGATGCAAGGAATTTAGAACATTAACCTAATCACTCTCCTCCCAAATTATGTGTTCCCATTGTCTAGTATTTCAGTTCTGTCATTTCTTTTTCTCTTTTCACCCCCATGAAATTAGAAATTATTATTTTACCTTTTTTTCTTAGACGTACAACATTTTGGGTTTTGTTTTGTTTTTCTCATTATTCTATGTTTAAAATCCAACTTTCTTTCCAGTACAATTTCCTTCTTCATAAATTCCCTTGTTTAGAAGGATCATTTAATAGAAAAGTAAACACTCGGGGCTGGGAATTTAGCTCAGCGGCAAAAGCGCCTGCCTGGCAAGCGCAAGGTCGTGAGTTCGGTTCCCGGTACCAGAGAAAAACCAAAAAAAAAAACAAACAAACAAACAAAAAAAGTAAACCCTCATAGTGCTACTTATCTAAAAACTCTCTTTGTTCTGCACTTGTCTTGGAATATTCTCTCAGTGGCTGTTTTCCTTTTCCCTTTGATGTTCTGAAGACTCAAGTGCTGATTTCTCTTTATTAATTCTACTCAGCACTCACTGTGCTACTGAGAACAGTGGTTTCATGTCTTTTATTGCTTCTGGGAAATTATAAGACAGTTTTTTTTACCTCCTGCTTCTCACCTACCCTTTCTTTTTTTTCCTTCTAGGAGACACTGATTAGTCTTTCTCATTATAGTTCCTATGTCTTTTAACCCCTTTTTCTTAATTTTCAGCCCCTTCTCCTTTTTTGAATTTGGACTAATTTCTTTTCATCTGTCTTCCAGTTCACTGATCTCTTTTTCAGCTACTCTAATCTGCTCCATGATTCAGCCAGTCTGGTTTTATGCCAACTATTAGATTTTTATTTACTTAGAGTTCTATTTGATTATTTTCAAACCTGCTTGGTCATTTTTAGGTTCATGATGTTTGCTCATTTTTTAACTTTCATATTTTATTTCATTAAACATTTCATGCATTTATTATATATAGATAATTCCAATAATCTATGCTTTGAGTTATAAACGCTTTTGTTTCTGCTCTTACTCTATAGTAATGGGTTATTTACTTGTGTATTCAGTGATCTTTGATTGGGAACCCATATTTGCTTGATCTTAATCTGTGGATATCAGGGAGTCTGAGATGCTTTCTCAAAAGAAAATTCCTCAAAAGAAAAGTTACAATCACTTCTCCCAAGAACTGGCAGGCACCTACAACCTAAGCTATGCCTCCTGCCACAGGCCCAGCTGACACTGACGTCTCCCTCCGCTGGCTTCCTTAGGCCCTACTGCAGCACCTTTGGGCTCCCAGGGAGCTCAGAGACTTCCTTGCTTTACGAAACAGTTTCACCTGTGTTGAGTCTGGTTGTTTATTGTGGAGGTCCCTCTAAATAGTCAGATAGCTGTGCCACAGAAGCAGAACGCTCATTTAAGTTTCTTAAAGATCACACTTGCTGCTCTATGGAGGGTAAACTACAGGGTGAATGCTGGGGAGGTAGCAAGAGGACACAGTCAGTCCTTCAGCTAAGAAATGACAGTGGCCTTAGTCAGAGTGATGGTTCTAAAGATAAAGAGGGTATACATGCAAGGTGGGAAAGTTGCTACTAATTCACTTATGCCCTTGTTTTTTTATGGGCACAAAAAATGTGTGATTAACCATGAACTTTCATCAATCTGCAACTGCTAGCATTCAACTGTTAGACTTACAAAAATGAAAATATTGCTGCTTATATTCGATAACATCAACGTGGTCAAAGGTGCAAGGACACAGGTACTGTCATCCACCATTATGAGGGACAAATGGAAACAGCATTTGTGGAGGATGTTTTGACCAAATCTATCAGCATGTTAAATGCATGCACAATTTCTCTGTTAGGAAATTCTCCATTGGACACATAAGATTTACACTGGGATATATTTAAATGAAGGTCCAATGTATCATTGTTTTTGACGATAGGAAAAAAGAGGAAAAGATAAAAGAAAAAGACCAGAACCTAATACCCATCAACAAAGAATCGGTTAGCTAAATCAAGATTCATCTGTATGATGGAATGCTATTTTGTCTTCCCCACAAAAAGCTAAGTCTAAAATGGAAAAATATACCTGATAATTTAAGTGTAAAAAGCAAAATGCAGAACAATGTGTATAGAAAGATTGTATCCATAAAAATATTTTAATAGCCAAATAAAAATATATACATTTCTACGCAGAGATCAGCATGAAACCATTTTCTTGGAGGATAAACAAGAAACTGTTAAAGTAATTTCGCTTTGCAGGAAGCAACCAGGGCTTCGGGGTAGAATGCAACTTGCACTTTTCATTTTACACCTTGTTTATACATTTTGAAAATTCCACTGCAAGCCACAATTGCTTTTATTTGAAGAATTTCGCCCGTTTTTATTGGACTTCCATTGATCAGGGCACCTGCTTCCTTGGTTATTACATTCCCATTCTACCTCCACATCAACTCTAGTTCTTCCCCCGCAGACCGCAAATATGCATTAGTCCCTCTAGTCTTTAAAAAAAAATCAACCTCTGCAAAGACCTTGAAAATCTATTATTAAGTCAAAACAAGGGATTTCAAGTAATATGTACAGGATAACCCCACTTTTATAAAAAAATTTATTGAGGAAATGCATTACACGTGTATAAAATGAAGAAAAGCCTGGGAAGATTTATTCATTCATTCAATAACATATAATGTCTTCCAAGGGCTGGGCACTCTGGGGACCCCAGTTCCTATACAGTGGAGCTGCGATCCTTCCTCGGCTGTAGACTCTAAGAGGGAACATGCAGGAACGGGTGCACGGCTATTTGCACTGGGGCAGGTGGTCATGGGTGAGCTCCGAAACCAGCTGCGTGCTTCTCTATATTTTCTGATTTTATTTATTTATCTATTTATTTTGCCTTGGAACTTCTATAATTCTCTCTCACACATTCCTCTGGCATGGCCTCTCTTCTCTGCCCACAGGCAAATTTCTACCATCATCCCTGCAATGTTTGGGGTGCACAGATACTAAAAGAAACTTTTCGTTGTGTAGCCGGGAGTCAGATTTAACCAGGTGCCCCATATTTCATCTGCAAAACCCTGCGTGTAAAACCACATGCCTCTGCCCTTCTGCACCTCTCTGAGGCTCCCTCACCTTCCTCACCTTCCTTTCTGGGGGGGACACTGCCCTCGCCTGAGCGCACTGTGGAAGGGCCCTTGCCCCAGCCCATACCCACCCATGTCAAATAACACACACCCCCGCACAGAATTCCCCCACAGGTCTCCATCTGAGGAGTGGCACCCCCATTCCTTATCTCCACACCAAGAGCCTGGACCCCACACCACCCCACAGAATGGCTCTGCCGTCTCCTCTGCTGCCCCTGCTCACCCCCGTGGCCACGGCCTTTGTGTCCAGGACCTGAAGTGTCCCACAGGCCTCCCAAGCCCTCCTGCCCCAGACACCAGAAACATTCACCACGTCGCTCTCAGCACAAACATCCGGGCTCAGAGCCTTGGCCCCCAGCGGCCTGTCGCTGTGTCCCCTGCAGCAGTTGGGTCACCTCTGATAGCTCTGTCCTGTGGCCGAGTCAACATCTCGCCTCAGATCAGCTGTCTCATTTTCACTTAACTCCTGTTGGAAAGAATCTGTCCCTCCACGGCTTATCTATATCCCGCATCCTAACACCCTTCCCGGCGCTGTGTGCAGTTACGGAATGGAATCAAATATAAAATGACCACCCCCACCCACCCCGTAGGAGGCGCAGGCCCTTTGGACCACACCGTGGCAGAGCACACACACCGGGCTTCGTCCCCGGCCCTTCTGCCTGGGGCACACATCGGCACCCCTGCCCCGGCCACCCCCGTCCTCTGTCTCTGTCCTCTGCTGACTCCCCAGGCCGCCGTGAGCCCAGGGACTAATTACATCCTCCTGGAGCTCTCTGCGCTTCACACCTCTCCGCCACCTTCGCAGCTCTGCCCGAGTACCCATTACACTCAGCTCCATCTGTCGAGCCACTTCCTTTCTTGCGAGAGCCTCAAGGAGCAGGCGGCAGGCAACGAGGCCCCTCCCGGCCCCCCTGCTCCGGCCTGCCTGGCAGCAGGGACCAGCTCCGCCAAAAGCTCCAGGGTTCCATGCAGAACCAGATCACAAGAAGACGCATTTTTGCAACCCATGGCCAGGCACAGAGTAGGTGCTCAACAAACGTGGAGTAAAGACCAGGAACCAGAAGGGCAAAGGGGGCGAGCCTGGCTTCGGTTGGAGCCTACTGTCAACTCTTCCTTTGAGCCTGTGTTTCCTAGGCTGGAGGAGTGGGCCAGCGACCACACCCAGCCCTCAGGCTCCTTATGACGGAGCTGACGCCTAAACCTGGGCGGGGTAAGCTTCAGCTCCTCCTCGAAATGTGTGCCTCGTCGCTGCGAGGGTAGTCAGGCTACCCCAGTGACTAATGCCGAATCCACCGTGGTCACCCAAAAAGTGACGGCCCGAGCTGGCCCAGGCCTGTACTCTCTCCCCAGGACCACAGCACCGCTGCTCCGGGGTCCCCAGCGAAGGCAGGGGTGCCGAGCCAGTTTATTTAACATTTAGGAAGCCAACACATTTTCTTGTACCTTGTCTGCGACACTTCAGCCAATATTTGCGTCTTTGGGATTCTATTTGTATGGTAATTTAAAAATAGGGTTCGGACTTACAGCCAGCCTCCCTCCTGAAACTCAGAAAGCACATTCACTTTCTAGACGGTAAAATAATGTCATAATTAAATATTACCATTTCTCTTCCAATAAAATCTGGTAACTCCTAACAAAATGGGTTTTCTGAAACATGATGTCGGTTTTCCCACAAAATTGCACTCTAGGGAAATTCTTTATTTTGAATGTGAGATCGAGACCACGAACTTAATCTCAACGCGATGTAAGAAAAATTGATTTGCTAAATTACAATAATTTTCTTGCATTTAAAAATCTGCGCTCTTCCTCTGGAGGCCGGCTCGGCGTTCCCCCACGCACGTCTTTGGGGAAGGGCCCGGGCGCGGGGATGTTTCGCTGCCTGTTTGTAACGCTTCCCAGACGCACTTGTTGGGTTCCAATTGGCGTTTCTGTTCCGAGCTGCAAACAGCTCCGAAGGAGGCGAGGCTGGGCTGCTACCCCTTCACCCCTGCCGATCGTGTCCAAGGGTGTCTTGTGCACGAGTAGAATCGAAGGTTCTCCACGTGGAGGGACGCGTGGGCTCCACAGCTGGCCTTCCAGGGGCTCCGTCTTCCCCAAGATTGGGTGGAGTGAGCGAGGCCGGTGGCCCGGGCTGGAGGCCGATGCCGGAGGAGGCGTGCCGGGTTTCACCCCAGCTCCCAACCGCCCCAACCAAAGCTCAAGAGGGCCCCCTTGTGGAGACTCCCCAGAACAGCCCTGCAAGTGGTGCGCTTCCCCCATCGCCGGGGTGGCTCCGGGTCACCCCTGAAGTCTCTGGGAGTTCTCAGAACCCAAGACGCCTCATGGGGACCTCCAGGCTCCATCGATGTCTTCTCACTCTTTGTAGACAAGAAGGCTCTTGGCCCCTAGGGAAGACCTGGTGGACATCTGTTTCCCAAGACCTCGGGAAGAGCTAAGCTTCTCAAGGCGCCAACGAGGATGGCAGCCTTTTCTAGGCTCTGTGGGAAGTCTTGACCAACACCCACATAGACGTCTTCTTTCTTAGAAGATGTGTCAAAACCTTGTGATTATCTGGCCAAATTCCTGTTCTTCAGAACAATGAAAGCTTCAGTCTGCTGCCAAGAGAGCCAATAAAGATTCCATCCAACAGGAGACTTCCGGAGGTAGATTGTGTTTAACAAACAGTGACTTCTTCCACACCTCAGGTGCAGGTGCCCAAGGGCTCCCCAAGACCCAGGGGCTGAGAGCCACAGCAGGAGCTCCGCCTGCCTCCCCTCCCCTGCTCCGCAAGGCCGACGGCACAAGTCGGTGGGGCGCGTGGACCCAGTTCAGCGTAGATCGGGGATGTCTAAGGACACGTGCACCGCCCTGGGGACACAGATGCAGAGTCGAGCTAACAAACTTTGTCTCCAAGACACCAGAACATCTGGGCAAAGAGGGAAAGACTCCCATCAATCACCCTGATGCTTTGACTATTGGGAAACAGCTGGGCTTTGGCTGGAATTTTCTTGTTTTCATCTGGGTGGAAGCCCCAGCCAGAGCAAGAGTAATTAGCATTACCATGGGACCCAGGGAGAATTCTGAAGTGAAGGGTGTTTGTTCTGGAACATTCCTAAACAAATAAACAGAAAAATCCGGCTTGGTGGGCCGGATCTAGTCTCCCCAAGTCCCCCAAAGCTTTCGTGTTCCTTGAGTGGTAGACTTCCTTTTCCCTTAGCAGGAAATGCTAAGCACAGGCTGCAAGGGGTCTTTGGGGGCTCATGCTCCTCTCTACAAAAGGCTTTCAGTCTTGGCACTGAGCAATTGCATTCTCCCGGCGGCCACCTTTACACTCATGCCTTCGTGCAGCCCAGCCTGGGACTGTTTGTGAAGAAGTGGGCGGACAATGACAAGCCAAACTGTGTCTCCTTCAAGGGCTTTCGAAGCACGATTTCCCCATCTGAAGACCTGCTGCTTCTCAGGTTGGTGACTTCCGGGTGCCGGAGCCCTTACGAGCTCCCCAGGGCAACCTTCAGCTCTCAGAAGATGGCACTTCCCAAAGGTCTGGGACTGCCAGAGTGGGGGGAATGGACATTTCTGGAGCACACCACTTCTGAGGATCCCGTGATTGCTAATTCCCCCGCCCGCCTAGGCCCTGAGCACAAAGACCCTTGGAATTTTTTTTTTTTTTTTAAGATAAAAGAATGAAAACACATTAACAAACAGACACAAACGAAACAACACCAAAACAATAGAAGCAATACAGAATTTCAGACAAGGTGATAGGAAATTAGCAATGGTTGTTGTATTACATATTGTTATCTTTAAATTGGTTACTCAGTTAAACAAATATAGGCCTGTAAGACTGATCAAACAATTAAACATTAACTGTTCCTTTCAATAAAGCAATAAAAATCAGTAGTACAATTGTCTTAGCTATCCTGTGTATACATATATACATATTTTTCCCTTCTTTCTTTCTTTTCTCTTTTCCCTCATCCCAGTTGTTCTTTCTTTTTGAGAAGTTTCTTTCCCTTTCACAATATCCAATGTACCTTTTAGATTTTACTTACTCTTTCAGATTCTTACACTAGTGAGACAATACAGTATTTATACATGCAGGTCTGATTTATTTCACTTATGAGTATGGTCTCTAGTTGCATCCATTTATATAAAAGCCTTGAGTTTATCTTTCTTTATAGCTAAGTAATATTCCACTATGTAAAAATACCACATCTTTTTTATCCATTTCTCAGTTGATGGGCATTTGGGTTGCTTCCACTATTTAGCTATTACAAATTGTGCTGCTATAAACATGGGTGCACATATATTGCTGTGGTATGATGTTTTTAGTTCTTCTGGAGAAATACCCAAAAAGGAAACAGCTGGACTGAACGGGACCTCTAATCCTAGTATTTGGAGGAATCTCCAGACTGATCTCCTCAGTGGTTGCACAAGTCTGCACTCCCACCAACAGTGGAGAAGGGTTCCCTTTTCCGCACAGGCTCACCAGCATTTGGTATTGGTTGATTTCTTGATGTCAGCCATTCTTTCTGGGGTGAGATGGAATCTCAGTGTTGTTTTAATTTGCATTTCTTGAATGACTAATGATGGTGAACATTTTTTCATGTATTTATTTGCCATTTGTATATCTTTATCTGAGAAGTGTGTATTCATCTCTGATGCCCATTTTTGTGTTGGGTCTTTGAATTTGGGCAGGCTGATTTTTAAAAATTCTTTCTATGTTCTAGATAGAAGTCTTTTGTCTGACAGACAGTTGGCTAAAATTTTTTCCCAACTTGTGGGTTTTCTTTTCACTCTGCTGGTGATTTCTTTAGAGGTGCAAAAACTTTTCAATAGGATGAGATCCCAGTTGTTGATTCTTTGAAGTAAGTCCCTTGGATTAAACAGATGGTGAGACTAGATTAGGACCTAAGGACAGACATGACACGTGTCTGCAGACCAGCTACCCCCAGCAGAAGGCCCTTGGCCCCTTAGAATTATGAACTGGCTGGCTTATTTGTATGATTGGCTGGCACCGGCACAGCCAATCACCCCGTAGCCTTCTTGGGGGGTTTCGTCGGAGCCCCGCATGTTTCTGCACGTGGATTCATTGCAAAGCTCACCTTTCACTGTGAGCAACCCCACAGTGGCTGCCGTGCCGGCAGCCGGGCTCGAGCTCGCGGGCCAGGTGGCTGGCACGCAGCAGCCAGTCCGGATGATCAGACAGCGGCCTCCTCTAATCCAGGCGCTCGTTGTCTGGGCCGGATCTGTGGCCGAAACTGTGATTTTAAATGTCATGTATAAGCCTTCAACTCCAAACATTCTAGGCGAATTACAGCAAAATGAGGGTTTTGAAATAAACCAGAGAGTTTCAGACTTTTACATTTTTTTTTTTTTTTTTTTTTTTAGTATTTTCTTTAAAGCAAATCTTCCTCTAGATCCCAGAGCATAAATCTGAGCAAAAGGTGGAGTTAACTTGGGCCAAAGCTGGGCTGGGACGCACTTAGAAAGTCTCCCCTCTTTCCCGACGAGAACTCGGGGGTCTTGCCAGGCCGGCCAACATGAAGACTTCTAGTACTGCAAACCCTTTTTCTGACCTGTGCTCTGTCCCACGCGCCCGCGCCCCCCCCCCACCGCCCGCACTTGAAATGTGGCCGGTGACAACTGAGCGAAGGTGCGAGTGTGAAACACACGCTCCATTCTGAAGACGAGGTATGGGAGAAAAGCAAGGCGCATAACTCACGAAGAGCTTTTATATGAATTACATGTTGAAATACAGTACTAGACTCAGGTAAAATGTTAGTTAAAATTAATTTCACCAGTTTCTTTTTTGGCACCGAGAATCGAACTCAGGACCTTGTGCTTGCCGGGCAGGTGCTTGTGCTGCTGAGCTGTATCCCCAGCCCCCAATTTCACCAGCTTCCTGTTAGGTCCTGTTCTGTGGCTGTAAGCAAACATCCTGTGCTAGTAAAATTACACCGAAGGCTTCCGTGTATGGCTCCCACTCTGCTTGTACGGGGCCATGCCATGCGGCTAGAGGAAAATGAGAGGAAGCGGGAGTGACACCCCCCCGGCAGTGAGCACACCCAGCCTCTGGACTCTGGTCTCTAGGCACCATGCTCCAATAAAAAGAACTAGAGCTCCTTGGATAAGTGGCCTGTTCCTGGGCTGGGGCTGAGCACACACAAAGTGAGCCTGGAAGATCTGGCCCCAGGAAATAAGGAGGCACTCAAAAAAAATAAAAATGGCAAGGCCAGACTGGAGAAATGCCCGATAGACTTATCAAAGACAACCGAAGCAACCAAAATATTGATCGTAGTGGCATGCAACCTATCAACGAAAATAACTATCCAGGAGTTCACAGTAACAAAAATAACAGGTAAATATTTGGGGAGAAAACGGACAGCACTTCCCTACAGCACAATTCCAGCTACTAAATCAGAAGCCAGGCCTGGTGGCACATGCGCAATTCCAGCGCTCAGCCTACTGATGTAGGAGGGTTATCATGAGTTTGAGGCCAGAGTGGGCTGTGCCACAGGTTCAGAGCCAGTCGGAACTGCATAGTGAGACCCTAGCTTTAAAAAAAAAGTGAGAGAAAGAGAGAAAGAAAGAATGAATAATGATAGGGCTAGAGAATGGCCAGTTGGAAAACATTGCAATAATAATTGTAAGCAAGAATCACCAGCTGTCATCAATAGATGCTCAAATAAGTGAGAGCCGGGCATGTTGGCACACACCTATAATTCCCGCACTCGTAAGGCTGAGGCAGGAGGATCGCTGAAAGTTCTAGGCCAGCCGAGGCTACATAGTGAGTTTAAGCCCAGCCTGAACTGCATAGCGAGACCCTGTCGATAAAAATAAATAAATAAATAAATAAACAAATAAATAAATAAAATCAGTGGGAAATCATGAGAAGCTGGATGTTCCCATTGTCTCTAAGTATCCTCATAATGAAACAACTAATTATACAGAGAAAAATAGGGGCTAGGGCTGTCACTCAGAGGTATAGCACATGCCTAGCATTCACAAGGCCCTGGGTTCAATCCCCAGTACTTCGAGAAGAAAAACAGACAGAAAGAAAGAGAGAAAGAGAGAGAGAGAGAGAAAAACCCGATAATGCAGACTCCTGGTAGACCCTTCCACTGAGCAGTGATCAAAGTCAACAGCACCAGGAACGGGTCAGCTGACATCAGGGCCCCCTGAGTTGAAGAACCAAGAAGCCAGCTGAAAAGCCAAAATGGTTTCTACAGCATTTTCACAAAAATACCTAGGATGAACTTAATCATGAGGAAACATCACCCAGTCCCAGATTCAAGAACATCCTGTGAAATAACTGTCCAGGACCCTTCAAAAGTGCCAAGGTCGTGAAGGAGACGGAGATGCGTCTGAGACTGAAGGAGACACACCGGCTAAGTGTGGTGTGGGACCCAGGAAGGGGTGTGAAGGGGACAGTGGTCAGCTGGATGAAGTTGCAGACTGGCTGTGTTCTAAGGTTCATTTCCTGACTCTGAGCCTTGCTGGGTGCCTGCAGGCGATGGGAACCCGCACCGGGGTGAAGGCTATGTTGGAACTCACCTGCTTTTGCGACAATTTTGTTAAGTCTAAAAGTATTTCCAATGAAAAGTTGACAAACAAAAGCAGATAAAGGATTGCCGCATGTGGTGATACTATCTCGGGGAGAGGGTCACGGAGCAGAGCAACAGTGCTGGGAGCCCCCTGGGGGAGGCTGTGGAGAACAGGACAGGCAGGGGAGAAGGTGCGCGGAGAGGCTGGCTCATCGCTAGGGCTGCACAGAAATAATCACGGCCGGAGCTGGTGGACAGCAGCAAAGCCACGAGGTCACTGATTTTTTTTTTTTTGTCCCATACTGGGGTTTTGAACCCAGGGCCTTTGCACTGAGCTACATTCCCTGCATCCCCAGGTCCCTTATACATCTACTCGTTAAATGCTACTTACTTAAATATTAACCTTGTAAAAATCAACCTCAGATGCACTGCCTTTTTAGAAAGTCCAGTTCTCTGCAGAATGGGCTGTGGATGCACCAGTGTGCTAGGATCGCGACAGCTGTTCTCCAACACCCTTTAAAATCAGGCAGAACCACGGGGACGGGCCGCGCCTACTGCTGCACCTGGGCCCTTCTCACGCCTTCCCGCCGCTGGGACCACGGCTGTATCAGAACAAGCCAAGAGGGAGGAGGGAAATGGTGCTTTCCTTCTGCTGTTTTGCCCCCAGAAGGAAGGTAACCGAAGAGCAGATCTCTCTGCATCTGCTCCAGCTATGTTACAGACACGACCCTCCTCTCCACCCTCCTCCCCTTTGGGCCCCAGCGTGCTCTTTTTGCCATCTTGGAGCATGGGGAATGTGGGAGGGAAGCACTGGAGGCCTGCTATGTCATCTGCAGAAGAGGGACAGCCACATCCACCGAGGCACGGTGCAAAGGGGACGGGAGGGGCTCGTGTGATAGAATTCCACTCGCGGGACCTACCCAAGCTGGGCGAGTCCGCCGAGCCAGAACACAGAACACAGACAGCATTGCCAGCCAGAGTGGGAGAGGGGAGGGGGGCGTGGCCTGGCGGAGGAGCGCAGGAGAGAACATGGTCGCCCCTGGGTAGAGGGGCGGCTGCCCAATACCGTGAGTGTGCTAAATGCTACGAATCGCATACTGCACAATGGCTTAAGGTGCAGAATTGAGGGAAGGTGTTTGTTACTGCACTGTTTTTTAAACTGCCTATGAAACAACCACTTGTGGGGTGGCAGGAGCCAAGTCCCTCCACCCTTCCGAACCTCAGTCTCCTCATCTACACAGCGGGGGCCCGGGCAGACGCCACGTCACGGTACATGATGTCTTTGGGAATGGCCAGGCCAAGGAAGGGCTGCATCCCTGTGCTGGGGAACTGCCTCCCCTGGGACTTCTGCAGGGGTCGCGGCCAGGAGGACTGCCAGGCATGTGCTTCGTGGGCATGGGCGTCGTGGGGAGGCTCTGCACACAACCTTCCTCCTCTTGGTAGGGGCTCTGCGAGTGTCGGTTCCTCTTAAGGCCCCGGCCATCTCTGTATGGCTCTTGCCCAAGTGGCCCGTCCCTGGTGTTCTGACTCATGAGAACACATCAGGCTGTTGCAGACCACATTTTCAGCTCTGGGAGCCTGGTCTGAGCAATTGGGCACTCTAGATTTAATTCTGCAGGTAATTTGAACGATGCTATCTAATTTCAAATGTCCCTGCTCTTAGGAGTGCAGAAGCAGCATAATTTTTAATTAGTGGGTAAACAGTAAATAATGAACGGCAGTAAGTGGACACCACTGTTAATTAAAAAAACCATGGTTGATAAAAATCAATTTGGTCCCTGCATTTTAACTGAGTCTATCGGGTCCCTGCAAAAAGTTGTACAACCCAGCCACAGGACCATCTGCCTCCAGTTGTTTATCTTGTTAAGACTTTTCTAAGGGGGGAGCGGTGAGAGAATGGGAGGAAGAACAAGGAAGGAAAATCAAAGCCTGCCCCCAAAGCAGCAGTGGGGCAAATGTCATGGAATTATTTATAATTGGCTGAGTTTATTTTTGCAACCTTGAAGTTGAGGTTCACCAACGGACAAGAGGCGGCACGGGGCTCAGCCGGGGTGTTTCCACCAGCAGTGTCTGAGGCTGTTTGTGTGTGCGGTGAAGACGAGAGCTGAACCCTACCCCAGTCTCCGGACATAATTAAGCCCTAATTTCTCGCAGAAAAACAAGATAAACTAAAACACGGTCAGGGAGAACACAGTATCAGGATTCACGACAGAGGCAAAGGCCGGCCCTTCCAGCGTCTCTCCTCAGTGCCTTCGGAGGGGGCGCGGGAGGAAAAGGGTTTGTTTTCTTCTGAACAGAAAACATTTTCTCACCAAACCCAGTTTGATGGAAACAATGAGAATGTAATTCTCAGGGCCCATTCGCTATTTCACTCTAAAATGTAAGCTTGATTTTTCCTACAAGGCAAATAAGGCTGACCCCTTCCGACCCTTCTCGCTCTGCTTCTGTCCGCTCTCCAAATCAACACTTCAGGACAGATTTCATTGACACTGGTGATGTTCAAATTAACCTGCAGAATTGAATCCAGGGGACCCAGTGTCTTCCGACGAAGTTGGCTGCCGAGGCACCAGAGCTTGCACGGCACCGATGCTGAGCCTGTCTCTCCAACTCTGGGAGAGGACGCTGGGACGGGGCCAGCGATTAGCGCACCCCACCCATGATCGCATCCTGGCTCAGGTCCCTGCGGACATCCGCCTTGCGGCGGGTTTGCGCAGAACGACCCGGCTTGGCTCTTTCAAGGCTAGGGTGACAACACATGCGTGCAGGACACCCCAGCCCTGGCCGGATGTCTGTGTTCACTTCCTTTCTTTGGCTCATTGACACCAGCAGGTTAGTTGGCCCAGAACACCACGGGCCCCAGCGCTGCCTTGGGGTCCTCGCTCATCTGCTCGTGGAAAACTCAGCCAGGTGGTAGCATCCTTCAGTCTAGGTCTCCGAATCAGTCCCCTACTCCCTCCAAATCATCCCCGGGGGTGAAACCCAAGCAGCCCGGTTCTGGCAGCCTAGGCCTGAGTCCTAGCTATGTCACACTGGAGGGCCACAAACCGGGTGGAGCTGAGCCCCACCCTTCTCTGCCTGAGGAGGAAGATGACGCTGACACCAGCTCCAGGGGTGCTACAGACAGAAGAGGCCACGATGCACAAAAATGCATAGAGCAAGCCGGGCGCGGTGGCGCACGCCGTAATCCCAGCATCCGCCAGGCAGAGGCAAGAGGCTCACTGAGTTTGAGGCCAGCCTGGGCTACACATCAAGGCAAAGCTTGCCCTGGTGTCATCCATGTCTCTCCTGCCTTCCCAGCTCCCCAGGCAGGCTGGACGTCGATCCCAACCACCAGCAAACTGAGGCATCGGCTCTACCTCATTGTGCGAGGACACTGAGGTAGAGAGTTTGGGGTTGATCTGTTCACTCGGATCATTCTGAGGAGGCAGTAGGGACCCCCGGCTCCCCACGAACTCCATGTAGGAAGGTGTGAGTGGGCGCCAGGAGAGGGAGGGCCAGAGCACGTGCTTCTCCACCCGCCCGCAACCCCCAGGCCCTGGCTGGGGGAGTCTTTGCCACATCTGTCACCCCCAGCCAGAGCCTGAAGACGCAGCCCCTCTCCAGCCACTGCAGCTGCAGGCCCGGTCAAAGGGCCAGGCCGGAAAGCCTCTGAGTGTCAGGCATCACTGCCATGTTTGGACACCGCACAGGCCTCCCTCAGCATCCTGCCGCCTGGGCTGTCCCACCCATCCTGTCAGCATGGGAGGTTTCTGCGGGAACCGCCGCTCTTCAGCAGCGGAAGATCTTGGTGCTCCCCTCGGAGCAGCGCCTAGATGAGGCGAGCTGTCCCGCTCTCTGGCTTGACTTGTCCCCACGGCCAGGGCCACGCACATCTAAAGGTCACCCAGGAAGACCAGAGCCCCATGCGCGACCCCTGCCGCTCACATCCGCCTCTGACCACTTCCTTCCTGGACGCGCCCACTTCTGCCCAGGCTCGGGGACCAGGACGGTGTGGCCTGCACGGCGGGCCTCCTGCCTGGGCACTGGGTATCTGCGCATTGGCTGTGCCCTCATTCACTCACCACCCGTGCAGAGTGCCAGCTGCGCACCAGGCACTGGCCGGGGTCTCACGGAGGCAGGGTGGGGGACCCACGGGGCCGGCGCAGGGCTGCGGAGGGGGGTGAGCAGCCAGACGGGCACAGGTCGGACAAGCGAGGCCCGTTCCTGAGGAAGCGGCCTGCTCTGGGGCGGAGCTGGGTCCCCAGATCGGAGTGGTCCCTGTCTAGGAGCCGTGGGCACTGCCAGTGGGGCCCAGCTGCAGCAGCCACTCCACACCTCGGAGTCTGGCACCCAGAGCTGAGCAACCCAAGGCTCCCGCCCGGGACCTGGGCCGGCTGCCTTCCAGGGGGGCTGGGCTGGGAGCCCTGCTACCTACCGAGCTGGGGCCGTGGCTCATGGGAACAGTGAGGTGGGGCGTACCCAGGGATCTCTGACTCCATGTGTCTGGTCTGCAGCTAGCACCACGGAGGCCATGGGGAGCAGCCGCTTGCGCTGGGAGCCCCGCTGCCAGCAGCCAGTGTCCGAGGGCACGCCTGTCACTGCCGTCTTGCCCCCGCGCCTCGATGGGCCCTGGATCTCCACTGGGTAAGATCCCCTGGACCCTTGATGATGGGCTCCTAAGTTGGGAACCATTTCCCTCTCTGAGCCTCAGTTACCACATCTGTGAAGTGGGCCCAATCTCCCCGGTTCCTGAGGGGCTTGGGAGCTGTGAAACATGATTTCACTCACTTTCCCTCCCTCTCCAAATGGCACCTGGAGCAGGGACCATAGAACAGCAAGGGCACATGGGGTCTGCAGAGGGACATGCACTAAATATACAACCCCAGAAATAAATACTATAAACTTCAGAACATGCCAAACTCTGAAATGAAGGAAATCAAACTGAAGGTGTAATGGCAAATGACCTAGAGAGGGGGTGGTCAGGGCTGGCTTCTTGGAAGTGGTGACCTCCAGCTGGGAGACTAAAATGAGTCCACCACACCGAGAGCCAGGGAAGACCCGGGTGAAGGACATGGTGGGGGCAATGGGCCTGAGGCGGAAAGTGGCAGCCAGAACAAGGCCGGGTGTCCCTGCCCGATTCACTTTCAACCTGATGGGCTCAGAGGCCAGTGGCCCTCACCTCACCATGCACAAAGCCCACGGCAGCCAGCAGAGAAGCCCCCCCGGCCAGGGCTGGTGGGAAAGGAGGGAAGCTGGGGTCGCCTCCACTTCGCTCCCTTCCGACCTCCTCCTCCTCCGCCAGAGCGTTCTGGGGTCAAGGACTGGACTCTCGGTGTCCTCCGCGCACCTCCTGAGCTCATGGAGAAACCCCACAGCCGAACATCTGCCTGCACTGCGGGGAGAGTGTCCCACAGAGCCACTTTGAATACATTCCTGGCTCTGCAGCTGCAGGCAGCCCCCGCCCCTCCGCAGCCCAGGGGGGACCCGGGCACTTGGTTCCAGGAGGGGGTCCTGCATGCAGGCAGTGGCTCTCACCCCGGAGTCAGAGCATCCTGGAGCAATTCTTTTAAGATGCTTCTTTCAGAACATTCCTTCTAGAAAGTTCCCCACTATTCTCTCCAGACAGGCCTGCTGCCTCCTGGGAGGAGTGCAGAATCGGGTCCAGGGCCTGAGACCCCCAGTGTATCCAATGTGACCTGCTGCAGCCTTGGGCAAATCTCCCTTCTCTCTATGCCTTGCCAGAAGCAATCAGGAGTGTGGGGGAACCCGCTCCTTTTTTGCAGTACTGAGGATTGAACTCAGGGCCTTGGCACCGAGCTACATTCCCAGGCCTTTTTAATTTTTTTATTTTGAGACAGGATCTCACTTAGTTGCTAACGTGCCCAGGCTGAGCTTGAACTGGTGAACCTCCTGTCTGAACCTCCCACAGTGATGGGATTACAACCGTGCATCAGCACACCCAGCTTCCCCTCCCTACTTTTAAACACCACCTGTTCTGATATTTGCTCACTATTTTTCTTTAAACCAACTTGCTTTTATTTACTTAAACATCTTCATTCATTTTTACAGCTTTATTGAGGTATAATTGGCACACAGTAAACTGCACCGACTACACTGTAATATAATTATTTTTAAAGGAAGCATAATATCACCCTGGATACAGAGAACAGAGCCACTTGCCATAAATAAGAAGTAACTGTAAAAAGAAACTCAATGAAACAAAACAGCATAATTAGAGTCTCTCTAGATTCATGGCCTACCTAAGGCTCCAAGTCTGTTCTCTCTGGGAATAAAAAAAAAAAGAAAGAAAGAGACTGGCGTTAAAGATGCATAAACTCTGAACACAGACTTTCCCCTTAGCATTAGCCACAAGATGGAAAGAAAAGAAAAGGGAACTGTTGTTTTGTGATACCGTATTCCCTCTGCTCCAGCAGCCTTGGCATTAGGAAAAAAAAAAAAAAAAAAAACAGGAAAATAGTAGCGTGAGTAGAGGGACCTGGTTAGGGTAAAATTGTGAGTGGGGGTTTATCTACCATCTGTCCCATCTGAGCCCTGATATGAGGTCCCAGGGCATGACTGTGACTTTAGGAGTCCTTTAGCTTCCCTATCTCTTCCCCTGAAATTGTTTGCATTACCAGCAGAATAGAGCCTGGGGGGCAACGCCTGCCCACCACCTGATTTTATAAATAAAGTTTTATTGGCACACAGCCAGGCCCATTCATTGACATGTCATCTGTGGCTGCTTTGGCTCTACAGCTGCAGCCTTCAGTGGTTCCAACAGAAACCATCTGGCCCACAGCATGAAAAGTATTTATGATCCGACCCCTTTGCAGAGAGAGCTTCCCAGAAAGCCCTGCATGGATCCCAGGTCAGACAAGTTAGCATATCAAAGAAGAGGGGGGATGATGCTAGCAACCCTCTCTGGGCTTCGTTCATTCCTTTATCGCTTAGGAAGGACACAGGGAGTGACCAATGTGTGTAGCTCTGTGCCAGGTTCCGGAATCCAGGGGAAAAAGCCAGGGCGCTGCCTCCTGAGCTCACAGTGCAATGCCCACCCCGCCCCCACGGTGGCCAGTGCCCGAGGATGGAATGGAAGGAGCATTACTGTGGACGCCTCGAAGCACTGTATAGAAGCCGGCCAGCCCCAACAGTGCAGATGACTCCCCCGCTTTACCCAAGGCAACAGACTGTGGGCATCCAGGTCTGAGCTCAGAGGAAGCTGGAATGCAGGCTGGGCGATGGGGCTCCGGAGCTGGCGCTCACTGCTCTCCCCACCTCATGTCTCTTCTCCCTGGCAGCTGTGAAGTGCGCCCAGGACCAGAGTTCCTCACCCGCTCCTACACCTTCTACCCCAATCGCCTCTTCCGCGCCTACCAGTTCTACTACGGGGACCCCTCCTGCCAAGAGCCCACCCACTCACTGCTCATCAAGGGCAAAGTCCGCCTGCGCCGGGCCTCCTGGGTCACCCGGGGTGCCACAGAAGCTGACTACCACCTGCACAAAGTGGGCATTGTCTTCCACAGCCGCCATGCCCTGCTTGATGTCACCAAGCGCGTCAACCAGACTTGGGCGGACCAGGACTGTGTGGGGCGGCTGCCCCAGGCCAGAGCCTGGCTGCCTGGGGCAATGTACGAGCTGCCGAGCACCCGGGCCCAGGGGGACTGCATGGCGGCGCTGGGCTTCAGCATGCACGAGCTCAGCCTGGTCCGCGTGCAACGCCACCTGCAGCCACAGCCCCGGGCTGTGCCCCAGCTGGTCGAGGAGCTCTACCTGGGAGACATTCACACCGACAGGGCAGAGAGGCAGCACTACCGGCCCACGGGGTACCAGCTCCCGCTGCAGAGCGCCCTGGTGAGTCTGGGCCCCTGGGAGGGGAGTTCTAGGGCCCAGCCCAGCGGGCCCTGTATGACTTTGTCCTGCTGAGGGTCCTGTCTGTCCTTCTCCCATCACTGCCCTTTACTCTGGCCTGCACATGCCGTTCCCCCTGCTTGAGACGCCTCTCCCCGGGGCTTTACAGGATGCCCCTGCTGTTGTTCTTGTTCCTGGTGCTGCCTCAGCAGGAAACATGGGTTTGTTCCCCTCACCTCCATCCTTTATGGCCCAGATGTGGGCCCCGTGGCCCTGCAGGACCCATTTCTGCCTCTGCTGAGCACAAGTCTTGGGCAGTTTTCCCCTTTTGGTGGTTCTCCAATCAAATGTCCCCTCTGGCACTCGACCCTTTACAAGGGCAGGGCTATGGCACCAGCTGGCACAGGGTCTGGCTCCTGCTCAGGGCCAACAAATATTAATGAATCGACGAGGCAGAGAGCACCTGTTCCAGGCTGTCCTGGGGCTGCGGCACACTCTCTAGTGTGGTCTTCCCGCGATGCACACCTCCTTGCGATCGCGTTGTGTGCAGCAGTATGAGCCTCGCGCTCTCAGCACGGGGCCTCCAAGAGAGTGCAGGGCCGGGCGGGGACGGGGCTCTGCATCTCTAACCTCGCCCAGGCAGGCAATCTATGGTGCCCTCTGGGCCAGGAGGTGCCAGGAATAGCTCTCTCTGCGAGAAGCACCACAGGCTCTAAAAGCGAACCTCGCCGAAGCCTTTGACCCGAGATTGTAAAGGAAGCCATTGCAGACACACTGGCCTAATCTGGAGAAAATCTTGGAGCCCTTTTTGGCCTGGTGAGCAAACGGACAGAAGGAAAGCTGTCTTTACATACATAACGTGCCCCGGCACATAGTAGGACAAGCGTGGGATTCTCAACCTTGTTGGTGTCTAAGCCAGAGAGGGCAACTTCTCATCCCTGGAAAGCCCCACTGGAGATCGGCAAAGCCTAAAGACCCTCCCTCCCTTCCGAAAAATGCTCTTAAAAGCGTAAGATAAAGATACACTGGGTTTAATGAAAACCAATCCCATTAAGATACAGTAATGCAGTTACCGAGGTCTTAAGCACGAACGTGTGACACAGAAACACTGCAAGTAGGAATTCTTTTCTCACCCTCACGTCCAAGCAGGGATGCGTGTCAACAGTGCTCCCTGTGTGTGACACTGACGACACTGTCAGAGTCTGCGGATGCTGCTGGGGTGTGCTGCCTACCTTCTCAGTTAGAAGACGCTGAACTCTAGTTAGTGAAGGGTAATGGCCGTGAAGCTGAGGTGAGGGCTCTGGCTTAGCAACTTCTGTGCAAGGCACCCAGTGAATATTTTTTCAAAGTGCAAATCAATAGAGGGACAGAGGAAAGGATGCGTGCAGCCAGCCCATGAAGTGCCCGCTGAGCCCTCAGACCCCTCCGCACATATTAAGTGCTTGCTGTGCTTGAGACACTCAAGGGTCTATGCCAGACAGGGCCATGCCTCGCCTCCAGGAGCAGCCACTTGTCCTAGCCCCACGGTAGGCCACTGGGGATGAGACAGTCCCCAAATCCAACCGCCTCCCACTTCCTCTCCCGCTCCCTCCCCAAAACCCAGGGTCTGCGTAGCAGAGGGGGATATGCCACGGTTCTTCGAATCAAAAAATCAGCCTCGGGGTTCTTGGAATGACCTGGAAATTATCCCCCTTTCAGCCGCCAATGTTCCGGGCTGCTGTGGCGTTCACCCTACGTACATAGAGAAGGAGGCACTGGTGGCGAGCTGATCGCCAGCCCTCGCCTCCTCCTTAGGAGGGGAAGCTGCTCGGAATGCAGAAGGCTGCCAGGGCTGCCAGTTGCTGTCCCTGCTCTCCCTGCTGTGGCCCGCGAGGTGATTGAGAAGCAAGACACATAGGAACGTGTGCATCGGTGAGCAGTGCCAGATGTCCAGACATTAAATTAAATGTCCGCTCAGCAACCCCCCTCCCGAGGTGGGAGACAATTTCAGAGAAGGAAATACTGCAGATAAATCCCCAAATAACGAATTAGTTGTTACCTTATGCTCTCCGGAACCCAAGCCTTGTCCACGACCCAAACCAGATGGTAAACATGAACATTTTTAGAAGTTAATTTAAAACCAATTTGATCCCCACATTCATTGCCTGGATAGAGAATCCTAATCAATCAGCCAACACACAACCAAACTCGTCTGAGCCTGGTGTCACCTCTGGGGGTTAATTAGAAACTGTTATGTTCTGTTTGAGAAATAACTTTATATAACAGGCTTAAGCCAGTGAGAGTTTGGCTTCCACACAAGAGTGAATTTGGCTGGCTGGGGGCCTCGTTTATTAACATGTGCAACTCTGGACCTCTGCAGAAGGGTGCCTGGGAGGTGTTCGAAGGCAAGGGGAGCCTTGTTTCTCTACCACCTTCAAAAGTTTCCAATATGTAATCCCAGCTCCTTGGGAGGCTGAGGCAGGAGGATTACAAATTCAAGGCCAGCTGAGGCAATTTAGTTTATCTCAAAATTTAAAAGAAAGAAAAAAAAAAGGCTGGGGATATAGCTCAGTGGTAGGGTATCTTTGGGTTTGAAGCACAGTATTCCACCCCCACCCCCAAAAAGAGTTCCCAAGGAGGAAATGCATTTCTCTCCCTTCTCTCCTCCTTAAAAGCTTGCGGCTCAGTCTCTGCTGTGCTAAAAATCTCTTCCCCCAAATTATCTACTAATACCCCCGGTCTCCCTCTGCACAGGTATCTCCGCCTGTGTGCGCCTGAGCAGAGAAAGGTGGCTCTGGAGTTGCTGTGATGTCATGCATCATGTGCTGTCAATACGCGTTAGTGTGACAACGGTCGGGATGTGGGTTAAGGAGCCTAAATTACAGTGCACTCTTATCAGCCCCGTCCCAATTACCGACACCCAGGCTAATAGGCGAGCCTGCCTCTCCATCACCGACACTTCCACGGCCATATATGCACATTTCAAATGCCTTTCAGCTCTCTGCATCAAAGATCCCCCAAACCAAAAGTGACCCCGTCTCCTGTGCTATGCAGATCAAGGAAAGCGTAGGTTCATCATCGAAATGAATAATAAAAGCTTCTAAGATGTGGCGATCCAAAAAAAGAAAGGAGGGGAGAGAAACCATCCCTGTCATCCAGTATTTCCCTCCTAATCTGGCCAGTGCTGCTTGCTTTTGGCATAACAATCTGTGCAGGTCTTTTGAGGGTTTTTTTTTTTCTCTTTTTTTGCATAAAAATATAGAGATCGGAGCTGATTTCACAGCTGGGCTGTCAAAATGCCCCCTTTCCCTTTGGACCCTGAGTTTCCCCAGGAATGGCAAAAGCAGGGGACTTGTGCTCATTCCCAGGTCGGCTTTGACAGGTGGTTCTTCTAGGGCCATTTATTGTTTAGAATGATGCTCTGGACTCAGCTCCCTTTAAAAAGGAAAAAAGAATCAGGAGATTGTCAGTACTGGTTCCTTTTTGGCCTCTGCTGAGGTTTTTCACTCCAAAATGCAGACTGACTACTCCCAGGAAATCTGATTTAACATCTGCTTCCTGTTGACGATGTTTTACTATAAACCCACCTCAGGAGAATCTGGAAAGCCGGTTAAAAAAGGGCCAAAGACGAGAAAAACCAGGTCAGGGCCTGGGGTGACCAAGGGCTGCAACAGTGCCTGCAATCTCAAGTGGAGCTGGTTTTCCCCGTTATAAAGAACGCCAGAAGGGACAACTTTGAGCCACTGTTCTTACAGTTTCAGCTACAATTTAGCCATTTCCTTAAAACCATTTCAGGAAACAGGGTTCCAAAGGCCTGAATATTCTGACCACCTCTAGTCTTCATTGCCACATTCCGTTGCCAAAAGGGTGGAGGAAAGAATGCTCACCTTCCAACCCCAAACTAACGATAAAAGCTCCCATTCTCAGCAGGAGCAGGGCCGCACGCCCGTCATCCCAGCATTCTGGGAGACTGAGGCCGGAGGATCCCAAGTTTGAGCCCAACCTGGACAGCTTAGTGTCTTGGTGAGACCTTGCTTCCAAATAAAAAAGCAAAAGGGCTGGGGATCTAGCTCAGTGTAGAGGTGCTGGGTTCAATCCCCAGTTGGAAAGAAGGGAGAGCAGGAGGGAGGGACTCCAAAAGAGAAAAGAAAAGCCTCCATCCTGTAGGGGAAGCACAAACCGCTGCGAGGACCTGGCACAGAAATGGGGGGAGGGGCCCGGGCAAGTTCACAGCAGGTTGCGCTGGGCTCCGTTGGACCACTTCCAGCTGGGACTCCTGGGCCGGCCCAGGGCCGTCTGGATTTCGGCTTCCTCAGCTAGGCTAGGGCGCGTGAAGGCTCGAGACGAGTTGAGCGGCACAGTTCTTAGGAATGGCCTCAAAGAGTGAGGGGCGTGAAGGATGAGCAAGGAGAAAGATTAACTCTAAAGATCCAGTTTCAGGACCAAGCAGGCTGCGTGGGAGGAAGGCAACATCAGAATCCCGAGGCGCAAGGCCCACCTTCACTTCCATTCGCTTTCCATTGGCTCATAAACAAGCTGGTACTTGCTGTGAGCCGAGCCCGTGCTAGGTGGGGAGCCCAGAGGCAGTGAGGGGCTGGGGGTGGCAGGGAGTGAAGTGCCTGCCCGGGGAGCTACACCCCCGGAGGCTGCTTCTGTGGCTGTTCTGAGTCTTTCATCAGAGACCTGGCAGAGGACAAGGAGCTGCCGGTCCTTGTAGGAGGGACTGCATGTGCAAAGGCCCTGGGGGCAGGAGGGACTGCATGTGCAAAGGCCCCGGGGGCAGGACAGCTCGCTGAGATCCAAGGGTAGCTACAAGGCCGTCCTGGGTAGAGACCAGGAGAGCAGGAGAGAGATGAATGCCAGACGGCAGGGCTCGTCCCTGGGTGCGGAGCCGGGGGTCCCTCCCACGCTGCACCCTGCCGCCTCCCCCGGGGCCGGGACAGTGACCCTCCTCTGTTTCGCCCGCAGCACCACGCGCGGCCCTGCCCCGCCTGCGCCCTC
>NW_004955445.1:1068403-1147287 GCF_000276665.1 Chinchilla lanigera
GGAGGCTGGGCCGTGGGCGTCGAGCGCGACGTCACGGCCACCAACGGGTGTGCGGCGCTGGGCATCCGGCTGCCGCACGTCGAGTACGAGCTCTTCAAGGTGGAGCGCGACCCCCGCGGGCGGAGCCTGCTCTTCATCGGACAGAGGCCCTCGGACGGCTCGAGCCCCGACACCCCGGAGAAGCGCCCCACCTCCTACCAGGCCCCGCTGGTGCTGTGCGGGGGACACGCCCGGGACGCCCCCAGGCCCGCGCCGCACAGGCCCCCCAGCCGCGGGGGCCCGTGCCTCCGAGCTGTCCCTGTCCCCCTTCTGCTCCTGCTTCCGGGGCTGACCTTCCTCGGGCTATGACCTCATCGGCCTCCTGCTCCAAGGCGGCCGGACAGCGCTGAGCCTCGGACTCCCGCCAGGCCGGAGCCCCTCGCCGTCCGGGAAGGATCGGCTGTCCTCCTGCCCCTGTGCCGGGCGCCGTGGGCGGCCTGGCCAGCTGTCGGCTCAGCCTGCGCCCCACGTGGCTACCTGCGAAGTCCGGCTGCCCCTGGATGCGGGATGATGGCCCCTGCTGTCTGAGTTTCTAAACGCTCGCCCCGGTTTTCACACTCTCCTCAGCTTTGGTAGTTGGAGGACAGGTGCCAGCCAGGGGGCCACCCTGAGGGTCCCTGCCCAACGGCTCCCTGCCCCGCTCTCTTCCTCGCCCTTGAGATTGTGGAATGGGACGGCTGAGATCCTGCGGAGCCTTTGGGTTGTGGTTTAAAGTTTATTAACTCAGACTTAGCAACACAGACTCAGAGCGAGACCATGAATTAAAGATGCCGCTTCAGGCTTTCAGTACTTCTCAGCTTTCTGGTAAAGGGCTGGTCTCTTTGGGGGCGACTCGGCTTCTTGAGTTCTGACTGCTGGCATTTGCCGGCATCTGCCTGTGCTTCTGCGAATCAAACCTCAAGCTGTCAGCGCTGCGTGCGGATAAATCCAGTCCTCCAGGGCCAGTGTGCAAGAGGAGAGGGCTCCATCTGAGCTGAGACTTGTGGCCTCCTCCGGCAGGCCGCGGCCTCTGAGGCTGCCTCCCCGCAGAACACCAGCGAGCGCGGGGCTGCGCTGGGGGCAGGTCTGTGGAGGAGAGCCGCGTTCCCAGCCTTTGAAAAGTAATTAATACTAATGACAGCAGCAGCACCAACATGCTCTGTAATTAGCCCTGCGCCACCATCCTAGTTTGCAGATTTTCTGTGCTGGGCTGACAAAGGAGAGACTCCAGGCTACATCTTTGGGGCCACCCTAGAAGGGGTCAAGGACCCCACCAGGCCCAGGGAGCTTGGCCTCACCCAGCTGCCTCACTGCAACACTAATGTACTGGTGCCCTCAGTTCAGCGGGGTGTGTCATGGTGGGGACAGGCCCTGGCCCTCTGCCCAGACTGTGGAATGAACCGGCATGGTGGTAGGCTGGAGAGTTCACCCTCTTCCTCCTCCCGATCCCTATCGCTGACTGCTGTCCCAGACCTTGAAGAACACTCTTTTGTGAGGCTCATGACGCCTTCCCAGGGAAGCCCTTGTCCTCGCTGAGATTGCGGAGTCTTCGATCAACCCGCTAAAATTGCTCAAACGTATTACTCATTGTTGAGGGGACATGAAACCCCACCAATATGCTCTGTAGGGCTCAGACAGCTATGAGTGTCCCTGGCATATGTACCAAAGTACAAGAAAGAACTAGATTATTTATGGTCTTAGGCAGCACTGGGATGGGCGAGTTCCCAGCGGGGATGATGGTGCCTGTCGACAGTATGTCCACAGTTGAGCAGGTCCTGTATCTGAGGCTTGAAGGAAGCATGACACCATTTATCATCAAATTTGAATCTTTTAATAAAATTAAACAGCCTGAAAAATGTTCTTGCTGGCTATTAAAGTCAACCAAGGGGATTAAGGTTCTAACGAAAGGAACTGAAGCGTCCGACAGGGGATGTGTGAAGGAGAATAAAACCAGTGGAGGGAAACCCTGGCTGTCTTCGCTGTGCCTTCCTGCCCTGCCCTGCCTTTGTACAGCTCCCCAGAGCCTTCCACTGCTCTGAGACAAAAGCCCTGGATCTGGCTCCCTGTTGCCTGCCCGGTACAGTATGGGTCCTCATTCCTTGTCCACATGACCTTTTTGTGATCTGAGCTGTCTCTGCCACTGGGCCTTTGCACATGCCCCCATCCCTGCCAAACATGTCCTCCCCCAGACTGCCAGAAGCTTGGCTCTTTCTTTCCATTCAGCTCTCGAGCCCCGTGTCAGCTCCTCGAGGAGGCCTGCCGTTAGCCACCCCAAAGCAGCCCCCTTTCCCCTCATCCTCTACCTGTCCTGTTTTGTGTTCTGTATAATGCGTTCTGATCTTTCTGAAAGGGTCCTGTTTACTCACACACTTGCTCTCTGCCTCCTCTGTCTAGAAGGTCATTCACAGGGGAGGACGGGGCGCCCCCAAAGCCATCTCTCCCAGTGGGCTCAGCAGTGCCTGGCACCTGGAGAAAGAGGCTCAGTACACACTGCTGGCCAGAACGCCTCACAGACACCCGTGAAGGGGCCACCACCCAGGCCAGGTGTGGCGCCCCTGGGGCCCCGCTTCGGGACCCTAAGGCTTAGAAAAGAAAGGCCCTGCCCTGAGGTCACAACCATAGGTAAAGACCCAGACTCCAAACCTGAGCAGCTGGGGGCTGGGGATTTAGCTCAGCAGCACAGCGCCTGCCTGGCAAGCGCAAGGTCATGAGTTTGATTCCTGGTACCGGAAGAAAAACAAAAAAACAAACAAATCTGAGCAGCTGGAACCCAGAGCCAGAGACCCGGGCTTCTGTCTCCCAGCCCCAGCTACTGGGGGACCAGATTCGTCTATGTTTGGAGAAAGCGGTTTGGGGGTGCTCTGTGGGACCTGCAGGAGCCTTTTCCCACTAGGAGGTGTGCTGAGCAAGAGACCCTGCCCGGCTGCCCTGCGGCCTGCACTGCCCTCTCTCTCTCTGTGGCCTCCTTGGCTGGGAGCCAGCAGTGCTGACCCGAAACATGAAGAGGTAGAACTGTCGGTGGAGGTCAGCACCGCCCAGCCCATGGGCTGAGGCAGGAGAGTTCATTTCAGGGCCCGCCAACTCACCCACCCCGAGGCCCTCCCTTCCACAAAAAAACCAGGGAGCTTTCAACCCCTAGAAAGCAAGCCCCAGCCCATTTCAGAACAAAACACAATTAATGTTCTCCATTGTCTGTTCAGTCACGTTTGGGGGGTGGGGGTTGCTGCTGATAATTTCACAGTGCAACTCCCTGGAGAGTAAACGAGCTTTGTTTTTAAATAAAAAGTTTAAATTGTACACAGCTCAGAGGCCCATTAACTAACAGATGCTGGTTATCAAAAGAAGTTATTTCTTTGCCTTTCTCGAAGCGAATGTGTTTAATCTCCCAGCGGTGCCTCTGGGCTGAGCAGCAGCATGAGGCTGCCGGTGACGCGCAGCCGCCGGTGCACGGCCCTGCTCTGAGCATCCTCTCCCGGGAGCCTGGTGACTCAGGCGTGGGCCAGAGTCTCTGACGCAGGATGTGGAATTGTACTAGGACTGCGGCAGGGGCCGACCCCACTTACAGAGGCAGGCTGGGGCAGCGGCCCGAGACCTCTGATCTACTCCTGATGGCCTCAAGCGGCTGACGGCTGACTCCTTTGCACACCATGACTCCCCTTACATGGATGAGGGCAGGAGTACATCGCCTGTCCACACTTCCCAGAACGAAGCTTTCAAGCTCTGAGACCACTCTCCCCTTCCCAAGGCCTGCTGTGTCCTGCAGTCATGCGTGGCCCCCACTGTGCCCTGCTCCCCACCGGCCATTCCCCACGTGCACCCCTTCCTTCTTCATCACATGGGTCAGTGTCTGGATCTGGAAAGGTCCCGTTTGTTAGGCTCCTCTCCTTTGGAATGAGCTGACGCTGGACCCTCCTGTTCCCCACTGGACCCCCCGCCTGCAGAATGACACCTGGCACACAGGAGTTTAGCAAACACAGGCCCCGTCGGGGCTGGGGGCTCTGATTTTGACCATAAAGGTGACAACCACCCAACCAAGTGCTGGCTTGGAATTTCAGGGCTGCTTTTTTTCTTTCTATTAAGAACTCAGACCTGGGGTTTGTGGACCTGTTTGGTATTGACCTGGCTATTTCTCAAAGGGCATTGAGGACAATTATTGTTCCTGAATAAAAGGCCCCAGGGCCTGGCACAGGCTTCCTACAGTCTATCCCAAGCTTCTCATTTTACAAAGGCCAGGGAGAATGGGAGACTCTCAGCCCCACACAAGATCAGATCTCCATCCCAGCTTCTCCCCAGAGAAACGAGCTGAAACCTCGATCCCAGAGTGACGGCCTTCCTTAAACAAGGTCTCAGTGAGGATGGGTCTTTACCAAGTGCTGTATCATTTATTTCCTAGGGCTCATTCATAACCCACCTCTCTTTAGTTTACATCTGATATTTTTTAATCAGAAAAGAAAGTAACAAAAAAAGTAACTCAGAAAAAAATCAACAACATATAGACAGTCACTCCCCGTTAAAATCACCTGTCTGGTGGGTTTTTTTGGTACCAGGAATCGAACTCAGGACCCTGTGCTCGCCAAATGCTTGTGCCACTGAGCTATATCCCCGGCCCTCAGCTGTGTGTTTATTTATTTTTTTTTTTTTGGTTTTTCTTTTCCGGTACCTGGAATTGAACTCAGGACATTGGCGCCTGCCAGGCAGGCACTGTGCCACTGAGCTACCTCCTTGGCCCTCAGCTGTGTGTTTAGTAAGCTCTACATATACCTATTGAGTACCCACCAGACGCCAGGCTAAGATGAATGAGGGGTACACGCTTTCACCTCCTCTTCCAGTACCAACAATTATGGAGAAGAAACTGAAAGACACAAAAATCAGATGGCAAAACAGGAAAGAAGAAAATGCAGCCAGCAAGATTCCGGAAGCTGGAAAATTGAGCGTAATTTGTCACAAGCAGATTACAGAAGGCAAAGCCCATTCACGCCACACAGCCCCCCGTAAAGGCTTAGGATTTGGTAGCCCAGGCACCCAGAAGGCAAGACAGCAGGGTGAAACGGGGTGTCTTTACAGTAGCTCACAACTCTGTGAAAGGTAAAAGGGGTGGTAACCACCAGGTCCTCTCCCTAAGCCCTGTAAGGAACCAAAAGTTCAAATAGGGATTTTGAACTTGGCAGTAGTCTAGGGCAAGGTATCATGCCAAAATATAGACAGTAAATAAAAGGCTGCACATTAATGGTGGCATGGCACTTCCTCATTCTCCACATAGCTGCTAAAGATATGGTGGCCAAGAGTATGTTGCTAGACAGATGCCTGGAAGACTTAAGCCCTTTACCAGCAAGCTGGGGGTGAAGCTCAGTGGTGGAGTGCTTCCCTAGCACACATAAGGCCCTGGGTTTGATCCCCAGCACCATGGAAAACAAAACCCACCATTTTCCAGTTCCGCTCAAAGAATGAGAACAAACAACTTACACAACATTAAAAATTATAGTGTCCTCAGGGAGGTATATATAAATCAAAAGCAAATTACTATCAACAAATAATAGTATAGTGAGCCCTTCCCAGTGCTCGGCATGGCCCAGGAAGTTTATATTTATAATCCTATGAAAAGTTATTAGAATTTTTGCAAGTTAATTCCAATCTACCACTTCCAGTGCAACCCATGGCGAGAATAAAGACACTAAGGCATATTAGTAGTTGTGGGGAGCCAAGGGGTCCTAGGTCCAGCCGCAGTGATGGCCATCTGGAACAAAGACCTCGACCCAAGGCTGAAACCAGTTTTTATTCATTCATGAAGAAAGCAGTGGCTTGAGGATGAGTGACTGTGAGAACCATGGGAAGTAGGTGAGTCCTATGAGCTGACATCACCTCTGCAAATGCAGAGAGAAGGATGTGCAGAAAGAATTATCTGCATAACATAACTGAGGTAGTATCTAATGTTTTGGGGTCAGTGCTTCAGCTCTGATGTGTAATGTTTGAAGCCCAAGGAAGTTATAGCCTCTATCCCAAGGCGAAACACACTTGCCATCTCCAAAGACTACCATCAGCACCTTGGCTAGACCAATATGCATTGCTTAAAGCCAACTGAAGGGATAAGGAAAAGTCCTGGCCAGCTCTGTACATATCAGTACATGGAAATAGGGTTAGGCTCAGCCAAAATGGAGACAATTGCTCCTCTTTCAAGGAGAGTTGCCTAGGTGGTCCTCTACATAATAAAAAAGAAAGAAGTTGTGAAAATTACAAATATTGCTAGTGGAAAAAAGTCAAAAGAAGATTGGAAATTAAAGTTGAAATTTTTTTCCAGAAATAAAAGAGAAAAAGGATTAGGAACTCAGATGGCATTAGATTTCTTAAGGGGAACACTAGAAGCTGAAAATCAGTGGACCATGCTTTCAAAATCCTCAGAATGATTTTCAACTTTGTCTTTTATACCCAGTACAACTATCAACTAAGTGAAAGGGCAGAATGGCAAATTTCCAGATATGTAAATCTGTCAGAAAAATTATGTCCCATGTGCTCCTTTTTCAGAGATATGCTGAAGGATGTGCTCTCACAAAATTAGGTAGTAAAACAAGAAAGAGGAAACTAGAAGTCTTAAAAGAGAGTAAGGAAGCAATAACAGAGAATAAAGTGAAGGGGAAATTATGCAAGTATGTATATGCAGGACTGTCTTCTATTGCTCTACAGAAAGGAACAGTTAATGATTACTTGTTTGATCAGTCTTGTATGTCTCTATTTGTTTTCTTGAGAAACCACTTTGAAGATATCAATAAGTAATACAACAATTGTTAATTTCCTACAACTTTGTCTGTAACTCTGTTTTGTTTGTATTGTTCTAATGCTATTTTATAAATGAATGTCTGTTTGTTAATATGTTTTCCTTCTTTTATTCCTTAAAATTAAGAAGAAAAAAAAAAGAATAAACTGAGTGGTAGGGCTCGATAGCAGTCAGTCCAGAGAGGAGCAAAGGAATGGAGGGATCTAGAACTGACCTCTCAAAGCAATACATACAAATCACTCACTGCCTGATGTGTGGGAATGTGTGCAGCAGATTCACACCTTTGTCAGGTTTCAGTGCTGAACTCTTGATGGATACATCGAAAACTAAAGGAACAAAAGAGGATTTGTAACTCCAGGGAAAACAAAGGGTTATGCATAAAATGTCAGTGTAATCATAAAAAGTCATCCAAAGCACAGCTGCAAATATTTTCATAGTCTTTATTGTGTGGACATAGCCAAAATTATGGCAGAACTTTTAGGAGAGAAGAGGGAGGAGATCTGTGCTTGGAATGGGGGTGGGAGTTAATAACAGAAGAAACAGTTCAAAGTGCTAGCCTTGCTGCCTCTGAGAAGGGGAAGCCTAGAGTGATGTGAACTGCTGGTTTTCATTTTGAGCCCATTAGAACCATTTGGACTTTTTATTACGCACCCAAACAGAAGGAGAGGGGAGGAGGTGGGGGGGAAGGGAATATAAAAAGATGTGCTGTGTACGTGTATCAGCTCCCCATGATGAATATAATCATTATGTACTACAAACATGTACTAATAAAAATAAAAATTTTAAAAATTATGCACACAAAATGCTCTGGTATAAAAATACCCTCCAAACAAACAAACAAACAAACAAATAAATAAAATACCTCAAAACCAAACTGAACAATAAAATTATTACAGATAGCTAAGTTACTTGGAAATATTACACACAGTCAGACAGGGTGAGGCCCTCAACAGAGCCAGGGCAGAAGATGGGAACACATTGTAACTGTGGGTGGAGGCACATTCCTTAGAGGCCAGACCTCCAGACAAAAGATAAAATGACTACACCTACATGCTTCTCCTAGGGATAACAATAATGATTGATATTCTAAGTAGGCATCAATCACCTGCAAGGGGGGCCAGGAAGAGTCCCTGACCCACCCCCTCCAAGAGAAGTCCTTGTTCCTCCATGTACACTTGCTACATGATTTGCTTCCCCACTGGAGCAATACTGCCTGAGTGACTATACTTGTAATCTTATTAGCTGACTATAGTATTGTCTCACGCTATACCCACCTCGTGATTTTACTCCACAAAGCTTCCCCTGAGAAGCGGGCTCGTGGGTAACCCGCTTTCCAGGTCCCCCTCTGTCTCTCTTAGGCAGAAGATTTTTTTCCCCTAGTAAACATTTCCTGCTCTTAACCTCCACTGTTCCTTAGAATTCATCCTTCAATCTGGGGGACACAAACTTGGTGTACTGGACATCTAGCAGGATGGGAGTTATAATATTTCCCTTATTTGGGTTATTTGGAGGTCTGGTATCATCCCTATAACATTTTGGAGGTCCATGTAAAAGCCCCACCACAGACATAAAAGGTTCTGGTTTAATTCCCAGTTCCCACCCCTACCGTGTGGTTAGATCTTCACGTTAACCATTCCCAGAATATATGGTTGTAAATGCCCTGCCCTTCTCAGACTCCCAAAATGTATTGTTCTACCCCTCCCAGATTCTCAGAATGTACTGTTCTTCCCATAAAAAATCCCCTCCTCATTGTTACAGATGTGACATGTATTTGCCAAACAGGATGCGGTTTTAGGGTTTAAAAACTGCTCTCATCCCTTTATCGGGACTGGTCTGATCCTTCCCTGCGTGGAAGCTCTGTCAGTCAGTCCTTGGCCAGGAATAAAGGCTCGTCCTAAATGCCAATTGGCGGTCTGTGCGTCTTGGTGTTTGCCGGTCGGTACCATTTGGTTCATTTCTGGTTGCGAGTCCAGAACAGTCCAAACCAAGAGAAGTGGACAGAGGTAACAGTTTGCTTTTGTTTCATAGATTCTGGATTGTGACCCGGTTAGATATTCAAAAATTGTCATTCTTGTCTTTGTCAATTGCTTATGCCCTGAATTTTTCCTTAAATATATGCCTTGTCTTTCTCAATTGCCTACACTTGGAATTTTATGCTTTCTTTTTGTCAATTGCTTATGCCAGTTACTTATGCCTTGTCTCTTTTATACATTGTCCTTTGTTTAAAATGATGATAAATTTAAGTTCGGAACATGGGAAAGATGATGATTTGATTTTATGGGTAAAGTCTTGTATTCCTGTTTTGTATATGTTGCATTTGGACTAGTTTGGGGATTTACTAAGTTCCATGTGTATGTGTACATGCGTGTGTGTGTGTGTGTGTGTGTGTGTGTGTGTGTGTGTTTAATCATTCCCTAGCAGCACTAGGGAAAAGCAGTGTTAGAACACCCTGTAGTAGACTTGGTATAAAATTCTGTAAAATGGGTCTTTTTATGAAATCTAGTCTATACTTGGCTTAGGCTTTTATCTATCCCTTATAGAACTTTAAAGATCAGTGGTCACCCTGCCAACTGGTTAAATGCCCTAGACCAGCTGCCACTCTTGAAGCAGAGGGCAGATTCCCTGGCATCTTCTGGTGAATCTCCATTGAAGTCAATGGCCAATGGAATGTTGACAAGACAGGGAGCTGGATTCCCATCCAGAGATGAACCTCAATGAAAGCTGATGGCCAGGGTGACTCTCTGGTAGATACCCAAAAGTTCCTCAGTGGACACTAGCTCTCAACAGCCTGAATGGGGAACCAGCAGAAAAATCCCCACTTACCTATCATACTTTTGTCTCCGCTAGTAGGTTAGAACCCCCTAAGTTTTTCCTCTAACTCAGAGTTAACTTTAGAACCACCCTGTAGTTAGACTGCCGCTCCCTCCAGGAGGTCAAGCTGAGGCAGCTTGCAACAACTGTTCACCTTCTGTGGAGAAAAGCAACTATCAGAGAAGTGATTTGCACTTGTGCCTCTAAGAGTAAGAAAGGATTTTAGTCAGCCTTTCCCTTCTTTCTTTGCATGTAGAAAACTGATAAATGTGCCTTTACTCACATGCAGATTGCAGTTGCTAAGTGATCAGGGTAAGTTTAACTTGTGAGCTTCAGAGATTAGTAATTTTAGATTGAGCTTTGAATAAAGCATAGCCTTGTCTTGCTGCTCAGGAAGACTGCCTAGGTAGATAACACAAATGTATTAGAGGTTTCTTCACCCTAGGGTTCAGGGCAGCGTTTCTCTGAGCCACTTATTTGACTCTATCTCTAAGGGTGATCTCTTTTGCAGGCTGAAAAGTGCTCCAATTTGCCCTTGATATTTTCCTCACTCTTTTCCAAAGAATTGGAAAGTAGTTGTTCAGATCTCTTGATTATTGGTTTTGCTAGCAATGCTTCCTTCTTTGAAATGACTCTTACATCTGAAATCAATTGTACCTTGTGCTTTTAGAAGCACCTGCTGGAGTCAAAAATTTGAGTTCCTAGGGAAGATAGGATCGTGAGCCAGGGGCTAGTCCGACCCAACCTAACTTCTGCTTTCTGTCCAGATGGCAGCCACCTGCTTGAGTGGGTCACCTCAGGAGATGCCTTGGGGACGAGAAAATCAAGTAGAAATTAAAAGGGGGCCAATTCTTTCTCTTGTATTTTCAGAGGGGAGATTCAATGTCAAAATCTCCTACTCTTTTAGGATGTATTCTTAAACACTGGAAAATGTTCAACCCTCACATATTGAGAAAAAGTGATTTAATATTTTTCTGCACCCATGTATGCATGCTTACCCTCTGGAGCCAAAATGGAATGCAGAGGCAAGTAGTAATTATGATACTATTTCACAACTAGAATCATACTGTAAGAAAGAGGGAAAATGGTCAGAATTGCCTTATGTTCAGACTTTTTTGCAGTAAGAAATAATTCTTATTTGTATTCAAAATGTAAATATAAGCCACAGGGAGAGTGGCAACTATGAGACTACTCATGTTCATATGTGTTTTCCTCTTATGACCTAAGCCAGATCAAACAAGATCTAGGAAAGTTTTCAGACAGCCCTAATAAAGACATGGAGGGTGGAGGTCTTTCAGGGGCTTATTCAGACCTATGAACTGGAAAGATGTAATGTTACTCTTAAGTCAGACTTTGAGTTCTAGTGAGACACAAGCAGCACTACAAGCTGCTATTACATTTAGAGATGAATAGTACCTTCATTTTAAGATATCAGAAGACAGGCAGCCAGAGGGAAAGCCAGTTCCTACTGGAGCCCAAGGGACTCTATAGAAGACCCCCACGGGCCTACCAACCAGATGGGAGACCGGAATAGGAGATATTTTCAGACATGTATTCTTAAAGGTATAAAAAGAATGAGAACTAAGCCTTTCCGTTATTTTAAATTTTCAACCATTGAGACCCCCTCTGCCTTCTTAGATCATTTGTGAGAGGCACTGATAAAACATACCTCCCTAGCTCCTAATTCGATAGAAGGACAGATTTTTGTTAAAGGCAAATTTACTGCCCAGTCAGCCCCAGATATTAGGAAAAAGCAGCAAAGGGTGGCTTTTGCTCCACGTAGCACACTTGCTACTTTAGTCAAAATTGCCTCCTCAGTATTTTTTAATCAAGGCCAGGAAGAAGCCAAGAGGAGAAAAAAAGAGACCAAGAGAAAATGCCTGCCTTTGTTGTGGGCTTAAAAGAAACCCTATGTCTAATTCTCAGGGTTCCAAACAGAGCTTGATGACCAAACTCACTTGCTACCACTGAAGAAAGCTAGGCCACCTTAAGAGGAACTGCCATAAGGGTCCCCTGAGCCACACCCTGAAAGCAAAAGTGACCACTGGAAGTCAAACTACACTCTGAGGCAGAGGACCCAAAGCTCAGACCCATCTCACCACCTGGTCCAGCAAGGGCCCCAGGGCACCCTCTGCCTTCTCCCTCTGGCTAGACTATCATCCCCATTCAGGGAGACCTGGAAATCATGACTATAGAGCGAAAAGAAACTACCCTATTGCTGGGTACTGGTGCATGTCTCTCAGTCCTTCCTTTCAACTCTGGCGTTCCTTCCAGGCATTATACCTCAGTGAAAGGAATCACTGGAGAGGAGGTAACTCACTATTTCTCACAACCTTTAGGCTATAATGGGGATGGTTTTCTTTTTACACATTCCTTTTTAATTATGCCTAAAAGTGCAGTTCCACTCCTGGTAAGAAATATTTTCTCTTGCATGAATACTGTAATATATGCACCTAGGTCAGGTATGTTTCCTCCTCCACATGGGGACAGAAATAAATCCTGAAGTATGGACAACTAAAGGTAGAACAGATAGAATAATAAGAGCTGCTGTGGTGCAAATACATCTCAAAGATCCTACTATTTTTCCTCACCATAGACAATACCCTCTAAGGTCTGAAGTTAAGAGAGGATTGTTGCCTATGATTGATAAGGTAAGTGCACAAGGACTATTCAAACAGTGTAATAGCCAGTACAATGCTCCAGTCTTGGAAATTCAAAACCCCGGTGGGGAATGGAGGTTCACACAGGACCTTAGATTGATAACTAATGCAGTAGTCCAACCCACCCAGTGGTACCTAACCCATACTCTCCTTTCTCAGATCCCAGAAGATGCTGGCTGTTTTTCAGTGTTAGATTTAAAAGATCCTCTCTTTTGTATTCCTTTATATACAGATTCCCACTTTCCTTTTGCTTTTGAAAATCCTTACAACCAGTCCTCCCAACTAATGTGGACTGTGCTTCCTCAAGGACTCAGAGTCAGTCCTCATCTTTCTGGGCAAGTGCTTTCCCATGACTTGTCATGTTTTGAATTTTCACAGGTCACGGTCTCGCAATACATAGATAGTATACACTTATGTGCCCTCTCAGAAGAGCTCTCTAGCCAAGGCACACATGCTCTGCTGAATTTCCTAGCAGACAGGTTTTATAAGGTTTCTAGGGATAACTCTGCAGCCTTGAGGTAAAATACTCAGGGCTTAACATACCTAAGAGAGCACAAAGGCTGGGGAAAGTAATAACTAAAACAGTACTTTCCTTCCCAAAGCCCAAGGTTCTAAAACAGCTAAGGGGATTCCTAGGAATTATAGGCTTTTCTTATCTTTGGATAGCAGGGTGTGGTGAGACTGTGTGACCCCTCTATCAGCATGTAAAGGAAGCTCAAAAGATAGATACCTGTACTTTAACCTAGGAACCTGATTCCCAAACTGCATTCCAGAAGTTTAAGCAAATGCTTCTAAATGCCCTAGCATTGAGCCTGCTGACAGAATACCAGTCCAATTTGTACATTAATAAACGGTGGTGGGGGTGGGGGGAGGTGGCTGAGGATATAGCTCAGTGGCATAAATACCTGCCTGGTAAGTGCAAGGTCTTGAGTTTGATTCCCGGTACCAAAAATAAATAAATAAATAAATGGTAGGGCATGGCTTTGGGAGTGTTTGTGCTACAAGGATTGAGGACCAGTCTACTGAACAGGGTATCTGAGTCATAAATTAGACACTGTAGCAAAGGATGGCCTGCATGCCTGAGAGCTGTGGCTGTAGTTCTCTTAGTACCAGAGGCACCCAAGCTCACTTTAGGCAAAAATCTCACTGCATACACACAATGTAGCAGGACTTCTTTCTTCCTAAGACAGCCTATGGCTATCAGACAACTGACTTCTTAAATAACAGGCTCTACTTTTTTTTATTTTAAAGAGAAAAAAAATTCAAAACAAGATAATAAGAGGGTAACAATGGTTAATACATCGCATATTGTTATTTTTAAATTAGTTACTCAGAGTACAAGATATCAGCATACGGTTGTCCAAACAATATTAACACAAACCTTTCTTCTCAGTGAACTAAGAAAAATTAGTATAACTATCTTAACTATCTTTTTTTTCTTTTTTGGTACTGGGAATCGAATTCATGACCTCAGGCTTGCCAGGCAAGTTCTTATGCTGCTGAGCTACATCCCTGGCTTAACTTTGTTTGTTTGTTTGTTTTGTTTTAATTTTGCTTTTCCCTTCCTTCTTTTCTCCATTCCCTCATCCCAGTTTTTCTTTCCCTTTGAAGTTTCTTCCCATTTTACAATATCCATTGTACATTTTGGATCTTATTTACTCTTTCAGCTTCTCACACTAGGGAGACAATACAATGTTTACACACGTGCATTGGTTTATTTCACTTATAAGTATGGTCTCAAATTGCATCCATTTACCTATAAAAGTCTCCAGTTTATCCTTCTTTATGGCCAAGTATTACTCCATTGTGTAAAAAGACATCTTTTTAATCCATTCTTTGGTTGATGGGAATTTGGGTTGTTTTCAAGATCTAGCTATTACAAATTGTGCTGCTATAAAAATGGGTGTACATATATCACTGTGGTATGATATTTTTAATTCTCCTGGGAAGACCCAATAGCGGAATAACTGAGTCCAATGGGACCTCTAATCCTAGCTTTTTGAGGAATCTCCACAGTGATTTCCACAGTGGTTGCACCAGTCTGCACTCCCACCAACAGCGGAGCAGAGTTCCTTTTTCCCTACGTTCCCCCACCCCCAGCATTTGTTATTGGTGGATTTCTTGATGATGGCCATTCTTTCTGGGGTGAGATGGAATCTCAGTGCTGTTTTAATTTGCATCCCTTGAATGACCAGTGATGTTGAGCATTTTTCATGTATTTATTTGCCATTTGTATTTCTTCATCTGAGAAGTGTGTATTCATCTCCGATGCCCATTCTTATATTGGGTCTTTGAACTGGGGGGGGGGTCTGATTTTTTTAGTTCTTTATATGTTCTCAATAGTAATCATTTGTCTGAGGAACAGCTGGTGAACATTTTTTCCCACACTGCGGCTTGTCTCTTCACTCTGTTGGTGGTTTCTCCTACTGTGCAAAAGGTTTTTAATAAGATGAGATCTCAGTTGCTGATTCTTTGTGATAGTTTCGTGCAATCGGGGTTTTATTCATAAAGTCTTTGCCTACACCAGTGTCTTCAAGAGTTTTATCTATTCTATCTTCCAGTAGATTTAATGTTTCTGTTTTAATATTTAGATCTTTGATCCATTTCAAATTTAGTTTAGTGCATGGTGAAAGATATGGGTCCAGTTTTAGTCTTTGGTATGTGTACAGCCAGTTTTTCCAGCACCACTTATTAAACAGGCTATCTTTTTTCCAGTGGAAGTGTTTGGCACCTTTGTCAAACATACGGTGGCTGAGTATATCTGGAGTTGTTTCTGCATCTTCTAATCTGTTCCATTGATCTTTGGGTCCATTTTTTTCTTTGCCAGTACCATGCTGTTTTTATCACAGTAGCTTTATAGTATAATTTCAAATCAGGGATTGAGATGCCCACTGCCTTGCCTTTGTTGCCCAGAGTTGTCTTTGCTATTCTAGGTCTCTTCTGGTTCCAAATGAATTTTAGGATTGCTTTCTCTAATTCTGTGACATATAGTATTAGAATTTTTATTGGAATTACATTAAATCTGTGTAACAGTTTTGGAAGTATGGCCGTTTTCACTATATTGGTTCTTCCTACTGAAGAGCAAGGGATATCTTTCCTTTTTCTGCTATCCTCTTCAATCTCCTTTTTCAGAGTATTGTAGTTTTCAATGTAGAGATCTTTTACGTCCTTCGTTAAATTGATTCCTAGGTATTTCATTCTTTTTGGATGCTATTATGAAAGGTGTTGTTTCCCTGATTTCTCTCAGTGAGTTTGTTACTTGTGTACAGGAAGGCTATTGATTTTTGACTTTGTATCCAGCTACACTACTGAATTTACTTATTAAATCTAGCAATTTTTTAAGAAGGATTTTTGGGATCTTCTATTTAGAGTATCATGTCATCTGCAAATAATGATAATTTAACTACTTCCTTTCCTTTCCTTATTCCTTTTATTTCTTTCTCTTGTGTAATTGCTCTGGACAAAGTTTACAGGACTATGTTGAACAAGAGTGGAGATGGTGGGCAGCCTTGTCTTGTTCCTGATTTTAGAGACAAAGCTTTCAATTTTTGTCCATTTAGTATGATGTTGGCTCTTGGTTTGTCATAGATGGTTTTTATCAGATTGAGATAAAAAACCATCTACTCCAACTTTCTGTAGGGTTTTTTAATCATGAATGAATGCTAGACTTTGTCAAAAGCTTTTCTGCATCTATTGAGATGATTATATGACTTTTGTCCTTGGCTCTGTTAATATTGTATATTACATTTGTTGATTTACATATGTTGGACCATCCCTGCATCACTGGGATAAATCTCACTTCGTCATGGTGTATAATCTTGATGATTTTCTGCATTCTGTTTGCCGGTATATTACTGAGGACTTTGTATCTATGTCCATTAGGAAGATTGGCCTGTAACTCACTCTCTCTTAGTTGGGTCCTTCTCTAGTTTGGTATCAGGGTAATGCTTGCTTCCTGGAATGAATTTGGGAGTATTGTTTCCCTTTAAATTTCATTAAGCAGTTTGAGAAGTAGTAGTGATGAGTCTTCTCTAAATTTCTTGTAGAAATTCAGCAGTGAATCCATCAGGGCCTGGACTTTCCTTTGTTGGTAGGTTTTTAATTACATCTTTAATTTCATCTATTGATCTTGGTTTATTTAGAATTTTTATAGCTTCTTGATCCAGCTTTGGTAATTCATATGTATCTAGGAATCTGTCCATTTCTTATGTCTTTTCCATTGTATTAGAATACAAGTTTTCAAAGTAGGTGCAGATGATCTGGATTTCTGCAGGGTCTGCTGTAATTTCACTCTTTTCATTCCTAGTTGCATGGATTTGAGGCTTTTCTTTCCTTTTTTTGATAAGGTTGGATAAGGGCTTGTTGATTTTAATCTTTCAAAGAACCAACTCTTAGATTCATTGATTCTTTGTACTACTTGTTTAATCTCTAATGCATCTTTTACTCTGATCTTTATAATTTCCACTCTCGTATGTGCTTTTGGCCTAGGCTCCTCTTCTTTTCCTAGAAGTTTGAGCTTCACCTTTAAGTTGCTTATTTGCACTTTCTCCATTTTCCTGATATGGGTATACACTGCTATAAACTTCCCTTGTAGGACTGCTTTCATTGTGTCCCATAATGTTGTGTCCAGTATGTTGTATTGTCATTATCATTTAATTATAGAAACTGTCTAATGTCTTCAATTTCATCTGTGACCTATTAGTTGTTCAGAGGGTGTTATTTAATTTCCATGTGTTTATGAAGTTCTTGTGGTTTCTTTTGCCATTGACTTCCAATTTCACTGCACAAGGGTCTGATGATATGCATCGGATAATTTCAATTCCTTTGCACTTACTTATGCAGGCTCTATGAGCTAGTATGTGCTCTATTTTGGAGAACATCCCATGTGCAGCTGAGAAGAATGTACATTCTGAAGCTGTGGGGTGGAACACTCTGTAGACATCTACTAAGTCCATTTATTCAAAGTTTTCTTCAGTTCTAATATTTCATTGTTAATTTTTTTTGTCTAGTTGATCATTTGTGACAGTGGGGCACTGAGATCCCCCAATACAATTATATTAGTGCTTATTTGATTTTTCATGCCCATTAATATTTGTTTTATATAGTTGGGTGTACTGGTATTTATTGCATATACATTTATGATTGTTAGGTCCTCCTTTTGGATTGTTACCTTTACAAGGATCTAGTGACCTTCTTTATCTCTCTTAATTGTTGTTGGTTTGAAGTTTGCATGGTCTGCAAACAGAATAGCTACCTCTGTTTTTTGCTGGGTTCCTGTTGCATGGAGTATTGTTTTCCATCCTTTGATTTTTCAGTTTGTGAATTGCTTTTTGAATTAAATGTGTTACTTGTATGTAGCACATTGTTGGATCTTGCTTCTTGATCTTTTCTGCCAGTCCATATCTTTTGATTGGTGAATTGAGACCTTTAACGTTGGTGGTTGTAACTGATACGTATTGACTTATCTTTGTCATGTTATTTTCCTGTTGTTGGCTCCCCCTATGTTTTTTCCCTCTGTTGAATTGTTTGCCTTGCCTAATGGCTTCCTTCTGTTGGGGTTTATGGGGTTGTAGTCCTTGTTTTCTCTTTCTAGACTGTCCTTCAAAACATTCTGGAGTGCTGGTTAGGTGATCATAAACTCCTTCAGGTGTTCTTTATCATGGAAGTATCTTATTTCTCCATCAGTTTTGAAAGATAGTTTTGCAGGGTACATCAATCTGGGTTGAAGGTTGTTTTCTTTTAGAACTTGAAATACTTCACTCCAAGCTCTCCTTGACTTGAAGGTTTGTGCTGAGCAGCTGTGATTCTGATGGGTTTTCCTTTATAGATTATTTGTTTCTTTTCCCTAACAGCTTTTAAGATTCTATTCTTGTGTTCAACTTCTGGAATCCTGACTATGATGTGTCTGGCTGTAGATTTTTTTTTTTATTGTGGCTAACTGGAGTTCTATATTCCTCACTTACTGTGTGTCAAATTCTTTTTCTCATTGCCCCCTGGGTTTGCCTTTGGTAAACTGGATGTCTGGGGTTGCATTTTGTTTAAATGTCTTTTCATTTTCTTTTCTAATTTAATTCCTGGGGTGATATGTGTAAATTTATGAAGGTAGGTAGCTTTATGTCTAGTATTTAGAACCCTCAGGAAATGACTACTGCTCCAAGTTATCTTCTAGGTATAGCTAGTTTCTGGGTTTTGAGTCTGTTGCAAGATCCTAGCTCTTGAATTTGTTGAGGATGAGAAGTTGCTGCCTGTTTGGCCCAGCCCCTCATTCTTTGGCATGGTGCCACAGTATTTTCTGTGACCCTCAGTCAATCTCAGTCCTGGAATACCAGGAAGAACAGCTGTTTAGAACAGTTATGTCACTTTTTGCTACAGTGGTACTAACAGCAAGGACAACAGCATTAAACACAGCCTAGAAAATTACAAACTGAGCTACCTATTAATTTACCATTAACTGTATGAACTAGATTTGCATGATGTAACAAACCAGAAAGTTATATGCAATATACAGGTTCTTAATATGTTGACTTTGCCCTCAGGTTAAAATTAAAATGGGTTAGGGAACAAATAGAGAAGTAGAAGAAGAGGAGGAGATTAGAAGTATGGCTAGAGGACAAAGGGATCATGCTACCTTTGGGAAATAGATGCAGAAGACTGGAGGGAAAGAGAGAAGGAACAGACAAAAAGAAGAAACAGAACAGAACAAGAACCACCAAAAGGCTAGAAACCACGTTCATACTCATATAAATTCAAGATGAAACAATGAAGGAGAAAAAAAAAAAACAAAAATACAAACAAAACCACCACCATGTATGTCTCTGCTGTCACTGGTAGACAACATGTGGAGCCAGAGTCCTGAGCTGTGTTGATTTACCCCAGCAAGCCAGCAATAGTTTTTTGGCAGGGTAGTGGATAAGCTCAGTGAGCCTGCACCTTCTGGCTAAGACCAGACTCATTCAGCCTGCAGCTGTCAATGTACCTTCTGTGGGCCTGAGCCCAGCTGGGAACTGCTAGATGAAGCCAGTAGCCACTCTGAGTTCTGAGAGCTCCTCTCCAAGATGGTTCCCAACCAATAGCTCTCTCATGTGGGATGACTGAGCCCTTAGCACTCACTGCCAGATAGTGCAGTCCTTCACATCCACTGCTCCCCTCCCCTGCTATGTCTCTCTGTGGAGGCCTCTGGGGTTGCCAGCAGTCACCCTGTGTCCAGAGGTTTGTATCTCTCCTCTCACACAGTGAGTTCTATCTCAGGGAGAAGTTGCCACTGGCTACCTCCTTCTTCTTGAAGTTTCTCTATTCACTCTCTTTGTGGGCTTCAATTCACACTACAGATCCTTCCTGGGTCCAGGGGACCCACTTCCCTCCTTCTCATCTTCTTTATATTGCTGTATCCCAGTGTCTAGACGGCAACTCTGAGAGAGGACCTTTCCTTGCTGCTTACCACTCCACTATCTTGGTGCTCCCCCTGTAAAGCCCAGGCTCTACTTCTAAAAAGACATGTTCGTCCTCAAACCCAGCCACCTTTCTACTAGAGGAAAAAGAAATTGAGGCTGAAAGACAGGAATGCAAACAGGTAATTCTTCTTACATATACAGCCAGAAAAGACTTGTTAGACATATCCCTTACTGACCCTGACTTAACCCTCTTCTGTGATGGCAGTTCCTTCCTAGGAAATGGGACAAGGAAGGCAGGGGATGCAGTAGTGACTCTACATCAGACACCTAAAGTTCCTCACTTGCTCAGCTAACAGAACTCATAGCTCTGACCAGGGCTTTACAACTCAGTGAAGGACAGAAAGTCAGTATTTATACTGATGGTGATTATATGTGGTTAACTCCAACGATAGGACAACATAATAGAAAGGCTCTTTATGTTGAGAACAAAAATTACTGTTATTCTCATTGGCCTAACTCTACTAAACATGTGGGATAGACATCCTCTGAGCAGTGTATATATACCATAACTTTACAGGGCAGAGACTGGTTTGCAACAGACTGGTTTAATCACCCTGAAATTAGATAGGAAGCCCCCAATGGCACTCATTGGTCCTGTGGAACCAATTTGTGGCCATGGCTACCCCCTGAATGGATAGAGAGCTGCAAAGTGGTACTTGTGTGGTTACAAGACAGGAGTGTCAAAAGTATCGACAAACCTGCAAACTTACCCCACGTATGACATCGATGGTCTAGAAATGTGTTTCACTGGTAATGATCATCTGGCTTCTATCTTTATCCCTTCCCTAGGATTATAGGATGTCATGCAATACATCAAGGCCTTGACTAACTATGCTCAACAGGCTTTAAATGACACCATGGCTGGTCTCTCTCTTCTGAATAAAAAAGTAAAATTAATGAAACAAGCCATCCTCTAAAATCGGATGGCATTAGACATTCTAACAATAGCACAAGGGGATATTTGTGCAATTGTAAAAGCTGAATGTTGTATGTACCTTCCTGATCCTTCTGCTAATATCTCGATGGCTATTCAAGACATTAAACAATAGGTTAATGCCATGTCAGATTCTGAAATTCCCTAGACCTTCTCCTCACCCTCTTTGTGCGAGGCTATTGCTGGCTCTTCCTGGTGGAAATTTTTGTTAGTTGTATTCATAATAATCTTGTTGATCTTATTATTTGGCCCATGCGTACTTAACTGTTTCTTTGGCTTTGTCTCCTCCAGACTTAAAACTATATGACCCCCCAAGATAAAAATGCCTAGTGTCTATGAGGGTATTTAAATAGACCCTCTGGGGTATCTCTGACTGTGGATCACAACTACAACCTCCTTCGGCCTGAAGTAGAAGGACCAGTTATTGCCCCTTCCCCCTCACAGCAGTTAGGGGTACCTCTTCAGAGGGGGGAATATTACAGATGGCTAAGTTAGTTGGAAATATTACACACAGTCAGACAGGGTGAGGCCCTCAACAGAGCCAGGGCAGAAGATGGGAACACATTGCAACTGTGGGTGGAGGCACATTCCTTAGAGGCCAGACCTCCAGACAAAAGATAAAATGACTACACCTACATGCTTCTCCTAGGGATAACAATAATGATTGATATTCTAAGTAGGCATCAATCACCTGGGAGGGGGCCAGGAAGAGTCCCTGACCCACCCCCTCCAAGAGAAGTCCTTGTTCCTCCATGTACACTTGCTACATGACTTGCTTCCCCACTGGAGCAATACTGCCTAAGTGACTATACTTGTAATCTTATTAGTTGACCATAGTTTTGTCTCACGCTATACCCACCTCGTGATTTTATTCCACAAAGCTTCCCCTGAGAAGTGGTCTTTTTTTTTTCCCCAGGGATCGAACTCACGACCTTGTGCTTGCCAGGCAGGCGCTATGCTGCTGAGCTAAATCCTCAGCCCCTCCCCTGAGAAGTAACCCACTTTCCAGGTTCCCCTGTCTCAGGCAGAAGCTTTTTTCACCTAGGAAACATTTCCAGTACCAGGAATCGAACTCATGACCTTGCGCTTGCCAGGCAGGCACTGTGCTGCTGAGCTAAATCCCCAGCCCTGTTCCTTAGAATTCATTCTTCAATTTTAGGGGACACAAACTTGGTATACTGGACATCTAGCAGGTCAGCAGTAATATTTCCCTTATATTATTTGGATTATTTGAAGGTCCTACATCATCCCTATACCAAAAGCTAGAACTTCCTCTCAAATTGTTTTCAATCCAGTAAAGGGTGGACTCTGCTGAAGGGTTTCAAATGCTTGGGGAGGTGAGGTGTAGGAGCAGTGGCTCACAGAACAGGCAGTTACAGCTAGTGGGCAAACACAGTGCAAACAGGCTGGGGAGCGTGACTCTGGTAGAATGCTTGCCTAGCAAGCATAAGGTCCTGTTCCCAATTCTGCAAAACACAACCACCATGGGGCGGGGTGGGGGTACTGCAAAGGGTGCACAGCCTACATGTCTAAATTTATGGGAAATAGGGGGAAGAAGTGGAAAATGATAGGGCTCTGGCCACAGGCCACCAGCTCCTCATACACTGGTGAGATATGTGAGTACTAGTGGGGGGGTTCTATCATTACTAACGGATGCTTTCTGTAATTGGGAGCCCCTTTTAGGGCTGATATCATGACTATGCAGAAGGGGTTAAACATACAGTGGGTCTTGGCTTGACTTTAAAGAGCCTCCTGCCTTCCTACACATTTTCTTAACATTTCTGAGGTAGCATAGAGGCAGGTTTTTCAAAGAGTCCATAATACTAATTTTGTGTTTCTCCCAATTTTTACCCTCTTTTCTTCTTTGAAGTGATTTTAGCGGTTGAACATTACCGAGAAAAGAGAAATTCTATTTGAAAAAAAGAAAGCCTGGACAATAAGTGCAATTTCAGAGAATATTTTCAGTTTCTGATGGGGCATGTCACTCCCACGACAGGACCCTGGGCAAATTCTCAGGCAGCAGATTTCTTCTAATGCACTGACAAAAGGTAACGGTGAATCCGTGTGGTTACTTCTTCAGAATAGCTCCTTTTGTTGCAGCTGAGGGAACTCCTAGTTCGCAACTTAGGTCCTTACACTTTGAAGACTGTCCCCCTTTCAGTCGCCACCCAGAATCTACCTACGGACAGTGTCCCCTGTGAACACCAAGGTCAGAAAGACCCCCAGCAATGCAAGGTTAACAAACAGGCTGGGACTAACAGTGCAGCAGTGACGGTGCCAGAAGAGGTCAACCATCACAGCACTGGTCGCCTACCATAGCGTTTACTTCCTCCTACCCCACCTATTTCTATACACTTTGCTGCAAGTTTCCCTACAATTAAAATGATGTTGACTCCTGTTTCTGCAGCCATGACCTACATCCCTAGACTCTTCCTTCTGCCAACAGACCTTCATGTGCCAGGTCTCCGTCCCCTTGACCTGACCTCACCGCAGGTCTCTGTGGACTGTCTCTAGTCAATGAACAGCTGCTCAACTTTAAGGAAAGAAATGCAAACTAAAATCAAGATAAGCAAAGATCAAAAGGCAGGCAGTGCAAAATGCCACCCAAGGAATAAGGCAGTAGGTCCCATGCTACTAAGAACTGCGACATCCTTCGGGAGCAGGGGAAGCCATCTAACAACATCTAAAATGCAGATATCCTTTGACCCAATCACTTCTCTTCTAGGAACTGACTAATGATAATTGCTCATTTGTAGGGGTGTGCGCTCTAGCTCTATTGCTATCAACAAGACTAGAAACTGCTTAAAGGCACCTTGGCTGATTAAGTCAATTATGAGCACTGCATTCTAAGGAAAACTAGGGCCGTGGAGAATGACAGTAGCACTATGCCTACCGACATGAAATGATCTCCAAGATATATTTCAAAGTCAAAAAAGCAACATACAGCCAGGAATTACGGTTGCCTGTAAGCCTAGCTCATCAGGAGGCTGAGGCAAGAGGATCACAAATTCAAGCTCATCAGGGGCAATTAGTGACTCAGCCAGATCTTGTCTCAAAAGTAAAAGGGCTGGGGATGTAACTCATTGAAAAGACCCTGGGTTCAACTCCTACTACCACCAAAAAAGAAAAGCAACATACAAACCAAGCAGGCAGAGTACTGCTGCTGCTGGTGATTTAAGAAAACGCAAGGTTATACACACACAGACACACGTGGGCATAATTTCTCAGCATCTTTGGAGATCAAAAATGAAATGGGAAATTTGGATTGTCTCTGGAGAAAGAAATGGCTTTGGTATTAGAGGAGAAATGACTCGGTCCTGTGCACCCTGCGGCCTTATATGAAATCCATTTATACGAAATAACCATTTGCCCAGGTTATTTTTTCTGAAAGAAGTCGAAACTGTTCAGTAATGCATTTGTAACAAAATACTGTAAGACAGAGAACTGTCAACCACTACTTAAAGACAGAAGCCACCTCACCTTTCCGAGTTGGAAGCGATTTACACCAGTGATTACTCTGTCAATCAATGACGCTGCCTCCCCCATTAGAATACAAGTGGCACTTGTGTGTAAGCTCTTGAGCGGAAGTTTCCTCATCAGTAAAATGAGGAAGCTGGCCTAAGTCATCTCTTACATCTGTCTTCTGATGCAAAATATCTATTATTTTCCTTAAATCCAATCTCATATTCCTAAGAAACAATGAGAGCCGAGCAATGGGCTCTCAATACATTCTCCAAAGCATATCTAAACACTCTTAAGCCATCCATTTAAAATAATTTTACGCTGAAGCATCCTTTAAATATATTCAGAGCACAGAATTTATTGAACACAATATGGAGACAGCTCATACAAAAGTTTATGCATTGGCAGGGTAGGTTTCATCAGACTGATACAGAACATGTAAGAACATGCTGTGAATGCTCTTTCAATCTGGACCCTGCAGAAATACATCTCCTTCCCTCCAGGAAAAGTAAATCCAGCCATAAAACCATGAATTTATTGCACATCAGATAACCAAAATGTATGATGATAAAGTCTTTTCCTGAACCAACTTTTAAAATGAGTTCTGTGTCAAAACAGGAGATACAACTTAAAATGCATAAAGGAAACATGAAAACAAAAGCATTCTAAGCCACCTAGGCATACGTAGTTCCTCAAATGTTAACATATGTTGAAGTCAGAATAAACACACACATCACAAATTGCAGATTTTTTTAGGACAGGGAGAAAGATGGAAAGCTGAGTAGGAATCACATGCATTATTGCAACTTCTATCAGTGAAAGGATCATTTAAATAGATCACTTTGAGTTTCTTACAGGAAGTTCCAAATGAAATGGCACCAGTTTATAAATTGTCTTGGAAGGGAGGGAAGAAGGGAGGGAAAAGAAATGACAACCTAATGCATTTGGCTTTTTCTCCCTGTATGAGCTTCAATCACCAAATTTAGGCTACTCACAAATGAAGAAAGAAAAAGAAAAAATAAAAAAAGCCAAAGTCACTTCCATTGATTATTTTCTCAGCCCCTCACATAGTATCTAACATATAGGAGCTACTTATTAAATGCTAAATATGTGAGTCATGAAAAGCAAAAGGCAGTTGTAGTACGCATGGTCTCAGTATTATAGACAATAAATTCAGACTTTTGAATCCATGTAAAAGCTTCCATGGGGAAAAAAAAATTTAAATGAATGCTGCACTAGAAGGCTAACAGCTGAATTTAGTTTACATCTGAACAACAAAAGAGATGGGAATGAAGGCAATCCGTTCATAAAATGAACCGGGTCTCTTTGTATTACGAGGAAAACCAGAGTCAGTGTGTAAAACATGCACACTAATTTATCATCTTCTTAAGTCATACAAAGCTCTGCATTCTTGTTAGCACTAAGCCTTAATGAGATTGTGTTAAAAGATCTGATTTGTCTTCCTTAGTTGGTGTCTTCTGAAGGGAAACAGAATTTAAGAGGAACCCATTTCATTTCAGCCAGACGTGGCTTTGGGGATCAGTGAAACACAGCTCTCTGCCTGCGCCTGCGGAAACCAGGGTTGAGCTCCTGAGGCTCATCAGAATGCAAGCAGGGGAGCAGGACAGGGAGTGAGCGCCGGCCCCACACCCATATCCATTAGCCAAATGATTAAATCCACATCAGCCCTGTGGCGTAATAAAGCAACTGTAATAGGGCATTGTTACAGGATCAATGTTTCCTGGTTTAAAAATAAACATCAGCCTTTATCCACCAACAGCAAATGATGCTCCCACAGCACTGTTTCATTCAACTGACATCTTTTAATCAGAGCAACCCATATCATGGCAACATTCCAAGGTATCGTAATTGCAAATATTTATGTCAAGTTGGATAATAGCTGTACTTTTGTTGCTAGCTTTTTCTTCCTTTCTAAGGATTTGATTCAGACATTTTCTAATGAGTTAATTCCATTAAGGAAAAAAAATCTAAAATAATTATATTTGAGACAACTTCTCATCCACTTCCACTGATTTCGCATTTAGCTGTAATACATGGCTGTTTATGTGTGCTCTTGTCTTTCACATTTTTCAAAATACTTCTGTAATGAGTAAACTGAAAATGAAACCTCTATTTTTAAGGGTTGTATACGTGGCCACAAATCCCCCAGGTCTGGGTCCCTCAGCACAGAGGTGGGTGACCTTTGTGTGCCCCAGGAACTTTGACAGCTGACCCCTGTGTGCTAAGCACGCAAAGCTGGAGCAGGAGAGCTATGAGTCCTGCCGCAGAGCTCCTCTCACAGCCTCCCAAGCTTGCCTCTCTTATCGTGGTCTTCCATCACTTGCTCCCTTTGATGATTTCCTGGAGAAATGAAGCGCTAATTCAGGAAGAGGACTGAGACACCAGCAGCTCGCCTGTTTTCAAACCTCAGCAGGTCGTTTCTGCAATGCCAGTTTTAATGAACTGCTGCCATTCACATTTAATTTACGAGTTAAGTATAAAGCATTCCCATCGTCACCTCGCTGAGCCAGTCTGGTAATTTTCTCTCTAAAGTCCCCAAATTCATTCCCCAGGAGCATCAAGCAGAGATGTGGAGGCAGTAAGAAAATGGAAAAGGCCTATTCCTTCACTGTCTGAAGTGAGTGCAGCTTCCAAAAGAAAAAGAAGGGGCATCTGAACTGGAGTCCTAATTTTCCCTGCTTGTGCTTGCAAGTAACTGGGCCATGTGTGGAAGCAAACACAGAGAAAAGCTGCACGGGTGGGCAGTGATGGGGGTAGCTCATCCCTCCAGTGAATTTTAGGGTTCAAAGAGTGTCTGAGCATGTAGACCTTCAGAGTCTGACTTAGTTCTAAACCAGAGATTCTGAGCAGTTCTAAACAGGCCCAGCTTATCATGCCAGAGCCTTCATCTCCTCACGCCGGGCAGAGACCCTCCCTGGGACTGAGCTCCATGCACACACGCGCTAGAGATGCTCTGCACGAACAGCAGCGGAACTGACACGGCAACTTCCTTGGAAAGGTTTCTTTCATCGGAGCAGGTCCGTTTGAGCAGGGAAAAAGCATACTCCAAACCTAATCAGGCCAAGGAACCCCGAGGAAGCGTGCTTTGTTGGGACACGTGACCTCGGTGCTGCACTGCGCGCTCCCAAAGAGTGATGGCTGGCCTCACGGGACTCGTGTGCCCGGGAACTACACCCATCCATCCACACTCTACAGGGACTCTCTAAACACGATTCCATTTCTGCTCACCTCGGCAAGCATTCATTCTCAGCAACAGCAAACACGGCTCCAAGTGGGATTAGGATAACTTTCCTCTGAGAAGTACCTTTCTATTAATTCCAGCATCTTACTTCATTCTTTCCCTTCAAGTCAGACAGGCCCAGCAAGAGGTAGGGGTGGCACCACCAGCAGGGCGAGTACTGGCCTCAACGCCGGAGTCCCAAGTGGGAAGGTAAACTGTAACTCAGATGTGCAAGGTAGAGGCCCAGGCCCTTATGTCTTGATTATTTTTTTCTTCTTTTAAACCAAGGGCTTCATAAACCACAGCCAGAAATTTGTACATGGGCCAGTTCTTTTGAGAAAGAACTGAAAATGACAAATGGTACTGGATTTTGGCATGGATTCTGAGTTTGCAAATACAGATTTGTGTGCAAAAATATAGGCACCATTTGAAAACTGTCAAGCTACTTACATATGGTACATATGCTACACACACACGCACACACACAGTTTGTTTTCAAATTAATTTGAAGGGCTATTTAGCTCGAGCTCTCACTACATTCAGCTCTATCTGACTCCACACAGCCTGCAAGCTGGGCACTGATAGCTTTCGATAGCAATTCTGCTCCTCGGATTTGTTTGAAAGCATTTAGGTTTTCATGGATCACTGGAGGTTCTTCATTTCCCCCCCTTCTGTGTTAGGTATAAGCCGTCTCTCTAGGCATAAACTGTCCAGTGGTAAAAATCAATTTTGATTTTATCAATATTTATTACTGCTAGTGCCAGCAGTTTAAAAGACTAGAGAGGAAAAACATGCAAACTAAGAGGAGAAAAGAACTAAAGCCAGGTCCTCACACCTACAAATACCGGCGGCCTGCGGTCCTTAATAGGCACTTTGTATCACACCAAGGGAGTTTAAATTATCGATTTAAAAATTAGATCAATAAAAATTTACAAAGCTCTGTTACTGCTTCTGTGAGCACACTGGCTGGTGCTTCGAAATCCAAGGCTCCCAACAAAGGCGCCGCAGGACCAGTGCCCAAGGGCAGGTTGACTGGGTGGCTTCCTGGCCAGCACCTGACTGGGTTCCAGCCTCGCCCTTTCCGTTATCCCACGCTTGCAATCTGTGCGCAGAGGAGATTGCTGTGAGAGAACCGTGCATTCACCTCCACTTTGCCTCAGGTTCCCCTCTTTGTCACTCCAGAAAAGACGCTCATAACGCACCACGCCTCCGTGTTCTCTGGAGTGCTCAGGGTCTTCCCCAGGCCCCCAAAGCAGCACTTGCTCCACACACATCCTCTTCCCCTGGCACATTCTCTGTTGACCAGAATGTCTCAGAATAACCCACATTCCCAACACTACCCTGCTTCTCTCCCTTTGGAGTTTCCTTCTTCCATCAGTCAAGAAGCAGGATAAACTCGGCATGGCGCACCCCTGTACTCCCAGCACTTGGGAGGCTGAGGAAGGAGGATCGCCTCTTGTTCAAGGACAGCCTAGGCTACATGAGTTTAAAGCCAGCCTGAACTAGATAGCGAGACTGTCTCAAAAAAACAAAAACAAAAAACAAGCAGCAGCATAAACGAACACGCATTCAGCAAGTTCTAACCTCTACAAGGGAAACAGACTGCAGAGCAAGGTCAGTCAAAAGAAAGATGCTTCTGCTTTGTTTTTAACAACTTTGCATTTTTTATTGTTGTTTTTGTTTTGTTTTTGTATTGTTTTTGTTTTTGCTATGACCAAAATCCCCGCATCCTCTGAGAAGCTGAGTACCTTCCCTTAGAGGAACATAAAATATTAAACCACCTTCCCAGACCCAAACAGCAGCCTCCTAGGCACTCCTTAAATCCCACCAGCTGGTTGTCCTTATGGATGGCATTTTATCATCACATGGCCCTGTCTTTTAAGTTTGCAGACCCACACATGGGGCTGTTCTGCACCCCAGCTGCTGCTGGAGGTCCTCAGAATCGTGCCTCTCACAGCCACCATGGGCCGAAAGCGATACAGAGTGATGTGGTGCAGCACTTTTAACTAGCAAACTTTAATGCACATACCAAGAATGAAACGACGAAAGACACCTCACAACTCACTTCTTTTCACCCCCTTTCCTAAGTACCAGAGGTCACATGGAGTCTATAGTAGGGAGTCTACAGTACGGTGGCCTTACCTATTCGCTCATCTTTATCCAAGCAATAGGTGCTTGGTGAAAACCAGGCCTGCTTCCAGCTACTGTACTTATTGTACAGACCAACCACAGCCTCCCGCTCGGCCAGTCTCGAGGTCCTAGGCCCAGCTCACCGACAGCCAGGCTAGGGAGCAATGCGGCTTGAGGCATGTGACTTCTAAGAACCTTTTGCTGAGCTTGTTCTCTAAAATACACACACACACGCACACGCACACACTCTCTCTCTGAGGGCATGCCCGGCACCCATTTACCACTGGTCTCTGGCACAACCTCCCGACCACAGTGGGGACGCGTTCTACTGAGGTAGGGAGGGCGGGGAAGGGCAAGGGCACCAGGCGCAGAGGTTTCAGCAGTTTTATTTTTCATTCTGTCATTTGAAGGCAACCGGAAAAATATATACACATATATATGTGTGCACGTGTGTATAGTTAAATCAGTAAGCGTATTTCTTACTGACGGAGCTCATTTTAAAATCAGCTTTCCAATGACAAAATAGTAACAAATTAATTCCCCCCTGTAGCAAACGTGACAAAATGACAAAAGAATTCTTCATTTTGGGGTTTTATTTTTTTCCTTTTTAAGATGCTACATAGTTGAACAGAATTGGATTGGTCTTTGATGGCATAAAAGTAATTCACAGTCAGACTCTCCATTACCGCTAGATGGATCTGCCGAGGAGCCCTATCGCCCTGTCCCGTCCCACTCGCCCGCTAGCACCCTCACTCCCTGCGGCCCAACTGCCCTAACTCTGAGCCAGGTCCAACAGGCAGGAAGGACAGGCCGAGCCTCTGTGAAGGAACCGTGAGTGGTGGCTGCAAGGTGGTGGGCAAACCTAGAAGACCGGCTGCTTTTCTCCATTAAAAAGGTGACCCAGAGTTGACTGTCCCTCCCTATGACAACTGTTATAACACCCAGAACACTGGCTGATGTTCTCTGGCTCTAGATGACCACCCTCTAACACCCAGAACCTCCAGAGGCAGAGCCCCAGCCCCAGCAGCCACACCAGCCAGATCCACTGGTGCTCCACAGCACAGGTGATGTTTAGGCCCCAGTAGGGACTGTACTCTTGTGACAGTAAGAACACGAGATGAAATACATTAAATAAGTTATATATGCATTAAACATCTCAAATAGCAGTTCAGTCTCACTACATGAACCAAAGGTCATTTAGCTTGGTCCCTTCAAGAGAACAAAGTACGGACTCTAATTTCTGAAGTGCTGGGTCAGTAGAACTGCGCCTCGCCTCCAGACAAGGCACCCCATGCTGCCACGGCACAATGCTTTTCGGCTTCTGCTGCTTTTCATCAGTCCCAGGGAACCGATGGCTTGCACAGAACTGAAGACAAGGAAAAGCAGTCCGGGTGAGAGTGGGCTGTGTGGGGAAACTGTGGACACAACTGCACACCCCACCGCACTGGGCTCCAGCTCCCACAGGCCAGCACCCACAGGCACGGAAGAGTGTCTTGTTTTAAGAGGTAATCCAGCAACATATACCAAGGTCTATCAATGTTTCAAATGAGTTACAATATGCCCTGTGGCATTAATCACTGTTTCCCTTGTCATTAACAGAGATCATTCATTTCCCCTCAATCATTTACTATACATTTTTCACTTTCTAAAAGATTGTTATATTTGTGTGTACATGTGTGTGTGTGTATGTGCACGCGCGCAGGGAGGGGTAATTTAAAGGCAAGACCTGTGAGATGTCATCATACGTTAATTTCTTTTTACACATGGTTATGATAAATTTAAATCCCATGATATGGTGGATCCATCAATCCAATTTGCCATCCTTTGCATGCTGCTTTTACAAGGCAATCTTCCCTATAATGACACCAACAATAAAGAACAAAACCACCAGAGCCAGTAACCGAGTGCTGAGCCCTTCCTCCTTCCCGGTTGCAGCAAGTGCTGCCATGGGGCTGTGGCTCTGCACTGTCTTCCTCATCCGAAGTCCATCTTCTTCCTATGGGAGCAAACACATATTTCAGAAATCAGGCAGAAGATGATACGGTTCCACTATGCTCTGCAAAAGAGGAACTGACTCCTGCAGAGAAGGACCCATTTGAGGCTACTGAGAAGATACAACCAGAGGTGCCTCTTTTCTTCTATCTGTCCTACCACTTTGGAACACTAATCTAAGCAGGGTACTCCTGGGTTCCCCATCATTTATGAAAAAAGCTCTTTAGCAGTTCAGCCAGGTTCTTTGCAACCTCAGCCACATCTATTTTTCCTGGCCTATGCTTTCTTCCTGTATCCAACCCCAATCTTCTGTCCTTCCTGCCTCAAATGATCCGGCTTCCCTAATCAAATCACTGCTGACTTTTAAAGTCACAGGCATTTCCTAACACACACAAGTACAAATCACAAGAAACTACAAATGGGGAACCTGAAGCTTCCAATGTAGAGCTTTTTTTTTTTTTTTTTTTTTGGTTTTTCTCCGGTACCGGGAACCAAACTCACGACCTTGCACTTGCCAGGCAGGCGCTTTTGCCACTGAGCTAAATCCCCAGCCCCAATTTTTTTTTTTTTTTTTTTTTTGGTCCAATGTAGAGCTTTATATGTAATTGATACCTGAGAAGTTACACGTAGGTTGCTGGATCAAATGACATTAAATGTGACTGACCTTCATTCACTTACTTCAAATATTTTCTACTTCATGCATGCATCTCATTAAAGGAGCACCATTGTTTTTTCTTATATATAAAGATACCTAAACACATCTTCCCCCAACCACATGGATGGGTAAGGGGCAGAAACTTCTTTCTTCATTTGCCTCCACTCTCCTGCCTTCACTGTCTTGTACTGCCTGAATACCTTGTAAGTTACTCTGCAGACCTCTGAGGCCACTGCCTATGAACTCTGGACCATGCCCACATTCCCGAACAGGGCCAATATGAGGGTCTTTCTGATCTGCCCAGACTCCCTTCTGCAGCCAGACCTCTTGCTAATTACTCTATCTTGCTCAGCCCTGAATCTCACATAGCAGTGCCACTTTCTGTTCTTTCCCTTTGCTGCTTTCACATTCACCAAGCACCTGGGTGCTCCAGAAGTTCATAGGTGATGAGCCATAGAGTGGACCTTCCCTGCCATCTGCCCTCTTTGTGGGACCATTTTCACATGAATTGTAATCCGTTTTGCCTCTCTCTCTCCCTGCAGCCCCATCCATGGGGCTGGATGTGGCTAAGGATGCAAAGAACCTGGCTGAACCTCTAAAGAGCTTTTCCCATAAATGGTGGGGAACCGAAGAGTACCCTGCTTAGATTACTATTCTACAGTGGTTCTTAATTTGGGGGGATTCAAGAACCCTTTTGAGAACCTGATGAAAACCACAGAAATTTCTCCCCAGGAAAGAAAAAATAGTTCAAAAACAAAAAGCCAGAGGGCTGGGGATGTAGCTCAGTGGCATAAGTGCTTGCCTGGAAAGCCTGAGGTCATGAGTTCGATTCCCGGTACCAAAAAATAAAAAAATAAAATCCTTCAAATTCAGAGGTTCTCCAACTTTCCCTCCAAACACCCTAATGAAAATGGTCATTTTTCTGTACATGGAAAAATAAACGACTGTTACCTTGAACTGCTTGTTCTCCTCCCGAAGTCTCTGGACTTCACTTTGCAGCCTCTTACATTCTTCCATCACCTTCTTAACTTCAGTGTCATCCAGAGAGGAAGTCAGAGATTTAGACACTGATGGTGTTTCTGTCTTTGATGCAGTTGTAGATATAATTTTATTTATTTCTACATCATGCTGTTCAGAAATAAATGAAAGCCCAAGTATCATCAACTATGTAAAAAAAGAATCTTTAATGCAAAGTATTTCTCAGTAAATACCACACAAGGTAACATTTCAACCATACGGTAAAATGTCACACTTATTTTAAAAATGGATCACTTTATCTAGTATGTAATAATCTGAATAAAGCAACTGGGCCCTAGAAATTATGAATAAGGGCAAATAATGAAGTTGGGCTGAGACTAATACTTCAAACAAAGAGAAAAAGGGTGACGCATATTGCACTATCGAATTCCTGCCATGTAAAAATTAGCATACTGTAACTGTGCAAGCTCAGGAGAATTATCAGTCACAAATTACTGTCGCCGGGAAGATCTGGTGTGGGAGGCCCAGGAGCACACTAATAGGGGTGATCTATCTCACCAACTTAGAACTGGAAAGCAGGGACGAAGGGCTCCCCACACTGCTGTGCTTCCGTCTGGAGAGGCCACACATACTTCCTAGGTCCCCTGCAGACTATGCTGTGGTATCTTGAGGTTTAGTAGAGACAGTCAGAGCATGGAAATGCTCAGGTGTTGGGGGGAAAGTATGTGAGGGTCCCTGCCTGAGGAATCTGGGGAACAATCAAAAAACCTAGCCATCTGGCTCTACCCTTCACTTCCCAGAGAGAAGCCCTCACAGGCAAGGCCCCAGGCTACCAAGTCCACCTTTCGCAGAGCTGAAACTGGAATTCAGGTCTTTCTTTTCCAAATGACTTTCTCAGGGCAAAATACACAATGGGAGGACTCGGAGTGGAGAAGAGAGACACAACTGCTCATTCAAAGAAATAAGATAATGACAGTGGTCAGTTGGAGGAAGAAAATGCTACATAGCTTTGACACAAGTCAAAGGCACTCCCGGAGATCGTTCTGGATGACACTGTATTACTAGAATGCTTGAGAACATTTCCATGTCCCAACTCCAACTACTAATGGCCAGGTCAGTTTCAGATGCTTCATTTTTTTAAATTCCTTGAGTTTTAAATATAATTTGAATCTTTTTGACTAGATTGAAGAGAAGTCCAGACGAGCGTTTCAAATACAGTTCTTCTCTTCAACTGGTCACAGCTAAGGCAAAGGCCAGCTCACCTCTGGTTTCGCAGGGAAACAAAGAGAGCTGCCTGCTGGGAAAGGCGCTCCTTGCTCCGCAGGGCACGTATGGCCACGTCTGGAGGCCTTTCAGGGCGTTACAACTGGGGATGCTACTGGTGTCTGATGCACAGAGGGCAAGGGTGCTGCTCCGCACCCCGCAGTGCACAGGAGAGCCCCAGCACAAAGAACGAGCCCACTCAAAACGGTGCTAGTGCTGAGGGTTAGAAATCCTCATCTCGGCTGTTTTTGACTGAAGAGGTAGGTGAGGAAAAGGAGAAAGGTGAGGTGGCGCTAAGGAAAAGAGCTGACAGAACTATTCTGTAAAATGGAACCAAGAGCTTACCACCTGTCCAGTAAGCAAAGGCAAGTGAGTCTCCATTCTGGTCTCGCCCACTGTTTAACCCATAACTCTGGTAAGCCAAAGCACCGCTTTGGGATTTATGACATCTCAGCAGTCAACAGGTTGCACTTTCCAAGGGGAAAGCTTTCAATTAGTTGTCTTTTTGGAGGGGTCTTTTTTGAGACAGGGTCTCGCTATGCAGTTCAGGCTGGCCTTGAACTCACTCTGTAGTCTAGGCTGGCCTTGAACTTGCAGCGATCCTCCTGCCTCAGCCTCCCAAGTGCTGGGATTATAGGCTCAATTAGTTGTCTTTCTACAAAACTTTCAAAGGCTGATTTCATAAAGGCCCACTGATTTGTTGACTTCAGCTTATTTTTTTCTTCAGACATTAGAGAAAGGAAAATAATTTGCCAACTTACATTTTGGTTTTGCAGGAGATGGTATGCAAATAAGCATCAGCTTGCAACATTCAATTACTGTTAACGATAAACATACTTACTGGTTTATCATTTTCTGCTGGCAATTCAAACACACATCTAAGTTTTGAATCCATAAGGTCTTCCGGTTTTGCCTCCTTCCACTAAAACAGTTTAAATTTAATAATCAGGATATTATAAAGCTGCTGGAAGAATAATTTTCCAACTATAACTGACAATTTCAGAAAAATACTCTTAATGAGAAGGCCCTGATGTATATCAAATAAAGAACTTAAGTCTGCTGAGATTTCAATATTTTTAACATGACATGATTAAATATATGAGCTTTCCTGAGTATTTATCACACTTCACAAACCCACAGCCTTGCTGCCTGACTTCTCACAGTTTCCCCGCGCTCCTCACATTACTGGTCTGTTGGAAGCACAGGAACAGTGAGGGCCGCGGGACCAGGTAGGACCTTTCACATCAGGCCTAAAAACCAGAGGTAACTGGTAACTGCTTCTCCTTCAGAAAATGGAGTTTCCTTTGAGGGCACATCCTCCGGAGAAAGTCTAAGAAGGTACCACCTGGGAGTAGTTTCACAACCATCTTGCCAACTAACAAAGGAGCTTATCAACCAGTAAGCCATTCCTACTACGGCTGTGTCAGGGCTGACCCTCTCTCTGAAGAACCCATACCTGCCCCCTCCAGTCTGCTGGTGAGGTACCTCCGCCCCTGATTTACCCCTGCTTTCAGCAGTGCAGGAGGGGAATCTAGGTTATTTTGAGAACTACAGACCAGCACAGCAGGTTACAAAACAGACAAAGGAGTCCACCCCTTCCATAGCCTCCCCAAAATCTGAAAGAAGAGGGAGCCAGAGCAACAATAAACCAAAAACAAGAAACAAACTATGTGTCTGACACCAGCGGACTGCCACACAAATTAAGGCAGAGCCATTCAATGGACTAGCATGCTGCCACTCAAATGACACTGAAGCACATTCAATTACACAGGGAAGGGTGGCAGAATATTAAGAAATTACAAACTACATCGAAACCCATTCCTCTGTGCACATGTTCCAGTGCATATGTGCCTATGTGTGTATATCAAAACAGGATCGGCCAGGGGTCATCACTAGATGCTGATGTCACCCCACGACAGACTGTTAGTGAGCAGGGTACTGACATGGTTTCAAGGTATCAGATGACTGTCACAAACTACCTATTATTACCTATGCTTTGTCACTGAGAGACCTGTTGGTGACCACCTGAGACAAGTGATCAAATAGCATCACTAACAAAGGGACAACCCTGCACATGAAATGCCTTCTCATACGATGCATCCATGATGTTAACTAGAGCACATTCTCGCTAAAAACATTTAACTTGGGTTTAATCATGAGGAAATAATCAGAAGAATCCAGAACATTAGATTTTCTACAAGTAAACTAGCTTCCACTCTAAAAACTTCAAAGTCATGAAAAACAAAAAGGGAGAGCGTCCTTTATTAGAATAAGTACTAAAGGCCATTTTTTGAGAAACTGAAAAATGTCCACCATGGATTTTTCTATTGGATAATAATACTGAATTAAAGCTCATTTTCTTGATTATGCTAATGGCAGTATGGCTCTGTAAGAGACTGTTCTTAAGTACTTAGGGACGACGTGTCATGAATTGTACATCTTGCATGTAAATGGCTCTGCAGAAAAGAAAGTCCATGATAGAAAGGAGCAAAATGTTAACAAATGGCAAACCTAGGTTAAGGTGAGTGGTTGCTGTACTATGTATACCAAAATGAAAGGAAAAATATCTCAAAAACAAGCACAAGGCTCTCATAATACTGATTAGGTCTAGGATGAAAGAATTACAGGTCACTAGTAGATTTAGCTTTTGTTCAACTGTCTATTTCCAAATGTTCCTACAATATATTTTTGTACAAAAATAATTTTTAACTGTTATAAAAATAATCACAGTAGAAAGAGAAATGACCCTTAAATGACACTCAGATAAACAAATAGACACTGGGTCAGGAATTTACAAACACCACATCACTCCTCACAGGCATGTGAGCCGAATTTTTATCTTCATTATATAGGTAACCAAGACCTCAAGAGAGTTTCTCAAACTTGCTCAAGGCCACAATGTCAACAGAAGGCAGAACTCGGCTTCAAAATCAAGATGACCAAGTTCCCGCACTTTCAGTATGTCCTGCATTGAAAGCCAGAAAGAACACTCTTGGATATTACCTATTTTGTACCTATGTTTATTTGATCACATGAATTAACATTAGGTGACACAACATGTTCCAGGAAATAAAAGAGAAAGAAATGAATGCCTCAATGATCATTCTCAGGAAAAAGTCAACCAGTTATCACTGATCTCAACTTAAAAACACCTACCTTGCCCTTCCTTTTCTGTCCCCAAGTGAAACCTCAATAAGATGGTCAGTTATGCTCTTCTAAGACTAAGAGAAAAAACTGAGCAGAGACACTGGGCAAGAAGATGTGTTCTGCATGAAACAGCCCATAAAATAAAATTTGGAAAGATGGAAACGACAGTACAGTGTAAAGCTAACCCTAACCTGCTGACATCTCTTGGATGATTTGGGCCTCTCTCTGGGCTGCCAAAACTGGACACAGAGAAGGTGGAAGGAGTCAGTCCCGCCCTCTTTTCCCCGACTGTGAGGACCAATGCTGCCACTGTTTTGTAAGGTTGCAGAGTGTGATTCACACAGCACCAAAATGTGTGTGTTCATTCAAAAGCTTGCTTTGGGGAGAATTCCCATTATAATCTCTCTTTTTACCAAAACATCAATAAGATTGCCTATTTAATTTCTAAAAGTGAAGTCATCCTAATTTTCAGTTAAACATGTATTTATGCAAGGAAGGGATTAGGGTTAAAAAAAAATTAAAAAGAATTGGGCTGGAGCTATAGTTTGGTGGTAGAGAGGGCACTTCCCTAGCACACACGAGGACCTCTCAGCTCCATGAATAATAAAACAAAGAATCATGCTTAGCAGAACCAGGCCAAAACGGGGTAAAGAAAGTGTAAGCTGCAAAGGACTCTCACATCCTTCTGGGTTTAGGGGAGTGACTCGGGAGGCAAGAAACTTTTTCAACAATGAAGAATTCTCTCTTCTGGGGAACAGACGGGAGGAAGAAAAGGAACAGTCCCCAGTCACTCAAGATACACTCCATCAGGGGAAGAAACTGCTAAAGCAAACTGAATTTATACAAGTCAGAAAAAAATAGTATTCTAGAAAACTTTATAAAATGTTAAAATTATTCATCAAAGTTTAGAAAAACCATAAAAGTCATCAAACATAAACCTGGAAAACACCATTCCCCTGTAAACAATTTTGAAATGCATGCACCCACACAATTCTGTACCTAAGTGATTTTTGTTACTATTACTGAAAAAAATAAGCATTCAGTACTTACTACTGCTTCCATATCAGAAGTGTCAGTTGGAGCAAACATAGACTGAACCATAAACTTGTGTTTACTTTTCTCATTGGGATCATAATCGAAAGGCTGTAACATCACTGAGAAAGAAAATATTTCATTAGGAGGGTCAGAACTTGGTTATCAGTGCCATTTGTCATGCTAACACGTATGCTGTGAGGTAAAGCTCGCCCCCCACCACACCTTGTGAGGAAGCAAGAAGAGATGATAACACTTCCACTTCACAGGTCACCAACCTAAGGTCCAAAAAGGTAGGGGGACTTGCCCAAGGTCAGAAAGCAGGTAGTAGCAAAGGTGGGAGAAAGGCTGAGGACTTAGGACTCAGGTTTCCTGGTTCTAGTTCCCTGGTCTCGCATGCCTGCAAACCAACCATAAACATCTGCCCTGCAGAATAGGTAAACTGGGTAGGAATACCATATCCCTGTTTTGCTCAAGAAAATATAACTTTGAATGATTTGTCAGGAACTAAAATAGAGTAACATAAGACATTTAAAAAACTGTTTCAGGGGCTGGGGGTTTAGCTCAGTGGCAAAAGCGCCTGCCTGGCACGCACAAGGTCGTGAGTTCGGTTCCCGGTACCGGAGAAAAACCAAAAAAAAAAAAAAAAAAAAAAAAACTGTTTCAGCTTCCCTCTACCCCATTTCTCACACAGCTAATCAAGGTAATGCTTCACAACTGTGCAATAAAATAGAATGCTAGAGAACACACATAAACAGAACATTCATAGAACAGAAAAAAAAAAAAACAACACATATCAACTCACACACTACTTCCCTTTCTTCCTAAGATCCTAGAAGAATCTTAAGACGATCCTGTGGATGAGTTGCCTCCACGGCACTGAGGGGCCTCCTTGGGTAACTAGGAATTACTCCTGTTAAACAACGGCTGCTTTAAAATGTCACATGTTACAAGACTTTGGTTAAACTACACATCCAGTTAATTTCCTGAAAACAATTTCACATGCAGGGAAAGACTGCAGCCCTGACCACAAGAGCCAACATGTACTGAGCGTTTCCTCCCGTGTGCCGGAAACTAGGGTCTTTTTTTGCCAGTACCTTCCCTGTCCTGGGGACTGAACCAGTGGTGCTCTACCACTGTGCTACATTCCCAGCCCTGCTGTTTTTACTTTGAAATCGAGTCTCACTGACTCGCTCAGGTGGTCTTAAACTTGCAGTCCTCCTGCCTCAGCTTCTGTTAGCGCTGGGACTACAGGTATGTGCTGCCGTACATGGCTTGGGATCTGTTCTTAGGTCTGTTATTTTCCTCACTTGGTCCTTAAAAGTTTGGTACTATTGTGTGCATGGGTGCGGGGGTGAGGTGTTACTTTGAAGCCTATTTTTCAGATTAATAAACTGAAGCACAAAGAAGTTAACAACACGTCTAAGGTCACACCACTAAGGAGCACAAACTCAGTCTGTACGGAGAGCGCATGCTCTCAATAACCACAAATGACCAATGGTGTGTCCTCTGACACTGTCAGGCCCTCCGACCAGTGTGGGTTCCTTGACCTTTCCTCGTGGGTATCCACCAGTGTTCCAACTTTAAATCCCACCTTAGGGTTTCCCAGGTGCTTCCTCTTCCTCTAAAGCCTCACAACCAACCATCCCTGCAGCATATAAAGGGAAATACGGGTGTCTTTAGCCCCAGGCTATGCATAAAGAGCGTGCGACTGCACAAAGTAGCTAGCTCCAAGTAACAATGTTAGGAAGCAGTAAAACAGGAAAGGAGTCAAAACCTTATGACTGAGCATAGTCAAGCAGTCTTTCCAAGTCGCCAATCACTCTAACATGATCTGGTGTTACGTTATGCACCAAGGCTCCACGGCAGAACTTATGGAACCATGCATGGCAGGGAACAGAAACATCCATTCTCCACCCATCTTGGAGGCAGGAATTCTTCCGCCCTGGAGACAGAGAAAGTCCATAAAAGCCTGACAACTCACTGGCTTGAAATGCATGGGTATACCTAGTCACCAGGTGGCTCTGCTGCCACAACACCCACCTGAGTGCTCAGAGCTACAAGAGGCCCTGCCAGAAGACTTCTTCAGGACACAATTCAACAAATGTTAGAAAACAACCCCTATATTAACTTAGGGCTTATATATATATATATGCATGACACCAAGTCTGTCTAGTAAAACAAGAATTCTCCACCTAGGTACCCAAAATTCAGATAGTATGACTACCAACCGAGGAAACAAAGGGTCACTGCAAAATACAAGGGCCTCTTCTTGGAATCTTACTCTTGCAGGTGTAAAGGCAAAGTTGCTCCAAGAGAAGAGGCCTTGCTAGTGGTGACAGACTCAGAAGACAATGAACTCTTCAGCTGCGATCACCAAGCTAGGGAGCGCTTTCCTGTAGATGGACCCAGAACATCATTACACACCTGGGCCTGACTCTTCACCTCTGGAACAAATGACCAGACTGGCCAGTCAAAGCTCTCACTCTTCTCAAAGTGCAATTTCCACCAGGTTTTTTTCCCTACCCCTAGTGGAAATACCACTATAAACTAAGCAACCCTTCTGTTCCACATGCATTGTGAGTGTTCCTGGACAGTGCTTATCAACCTTTTTCAGAATTTGGACACAATCTTCACATTACTATTGGAACAAAATTCATTTTTAAAAGTAAGATGAATTGAGTTTTGAGGATTTCAGGTCACAGCTTGGATAAATTCAAACAGTCTGGGGAAAAAAGAGAGCTCTGACGTACACTACAACATCTGGGTTTTTTAAAGGGCTCAGGAAGCTGGGTAGCCCCCTTTTTGTTCCTCTTCCCCTTTTTTGCAGCAGTGCAAATGAGAATAGCTAAGTGCACTCTGCCCTAAATTTGCCAGGGTTCTAGGCACGCCCCCCAGCGAAGGGCCAATTCTTCTTACTCATCTATCCGCATTGCCCACTTTTCGCAACCCCAATACTTCCATCATGCCCCAAGAAGGAAAGGAAGGAAAATAACCTTTACTGCTAGGTTTGAGCTACTAATGAAGGCATGGGTTCTTTAGGCCTTCCATTTAATCCTCACAATAATCCAGGAAAGCAGCTCATGTCTCTCTTTTCTAGATGAAAAGACAAAGACCTAGGAAGCTAGGGAAGCAGCCTAATGGCCAATGTATTAAATAACAGAGCCAGGGTTCCAACCTGGCTCTGACTCTACAGTCAGACTCCCATACCACAGATTCTCAATGTGGGATCTGCAGACTCTGAAGGTCTGGCCCCTGCCCCAGGTCAGGTTTCATTGGTACATGAAATCAAAACTATAGTCAGAATAATAGCAAAGCATCACATGCCTTTACTGCTGTGCTGATACTCACACTGACGGTGTAAACACAACAATGGCATCTTAGCAAAGATTAAGGCTGTGGAAGCAAATGGTGCTTAATGCCACTGTATTATGTACCACTACACACCTTCTGTTTGATTTTTTTAAGCCAGTTTCATTCAAGAATATCTTTGACAAAGCAAGAGAAATATTAATTTTACTAAATGCAGACCTTTACAACACATCTTTTTAATACTCTTTACAATGAAATGACACTTCTGCTACCCACTAAATCCAAATGCTGCCCTGAGAAAGCACCAGGCAACTGTCTGGGCTGTGAGCTGGACTGGCTGCCTCCCGCAGAAAACTCTCACTTGAATAACTACACATTTTTTTTTTTTTAGACAGGGTCTCCCTTATGCAGTTCAGGTTGGCCTTGAGCTCACTTTGTAGCCCAGGCTGGTCTCGAACTCACAGCAATCCTCCTGCCTCAGCCTCCCGAGTGCTGGGATTACAGGCATGCACCACCATGCCCAGCTCTCACTTGAATAAACAACTGACAGACAAACTCTGGTTACTCAGACTCTGGCATGTGGCATACATTCTCTTGAAAATGAAGTAACCCTGTCACTTCAAGGAAAGCAATCTGTGGTGCTTACCGCCAGCACTAAAATCTACGCTTTCTAGCAAAACTTGTAATTGTGGAAAACTTGTACATGTCACCAAGAGCTTCATAGTTTTCCAAGTAAAGACTCTTCCGGCTGGAAATGTAGGTCAATGTAAAGTACTTGCCAAGTATGCATGAAGTCATGGGTTTGATCCCCAGCACAACAAAATAAATAAATAAAAATAAATATTCTTCCAATGAGATCAGAGGGAACAGTAAAGAATGTGCTTTTTAAAATACTGTATGATGAACTATGTCAACATTTGAAAGCTCTATATAACCCAGCTAATCAATAGTTTACAAATGATCCATGGCAACATCACAAAATCCATTCAAAGTGCAAGACAGACCAATGTATTTCAGTGAAACAAAATGTAAAAAGTTCCCGTATGTGGATTAGGACCCCACATCATACCAATACCCTTTAGGAAAGTGCCGCTTGTCTCTCTTGGGTCCTTGCTTCCAAGATGATAAATAAAGGGATAACCATCACACCCAAGGGCTGCAGCCACAGGCAGCATGTTCACTGGGTGTCCGCCCGTGAAAGAGCTGCAGACCGCACCAACAATAAAGCCACCAGGAAGGTCACCCTTCCAGACACAGTGGGGGTCCCCAGCAGTAAGAGCCTTTCTGCAGTACGTGTCTTTCTGCCCGTGCGCATCTCAAGCAGTGTGTGAAGCTACAACGCTACATGAGTTGTCTGTGTCCAGTCCAGTGGTTGAAAATTTGGTCAGTAACCAGTTTCATGAAACCTGAAGAGACCAACACTCTTGCCCCCGTTTAGACCTGCTGATGCTGCCCCCTGGCCTCTAAAGCCCGTTAAGGAGCTAAGTCCTTAAGGACTAAAGAAAAACTAGCCTCTGGGGGGGGAAAAATGATACTTTTTTAAAGGTGAAGGAAAGGGCCAGGGATGTAGTGCTGTGGTAGAGCACTGCCTAATGTGTGCAAAGGCCTGGGTATGACAGCCAGCACTACAAAAAATAAAGTTAAATAAGAAAGTACTACTTATCAAGATCTGCCATAATATCAAAGCAGAATGTCTAGAATTATCTGAAAAGTTTATTAAGCAGACTTTCCCTCTCCAATCCCTACCTGTGGTAACACATTTACCAAAACAACGCATCAGTTATCAGAATGAATATAAAAGCAGATATAAAAACCCAGCTGGTCTTCTATTAAGACAACAAAGAAACTTGCAAATGAAGTCAAACAATGCTAGTCTTCTCATTAATTTTTTGGTTGTTTTTTTTTTTTTTTTTTTTTCCTTCCCGGTACTGGGAATCGAACTTACGACCTTGCGCTTGCCAGGCAGGTGCTGTGCCACTGAGCTAAATCCCCAGCTCCCATTAATTTTTTAAATAGTTACTTTTCATTAACTGTGTCACTGCTAACATGTAACTGATGTATTGCTATTCTTAAAGGAATAATTCTTTACTTTTCAGTTTAATTTCTAATATAATAGATATTAATATAAAAATATTGGGCAAACAAAAGAGCTCTTTCGGTGTTTAATTTTTAAGAGTATAAAGGGTTCCTGAGACCAAAAACATTTAAACACTGTTATTCTACACCAGACTGCCTCATAGGCCCCTTTAGGAAGAAAATGATCTGGTTGAATAATTCAAATTAATGCACTGATGGTTCTCTATAGTAGCCCTCTTGGGAGAATATGTAGTTTAAGAGAAAGGAGCCTGACACAAACCAAGCTTGAGAGCCTCTGGGGTGTACTGGGCCTCAGGTGGCAGTCTAAGTACAAAAACACCTCTTATGGAGGGATCAGGGCCTGTGCTCCTCTAGTCTAGTGTTAGCTCCAAGACCCACTGTCACCTTACCTTACAGATGTCACCAGCACAGCTCCAGGCCTACAGCATCCCACCACCCCAGTCCCCACAGCATAGAGCTCAAAAACCACTTATGGAGCAGGCAGGCAGAAGAGTGTCAACACACACAGCAGGGGCATGGGTGGTGGCCAATAACCCAAGGGGACCTCTGGAAAGGGCCCAAGGCAGCAGGTCCAACTGCCCTTCCAGAGCACAACCACAGAGTGAGGTATAAACATGGGGCCCAAGTACCTTGGGGATATCTGGTGAGCAGAAACTTTTTCAGTGGGGATGAGAGTCATAGTTTGCCAGAGAGAGAGCTGACAGGAAGCTCCAGATGAAGGTAGGCACTCCGCCTTCCCTTTGGTAGCAAGTAGAGAAGGTATCTGCTGTCTACTGGCTCTCTTTTGCTAGTGGGCTCCCAAATCAGCAAGCCAGAGTTAAAGTCAGGTGACCACCCAAAATGTGTGCTACTCCACAGACCCTTGGCACACCTCCGCCACATCTTGCTTAACATGAAACCTAACTCAAAAAGTTTGTATTTGTTAGCTATTAACATCTTGTGTCAAATTCGATTTGCTATATTCTACTAGCTAAATTATATGAGAACATGACAGAATAAATGTTGTTAATCGTTTGTTCTTTCAGCTCCATACATGCAAACTGTGACAGAAATTATGTATTTTTTTCCATAGTAGGCTATAAAAGAGCTTCCCATTAACTTAATTTATTTCACTTGAATACTAGAGACACTGATGATAAAACCCTCTTAACTGAACCATCTATCCTACTTTTAAAATGTATCTGCTGATAGTACATTAAAAGAAGCCTGTTACCAGGAGACAGCCTGGAGACCGTTCACTACTCATCCACACTAACACTTTGGGATATAATATCTGCTGCATTACAGACTGTGAAAGTGAGACCCTGTTAAGAAAGGGCCTTCAGGGTCGGGAAACACTAGATCAGTAAGATTACAGTTTCTTCAAAAGAGAAGAAATCTGAATATATGCTACTTAAGACACATACTCCCTTACAGAAATGACGACTTGATTAAATGCAGCATAAAAGCTGCTTCCAAGAATCCAAGCAAGTCACAGATCATTTTCATCTACATCGTAATGGTAACACAGCAAAAGGATAAAAGTCTAACAAGCACCACAGCACACTATTTATTTATTTTTAAATCTCAGAATTTTATCTCGGAAATGTCTCTTTCCACTTTTTACATGCCTACAATCAGCTCGGGCACCCACTTCAGGATTTCTCCCAACTAGGGGAATTTCTAACATTCTCACAATTTCCTTCACGTCCAAATTACCCTGCATAATCCCCATAAGCCCCAGAAATTTAGTCTCCCCGCAACACTACTCATACCATATCCACACCTTAGATCAAATCCCCCATAACAAAAACTATTTTCCAAAGGACTAAGATGCGGTACGTATGTTCCCTATGATGAACGTATTCATTATGTACTGCAAACATGTACTAGAAACAAACATACAAAAACTAGTTCCTAAGCAGCATGAAATCAGTTCAGCTCTTCACAATCTGATCATCCTCAGATTTCCCAATGACAAGCCTCCCTTCCAGTCCAACAGCCTTGCATCAAGTCCCTACAGACCCTGATGCTCTCCTGTCCTCCCAATCATCCCCATCCTGGCATCCCTATACAACGTATTACTGTTGACACTCCCCACCCGATCCATGCCCAGTATACCACATCTTCCACTGCCACAGCCTGTGAGAAGGGGTGTCCCAGCTGCAGCCCCTGTCCACAACACCCAGGGGCCTTGCTAAAACAAAGTGCTATGAACCCTTATCATAAGAAAATATATTTCCTTTAGGGTTCTCAACATGTGGAAATCATGACTACGTTTCTGGGCCCTTGTCTATTCAGGGATCCGTGGATGAAACTGTCTCACAGGTAAATAATTTTACCTGCTTACATATAAATTAACACTGAATTGTCTCTGTTGTTTTCTGTAAGATTTTCCACTTTGTGTGCTATGTCTTGGATAATAAGTTCCTCACAGTTGGACTAATTTATCTGTGCAGAGACTAGTACAAATGTTCTAAACCTTTCTCTAGGATCAAGAGAAGAGGTATGGTATACACAGGCATTGTCAAATAACAAGGCTCACTTATCTTTTTTTAATATTACCTTTTCTTCTCATTTTTTTTATCTTGTCTCTGGTTTTTTGAGATAGGGTCTTGCTATATATAGCCCAAGCTGGCCTTGACCTACAGCAATCCTCCTGCCTCAACTTCCCAAGTGCTGAGATTACAGGTGTGCATCACCATGCCCGGCCCAACGTTATCTTTCTTAATGTAAACCTTTTCAACATCCCTACCTTCCATAATTCAATAACGGAATGCAACATAGGCTCTTTCTGTATGTGACTATGCACCACTCTTGGACACTACCTTTAGTAAGCCTCCTAAGCCATGTCTCTTAGGCCTGACTCAGCTCCAGCAGGGAGAACGGTGTGACCTGAGGCCTGGGCAACTCCAGTTCCGGTTATACTTCCAAAGCCTCTCTCCCCTGTTCGGTAGGCTCATCCTGGGCAATTGCCCTTCACTTGTGCTGTGTATTGTCAAGAACTTCCCTTTTAATGCAGGCCCCCTATAGCCCTGTTCCTTTCCTCTTGGATGAGGTAGAAACTGGAACAGGTGTAGCAGTGTCTTAAGTAAGAGTGAATAGGGTAAGACTCAAGGCGTGGCATGGGGCACAAGCACGAAAGGGCCTAAAAGCACATCCCTTCTGGCTGCTTAGAGACTCTGCTGACTTTGTCCTTCTTGGTCATGCTCAGAATTGAAGGTACTTTCAACTAAGCAAGGTTTGTTACATGTATTTGACCAGTCCTCTCAATCATGACCTTTGAAAGTATGAAGAATCATGCTATACTCGCAAAAAATGAAAAACAGGGCTATTTTTAAGAAAACGAAATACCGCAGTAAACTTTTAAAATCTTTGAAGGCACAATTAACCTAAATTTTTATTGGAAATTATCTTTTTTTAAAGCCCAAATCGAATTTGATGAAAATGATTAAAGACATCTTTTAAGTACAAATGTGAGTTGTTCTTATAATGGTTCATGACAACCATTTATAAGAAGGTTGCACTTATCAGAGACTTTCAAAGCAAAGTATCAAACAAAGAAGAACGCTGTTGTTAGACGCCCAAACTCCCCATCCAGCGCCGCAGCCAGTACCAGATGAATGAACGCCTGGCTTCTCCTCCGATGAAGCGCACTACTACTCCGCACTAATCATCGGAAAGCTGCACCTAAGGCTAGCTGGTCCAGGGCCACCAAATAGCTACATTACACTGAGTCAGCAAAATCTTAAAAGGATTAATTATCAATTGTATCCTGCCCAATTACACTAATTGACCAATGTTTCCATCTAAGAAGAGTTGCTGATGCTCGTTCTCTATTCTCAGGATTTTATTGGAGGAACTTTATGCTTTAAATATTGAAAAGAATGTTGCAGAGGGCTGTATGTCAGGAATGAATACTGTTCCTTAATTCTCTGAATTCTAATCTAACATACAGATTCTGACACTGGGAGATTTGTGCGTGTTTGTCTTTAATCCACTTCCACTTCCCAGGGTACCCTAGTAAAGTGCATCTGTACCTAAACACTGGTATCTTTAATGACCCTTTCCAGTGCTCCTCCCATAGACGTTTTGCATTTCTAATTTGCCTGGTACACTAGCAACCAAAGTGCATAACTGAACTGCAAATGGAAGTGCGCTTGCTACTGTAGTGAAATTAGAATTCAGTGAAGGTTATAAAAATATTAAACTTAATATCATATTACAGGAAACGTAAGTATTTTTGATGGGCCCATAATTTTACCACCCCACCTGCTGTATCTGCCACTGAACATGGTTTGGAATATTAATGGAAAACTCCCTCATTATTAAACTGCAGTATTAAAAAGAAATTCCAAAACCACCAAGCGCTTACTACAAAGACATTTTCAGAAACTACCTTAAAAATGTTCTACCATACGGTTCAAAATATAGGCTTAATTTTGTAAAGCTGGAACAAATGGGAAGACCTCCCACTGCCTCAAACAATTCATTAACTCAAAAAGTTTTATTTTCCTTGCACGTAAGAGCTCCAGGGGGAAAATCCAATCTCCTTTCTACAATCTCCATTTAAGTGTGCCTATTCTGCTGAGGTCCAGATCTGAATAATTCAAACCCAGCTCTAATGGGTGATGTGTATCAAGGAGCAAGAGCCAAAACCAAAACTCTGGGCCAATTACTACAGACAGAGGGCACCCGGCCCCTCACCTACTGCAATGCCTCCTATAACAAGCATAGGTCCTAGAAGGGGTTACTAAATGGACTCCAAACCATGAGCCTGAGGGATCATCCATGCATTATACTCCACTATAACAAAAAGTTTAGGCTATGCCTCTATCCAACTGTTGCTTTACTGACTGAGTTTACAAAAGGGAGGTGTTTTTTTTAAGGATCCAGTGAGTAAGTGATCTGTCATGTTCTGAAGAAAACAGCATGACAGGTCAAAGCCTGAACTTCTGAAGCATAATGTAAGGTCTCTTGAATATCAGGTTAATCTGAAAGGTAAGAAGAGCTGTACAAGGTATGGCTCTGCCTGTTACAACCCAGATCTGTGTACTTTAAAAACCTCAGCCTCCATGGGCAGGTATCATCATCATCATCCTTCTCCTCTTCTCTCTCTCTTTCCTTTCCTCCCTGCCTCCCTTCCTCTCTCTTCCAAAGAAAGATTTATAACTGTCTTAACAGCTAGCATATCCCAACAGTTTTCAGAAATGGAAGAAATGCACTAGTCATGTCTTTTTCAAGAATGTTGTGACATTCTGTGTGGTAAGCAGGGAGACAGTGGTAGTATTTTAAGTCAATTTGATGGTCATATTTTTATAAATTGTATTTGAAAATTTACTTGTAACATCTCATTATATAAAACAGACACCTATTTTATAGAAAGAAAAAATTATTAATTTCTTCAAAAATTCTGAAAGGTTCATCAATTAATAAAATGTATAAGATTAACTGGTTTCTAAAAAGGTAATTAAAATATTAAACTATCCATCGTCAACAAAAACTACTCAGTTTTTGACAAAGCTGGTGGAAGAATAATGCAATCCCACTCATGCACATTTTCAATAATGTAGTATCTGTAGATATTCTGTGAGATGAACGCTATTTCCCCCATTTTACAATGAGAAAAGTACAACCTACACAGATTAATAGGTTAGCCAAAGATCAGCCAGCTGGCTAAAGAATAGAGCTGAGCTTCCTGCTCTAGGTTCCTGACCTCAAATCCAGTGAACTTTGACCAGAGTGTGTAAAGCCACAGTTGGCTGTGTGTGCTTCTGGGGAGAAAGGAAAGGTGGCTGTTGGACAATGTACTTGTGGGGACACCTCTCCAAAGAAGCCAGTGAACTCTGACTCACTACAGTGTTATCATGTGGCTGTATTTCAAGAGGACCTTTGGACAAGGACAATATTTCTTATCCTAAGGTATGCGTATCTAATAAATGATGTAGTCGCCCCTCGGCTCATCAAACTGAATGAAGCCCATGGGATTAGCCTCCTTTCCCAAGCGGGGTGGCTGTCCTGGAAATGCACTGATATCTGGCTTCCCCAGGTTCTCCCACAAGCACTGAGATAAACACCAAAGAAAAACAAAGCAATCTTTTTTCTTTCATAAATGTAACTGTCTCATCTGGGGGAAGGCCTATAGACACATGGACATTTCTGTATTCAACTGTTATATCCCCCCAATACATTATATTTTCAAGCCCTCTGTAAGTGTGGTCATCCCCTAACTCTACCAAGGCAAGGCAGGGTCACAGAGAGAGCACTGCATGGATCAGGAGCCAACACACTTGGCTTCGCATGTGAGCTCTACCACTAATCAGTCACATGGACCCTCAGTGCGTCATATACCTGCTTTCTCATCTGGAAAGGGAAGGCCAGAATCACAAAATCTTAGCCTTCCTTAAGTAGTTAATTCAAAATAAATGCTAAGAGGCAGTTATTACTTTTTTAAAAATCCATGATACAGGAGATGCTCTTTCTGAAAAGACAGACAAACCCGTATTTGTATTTAATTCCAGAGGGCACACCTATTCTGTACAACTCTATTGAGATTATTTTGTTCACAAAACCATGTTGCTTTATTCATATTTACTTTGAATACTGGACATTTTTATCTACCAACAACCTTGTTCAAATCTGATACGAACAAGAAAATTGAGGGGAGGGAGAATGGTTAAAAGAGGCGAATGAAAGATTTCAGCTCCCATGATTTTAACAGAAAAATACGTCACATGGATCCAGAAATGCCAGCACCGGGGGCTGCTCCTTTCTTGCAGCACACTGCAGTGCACACAGCGTGGACCTCAAAGCCAGAAAGAAGGGGCCACACTCTGGCTTTGTCACTTGCCAGCTTTGTGATCCTGCAACCACCAAGTCTCCTCCTTGGTAAGCTGGAGGTAATAATGCATCCCTCATGGGGCAGACAACAGCAATGAGATGACACAGAATATATGCAGATCCAGCACAGAGGAACCTTCAATCAATTCTGCTTTCCACCCTTTCAACTGCTCCTGGACAAGAACCTGCTTCAAGAATCAAGAGCAGGACTTGTAAGTTCAGGGAGAAGCACACATGGGGAGAGCTGGTATGGGTGTGCCTTAATGAGACACCCAGGGACTCAGGGAATAGAAGTTTGCAGAAACGATCAGATAATGAAACACCTTGTATCTTTCAAAAGAAGTGAATCATTTTCTTTTAGGTGTCAAATGAATGGCCAAATATATCGCAATCAAAATCTATCATGGAAAAAGCCAGATAGGTACTCATTTCAAATGAGTAGTAGCTTCTAATGATGCAGAAGCCTCTGTGACATTAAATCACCTAATATTTAAAGGATAAGTACACGCTTCCCCATGGTTCCTTCTTGACTCCAGAAGTTCTAATGAACTAAAAGTTTATTCCATTTCTAAAAAATAAATTTAAGCTCAAACTCATCATCTGTACTTCCTTAGTTCTGAAACCCAACTCTCAATTTGGGTACTTTACCAGCCTATTTTCCAAAGCTGGACTTTGAAAAATATGTGCACTCTCAGACAGAAGCGGGGTGCCTTCAGACATGCACAAAACTTACACCCATGAATATATTTCAATGTCTTTTGTCCTCATCTCCCGTAACTTTTCACAATCAGTAAAATGCAGTTACCAATCACTGGAAATGACATGAGCTTAATGTTAGAAATCATTCCACTTAAATAAGAAAATAACTCTATTTAGCCCTCTCCCACAAACTAAAATTATGTTTGTGTAGCCTTTTTAAAAATTTATTGCCAAAGGGCAGATTTAATTTCAAGGGAGTGAAAGCCAAATTTATTCTGAAGTCAAGTCTAAAGTTACCACTTTAATTTTGCTCTGCTGAGGTACAAAAAGCTGCAAGCATCAAAACAAAAAGGCATAAATTACGGAAAACAAAAGTGACAGGGACCACCAAGATTTTTGTTGTTGTTGTTGTTTTGTTGTTTTTTTTTTTTAAGACGAGATCTCACTATGTTGTTCAGGCTGACCTTGAATTCACTAGGTAGAGCCGAGGCTGGCAACTGTCCTGCCTTAGCCTCTCAAGTGCTGAGACTACAGGTGTGTATCCTAGCTGGACCATCAAGCTTTTTAGTGAGGGCAGAAGGCTGGGAAAGGTAGAGAAAAGCCTATGACCTTACTGTGCTCTACTGCAAATCCAAGCTTTAAGAAAGCCCACTGGCTCCAGGGTCTTCTGGCCCTGCTCCTTGACCTCCAGTTTCCATACTTACCGGACACATTGATTGAAGCCCCAGCGTCAATGATCCCACTGTTGGGCCGCACACAGTACCTACGTGGTGCTGTGGTCTTCACTTTGAAACACACATTGCGGTCTGTTGGGTTGCCAAGCTTCAGGTTGGTGGTGACAACATCAGTGAAGGGACCTGAGGAGTGAGAAGGATCTTGTGAGGAAAGCTCAAAAGGCTGATTACATGTATGGCAGGAGGGATCTGGAACACAGTTAAGGGAAGGTCGAATTATCTCATTACCATGTAGATAGATGGGAGAGATGAGGTTAATGCGCTAGTAGCAACAGGTATTATCATGTTCTCCATACTTCCCAAGGTGCCCAGTAAACATCCTGACACATAGCATCACACTGAAACTTTACTGCTCTTTTAAAGATGGCTAGAGAAGACAAGTTGCTTGTCCCATTTTCATACTAGTTAGTGGTAGCAAGGATCTGCAACTAGAAGGCCTCAATTCAAGGCCAGTTCTTACCTAAACTAACAACAGCAAGATAAAATCTAACAGGGAACATAAAGGAATAGACATGGGTCCCAAAAAACTCTTTTATTGGGGGGGGCGGTATACTGGAACTCAGGACCCTGTGCTTGCCAGGCAGGCACTTGCACCACTGAGCTATATTCTCGGTCCCCAAATAACTCAAATGCAGAGTGTGCCAAGAGTACCAGATGTCAGAAAGAATTTGGAGTATAAATGGTCTATGAACACAGAAACCCGTAACAACACAGTACTGCTGCCAGGAAAGTTAGTATCATCTTACAACTACACCAAGAAGTTCAGAGCCCTGTTGGACAGCCCACACCTGACATATCACATTCACTATCAACTACTCAGGCTATTGGGAGGATTGAAACAAAGCTCTGTGCCCTGAGGATATTTTTATTACTATTATTTATTCATTTCCTACTTTATTAGTTTTAATTAAAAAGTAAAACACGCTTCCTAAACCAAACAATAAAGGATGTATAAAAAAGAAGTTAATAAGCTTTCTTCTGCCTCCTGAGGTAATATTAACCATCTGAGAGACATTTCCACATCATCTATGCTTACCAACAAAGTACACATACCTATGTACACACATACGAGGGGTTAACAAGAACGAGAACTGACTATTCACACTAATCTTACAAATGCTTTTTCATTTCTCACTCTACAATGACTATCTAATCACTAGGTTTAGGGGATCAAGCGGGAGGGGTTCAATTACAAAACCTTTTCCGTTCTTCACATGTTTACATATTTTCAATATGTGATTCATATCTTTGTGATTCCTACTTTTGCATTTATAAGGAAGCAGAAGTTGGGGTGGGGAGGAATGTATGCTCCTATGATCACAAAGAAATACATAATGGTTCATTTACCCCATTTGCGAAGAACCAACGAAGATATTTAAATCTGTGCTTTGAAAATTCTTTTTTTTTTTTTTTGAAAATTCTTTACTCAGAGGAAGAAAGGTTGGAGGGAGGGAGGGGAATGGGGGAAAAAAGAATCAAGATATATTATGTATAGCTTCAAATTCCCTATGATGAATGTGATCAATATATAAATCAAAAGTGTACCAATTAAATTAGCTTTTTAAAAAAAGAAAATTCTTCATTCAAATTCTAAGCCCTTGAGGACAAAGGTTATGCACAATCCATCCCTGTATCCTCAGCACTGTGCCTGACATCAAGTAAAGGTCTCGATATGTGTATATATTCACCAAGAAAGACACTACCTGTGGATTATCTCTAGCAAAATTAAAATCTCAGGCTGGTTTCCTCTAGAGGTGCTCAGAGTATGAAAAATCAATTGGATATGGGTTTAACTTAAATACATATTAAAAAATCAATAATGGTGGACAGGAAGAAAGGAAAGGGGACTCAATTCCAAAAATCAAATAAAGTACAGCCAATTCTGCTACAAGAAAACACAAATTTGTCCAAATGTGATTGATGTGCATATTAAGGGGACAATCTGAGCATAAAACGATTTTCACATTTGCTTATGAATAATTTTGTCTGCAAAAAACCTTAGGCAAACACAGAAAACTGCACCCTGCTCAACCTAGCTGCCAAGAAATATGATACACACACACACACACACACACACACACCTACCTCAACCACCTATATACAAGCTATCTCAGTTTCTGTGGCTCAAGTCATGAGCCAGACCTGGTATTGCAATTTTCCACTGATTTCCGGCAATTTTCCTTCCTCCCCGTCACTGTGACTTGCAGACTGCAACTATGCTGACACCACCTCTACAGGCAAACTCCAGGTCTTTTTCCAGGTAAAATGTCATCTCTACTGTACCAACTGCTGCTCTTCTTAGGCTCCTATTTTGTGTAGGCATCACCAACAGAATCATTGAGTACTGTAGATCTAACCTTGTTCCTCCCTTCACCCTATGGTTTTTACCGCACTATGTGGTATGGTATGGTAATTTTATATACATGCTGCATTACAGTAGAATTGACTATGCTACTGAATCATCTATTATTCAGAGATTACTTATACTGAAAGCTATTTTCATCCCATGAGAATTCACCTTCAAGAATGAAATGCCTAGAAAGAATTTATCATCTTTCCAAGAAACCTTCCTTCAGTGCCCTAGGAATTAGGTTGGAAGAGAGAAAGGTTCTTGACAGGTCTGGAGGTGTAACTACAGCCAGACATAGAGAAAGGCAAAGTCCTTAGTATTTCACCTCAGCTACCAACTTCACAAACAAGCCTCTCTCTACACTCGAAGTCAGCTCCTTACTAAGAACATATGAGAGCTGGTACCCTGTGGCCCAAAGGATTTTCAGCTACCATGAGGGACAGCCAGGTGCTGACAATGCTCCACCCTTGCAACAAGTTCTTGGCATCAAGAGAGAAACGGGATACTTGGTGCTGAGACAGTATCCAGGGGGATTATGGAGGCGGCAGCTCTCTGGGACTCAACTCTGTTCCACTCTCCAATGCATATGGTCTGACTCATAAGGAAGATGGAGAAAGTCCGACTCTGCATCAAGTCTCTGACTTGCTTAAGGTGGGGATCATCTCAGCAAGCACAGACTAAAAGAAGATTAGCTACACACAAGGCCAAAGAAAGCAATAAGGCATACAAACCTACACAAACACAAACAAATGACCACACACATATATTCCCTGCCTCTCACATAAACCCAGCCAATCATAACTCCATGTAAGCAAGGCACAGCTCGAGTTGCTCTTTATTGCTGGGGGCAGAAAAAGAAAAGGTGGACAAAAACATGTGTCTACAAAAGTGACACTTGAAAGAGATCAGCTTTCAAATATAAAACCTAGGGGAAAAAAGGAATTCAATAGTGGACTATATGTGAGTCAAACACTATCAGTCCTCAAAGATTTCTAGATATAAGCTCAAGGTCATTAGCTTCAACAAGATTCTGCCTCAAGAACACGGAAGAGTCACCAGATCATAAGGCCAAGAATATATAATGGCCCTAAACACATACATACTTTTCAGTGTGGTACAACTGAGAGTATTTATGAGTTCCAATCCAACTCTAGTGTCTCTTCCTCCTACTCCCTTATGAGGATGGGTTGGGGGAGCCCAGGTTTAAGTAACTCATTATCCATTACATCAACCTCTTCTAAGCACTCTACAAAATTAAGGCAAATTTAACTGTAAACACTAACTTGTCTGGAGAAATTTCCCCAGTACATCTCTTACATAGCAATCTAAGCAGCATCCCAATTTATACATGAATCACATTAAAGAGTCTAACTTTTTAGAAGACAAGTAATATTTGCAAAAAGCAGGATAAAACAAACACCTCCTCTTTCTCCTTAACACTCAATCCTAGGTCTTTATGTACCAGGGCTTCTTAGACCCAAGTTTTTACTTATAAAAACCTAGAAAGAGTAAAATACTGAAAATATATGCAACAGAACAACATTATTGATAAAACAGCAAACTTTCTCTCCACTCTGGGCAATTTACTATAAGAATTTTATTGAAAATAAATCCCATTCGATTTGAGTAATTATAGGAGATAAACCATGTTAGTGTCCTCCTTTTCCCGTTTTAATGAATTAGGATACACAAAAGCCTCAATAAAAATGACATAAAGGCTTATGAACATCATTCAGATTTTTACTAGTCACTTTCATTTCATAAAACTGCCATTTCCATTAAAGCATTATGTAAAAAATGGGATTTTACTATGCAAACACACACATTTATCACCAATGAATTTAAACACTGCTTATAAAGTACAAAGTCAATTTTACAAATGAAATCTCCTTCAAAAGTTAAAATTTTTCTTTCAAGAGTAAAAAAAAATGATTTGTGCCTCTAGAAGCACACTTACTTTTAACCATTTTTCTAATTTTTTATTCCTTATTCAGATGTCTAGACAAAATTAGAAACTAAGCATCTCAAATATGAAATAGGAGGTAAAATATGAAGCAACATGAATTTGGGAGTAATTAAAAATACTCTTTAAAATTTTTATTCTTCTGTTTAACAATCTGAATAGTTGCAAGCAAGGAGGAGGCTGACGACTGCAGCAGCGGAGCAACGCCTAAATCAAGGGAACTTGTTTCTTCAAGCTCTTTGGGCGCTTGAAGAAGTCTCTGACAATGAAGTTGACAAAAAGTTAAAGAGGAAAAAGCAAGTTGCTCCAGAAAAACCTACAAAGAAGCAAAAGACTGGTGAAACTTCAAGAGCTCTGTCATCTTCTAAGCAGAGCACCAGCAGCAGAGATGATAACATGTTTCAGATTGGGAAAATGAGATATGCCAGTGTTCAGCACTTTAAAGGGAAAGTTTAATTGATATTAGAGAATACTGGATGGATCCAGGAGGTGAAATGAAACCAGGAAGAAAAATATTTCTTTAAATCCAGAGCAGTGGAGCCAGCTGAAGGAGCAGATTTCTGACATTGATGATGCAGTAAGAAAACTGTAGAACCTGAGCCATAAAAACCTGTATTGTTCTAGTTGTTTTACTTTGTCTTTTTACATTGGGTTTTGTTTTCTAAACGTTGTTTTTCAAGCCGTTGTATATTTGGATTGCAGAACAATTTGTAAGATGAATACTTTTTTTAATGTGCATTATTAAAAATGTTCTGAGTGAAACTAATTGTCAGCTTTATTAAGGAGGATTGCTTTGTGCCCACCACTCACTGTAAAATAAAATCAAGTAATTTCACTTGTTTAAAAAAAAAAACCAATTTGAATAGTGCTCTTTATGACTTATACACACATTCACCTGTGAAAATTTACCTGCATTTGATGTAGACACTCATGAGATGGTATTAACTAACTGAACATGAACTTCCTGATGTGCTCTAAAAGATAAAGCAAGGCACAGCATAAACTAGTTCTTCCACCTTACCTCAGGCCCTACTGCTTGGCTTTTTGTCCTTTTAAAGTATATTTCTTAAGAAAGTAGGAAGCCCTAGAGCTGACCTGTTTTAAAAAGCAATTTGAGTAATAATACACAGTATTACAGTAATGATATACAGAAATGTGCATACTATTAAAAGCAAAAGGAGAAAAGATTATGTCTCAGTTACAAAAATGGAACCTTAAAAGTTATAAAGTGGTGACTTAAAGACCAAAGAAGATGGCCACAATCCAGCAAACTTCTCAACCCTAAGAGGACAGGTTCTGGGTGTTGAGTATTATTTTAAAAATGACTAGATAAATGTATCAATCAGGAAATCTAACAGGATTCTGTGGAAAAAGTATTCCGTTAACTCCTTAGTATTTTCCTGGTATGTGCATGGTTTAAGCACTTCTTGTCTGTAATCATTCAGAGACACATGACTAACACAAAACTCATCCTTTTAGGAACTGTAAGTATCATCTTTATGAAAGAATAACTTAAAGAGTTTGTGCCTACCAACTATAAAAGGAAAGAGTGAAAGCTCCCAGTAAACTCAAAACTCAGCCTGGCCCTTTCCTACCTGTATGACTCAAGCACATCATATTGACTTATAGCCAAGCTTTGACTTGGCTAACTCCATCTTGCCTTTCTGAATTGTTCTTTCCTTGATTTATTCTCACCTGCAGTCACCCTGGACTCCACAAACATCTTGTGACTAGAGCAGAAACTACACCTAGACAGTAGCAATTTTCTTACCACCAACGAAGCCCTGCTTGACTATCCTAAGATAACAAGGTAGACCATAGTCTGACTAAGATACCATTTACGCAAGCTTCCAATCTTTGGTCCAATTCCTCCCCTATATAACCCAACTAGCCCAGGGATACAGCTCAGCAGTGCAGCACATGTCTGGCAAGCAGGAGGTCCTGAGTTTGATTCCTGATACCAAAAAAAGAAAAAAAGAAAAGAAAACCAGCAACCTGACTGCTTGCTGTTGGTACCTGGGAGAAACAGATTTTAAGTCACTACACTGCTGTTTTTCTTCCCACTTTGATAATAAATTCCTTTCCTGCCTTGACAACTACTCCTCTTTTCAAGTGGCCTGTGGGGTGGCTGAACCTGATCCACTGGAACCCCCAGAGTTGGGATTCTGTTAGGATTCCAGAAACCGTACCAACTATTTATTAAATTACAGGATTCAGTGTTTTAATGAGTAAATATATAATTTTATTTTTAACTCACAGATTCATTTCTAATGTATTTATAATACTAAACTATAAAACTCCTAAAATATAATCTATAAAACTTTAGATACAACAACAAAATCATAATTTACAAAAGAAATAAATGATGAACTGGACTTCATTAAAAAAATTTTTTAAAACATCTGCTGCAACAGTGTCCAGGGGATTACAGAGGCAAGGTCAAGAGGATGAAAGGACAAGCAAGCCACAGACTAGGGGGAAATACTTGCAGAAGACATATGTGAAAAAGATCCATCAACCAAAATACATAAAGTTCTTAAAACTCAACGATAAGAAAATGAACAACATGATTTAAAAGTGGCTACAGGATCTGCACAGATTTCTCATCGAAGATGTATAGAAGGCAAATAAGCACATGAAAAGATGTTTTTATCACATGTCACTAGAAAGTTGCAAGTTTAAAAAAATGAAATACAACTATGCACTTATTAGAATAGCCAAAATCTAAAGCTCTGACAACAATAAAGGCTGGAAAAGTTGTGGAGCAACAGGAATTTTCATTTACTGCTAACAGGAACGTAAAATGGTACAGCCACTTTAAAAGATGGCCTGGCAGTTTCCTATAAAATTCAACATATTCTCACCATACAAGCCAGTAATCACTTTCCTTGGTACTTACCCAAATGAGTTGAAAACTTATGTCCACACAAAAACCTGCACACAGATGTGTATAGCAGCTTTATTCATAACTGCCAAACCTTGGAAGCAAACAAAATGTCCTTCAGTAGGTAGATAAAACCAACTGATACATCCAAACAATGAATTAGCATTTAGAACAAAAAGGAAATAAGCTATCAAGCCATGAAAAGACACAGAGGAATTTTAAATGCATATTCCTATATGAAAGAAATCATCTGAAAAAGCGACACACTGTATGACTTCACTATATGACAGCTGGAAAAAGCAAAGCTATGGGCACTGTAAAAAGATCAGAGGTTGATGGGGGATAGCAAAAGGAGGACACAGAGTTTTCTGGATAATGAAAATATTCTGGTACTGTAATGGTGGATACGTCATCATGCAGTGGTCCAAACCCATATGACATCAAGATAGAATCCTAATGTAGACTACCCATGTTCTATGAAAATTATTTGTGGGTTAGGGATATAGCTCAGTGGCATAAGCACCTGCTTAGCCAACACAAGGTCCTGAGTTCAGTTCCTGGAATGAACGAAAGGAAGAAAGGAAGAAAGGGGGTGTTTAGGGCTTATATTTACTTTTGGTAGCACCCCTGCCATTCTGAGATTTTGAAAAACTATGTGTGAACTGACGTGAAAGAAGGAATAAAGATGCTCTGTTTTGCAAAGAGATTGCTTTTCTTTCTTTTCTGGAGTTCATGGAATTCTGGTGTTAAAGATACCCTCCTTTATAATTTATCTCCTGATGTAAGTCCAGTACTTTGAAACTCACACTGTATGTGCCACCAAAAAAGTTATATGCCAGTTTGATACATAATCTATCAGGTCTCAGCTTTCCAGACCTAAAATTAAAGTTATTAGCTTCATAACAGCTTTTTTCATTCTGCATAAAAAGAGCTACATTATTTTATACTCATAAATATACAGTATCTCTCCTTTTCACAATCCCTCCAAAAAACAAGGTATCGTATTTGACTTCAATTCTAAAAAGATTACCTTCTGGGAAAGTAATAATCTGTCTCCAGAAGCCTGTGATTTTTGATGGATTTTGCTTGGACAATAAAATTGTGCTTGAGGTTGCAATACAATAAGACCCTGTTACATGGGAAAAGTATATTAAAATAGGGAAATGTGGACCCTCTAAAGTAAAACTTGCTGTTTTCATTAAATGTATTCTATTGCTTTCTGCTTTCCCTACCCATCTGCAAGGCACCAATTCCCACATTACTTCCTTTGTTTATGTAAGACTTCCTCTTCTAGAATGGAAACTATGAACACATTTTTGTTTTTCTTGTTTACAAATTATCATCAACACCTAGAACACTTCTAGGCATAGAACAGATTCTCAATATATCTGCTAAAGAAGGGAATGGCCATGCCATGCTTCTATCTACTGTACTTGAGGCTTTATTCTTCCTATAGGCATCCAGACTGGGTGAAGGATACTGAGACAACTCCATTCACTTTTAAGCATTATCCTTCCTCTCACCTTCTGCACACAACACACTTTGTGTTTCTTCCCTGTCTGCAAGTGAGGGGGGCTATGTCTACCTACTCATCCTTATACCCAGTCTACACAGGGCAACATGCAGAGAGTGTGTAACACATGGGCTGCACTAACAGCAAGACTTCAGAGTAATTCTTCTCTGATGCTGCTGCATGTCCTGTAAACAGATGCCTCCTTTAAAACTCAAATTTGAAGTCATTTTAAGTTTGTCCTGTCCATATACAGGTTGAAGGCATTAAAATGTTCACTTGTGCTAGGCATGGTGATGCAGGCCTGTAATCCCAGCACTCAGGAGGCTGAGGCAGAAGGGTCATTGTGAGTTCAAGACCAGCCTGGGTTACAAAATGAGCTCAAGGTCAGCCTGAACTGCATAACAAGACCCTGTCTCAAAAAGAAAAAAAGAAAAAAAAAAATGTTCACTTGTGTTGATGATGTTTTCATCATAATTATTTAATGATTTTTAAAACTGCCCCTTTCCTAAAAACTGAAAGATAGCACAGTACTAGATACTCAAAGAGGATGAGCTCTTAAATAACCATAAATCAAGAGTATGGAATTGGAGAAGTTGAGTTTTTTTTAAAAATCTATTTTCTTGATTGAAATTGTTAGCTCACACATTAAATCAATGCCTTGGAAACAAAAATGAAGCTTTGCAACCAATGTGTTTTTAATGAAGCACATTGTATTCCAATATTTCAGCAGAAAGCCTTATTGTGCAGCTCTTATTTTGAAATAAACACATATACATAACCCTACATACACAAAATTTTCCTAAAGAAATCTTAGCATGCAAAGTGTTCTAAATTAATAAAGTAACTTTCCCATATCCCCACGAGCTACCTGGCTGCTGAGAAGCATCACACCCATTATTATAGCAAAGGGAATCAACACCACAACTCTTATTGATGACACCACCAAACCAGCTAGAGCAGCCTGACTGAACAGAATACACCAACCCTGCAGGCTGCTTCCTCAATTCACTGTTTCCCAGCTCCTTCAGAGCAGAAATTAAACCACCTCCGCAGGTGGGAAAACCAGACTGCAAAGCAATACTGTAGTGTTAAGAGTTCAACAGATTACTTAGAGAAGACTAAAATCAAATTTGGAAAAGCTACCTGAAAAAGACATGATATTAGACCAGCAGAGTAGCTTGGGACACAAATATATTTACAGTTTATGTAACAGATAAGTAACTTACTAGCATTCAGAATATATAAGGAACTTATTTATAATAAACATGCCAAATCTTTCTGAAGGAATATACCACAATAGTGTAAAAGAATGAACCCAATCTGTATTTCAACAATTAATGGGTCTCAAAGACATGTTAATACATAGTGACACTTCATTAAGTCATTTAGAAAAACGGAAATAGTTCACATTAAACTCTTCTAGGGAGTAAGAAAAAGCAAGGAGTATGAATAGGTAGACATGAAGCACAACACATTATTAACATTTACTCTGTATTGGGGTTATCACATTATCTGCACATTTCTACATTAAATTTCTTCCAAATAAGAAAAGTACCTTTCATTTATGTGAGATTGATGATTTTCTTCTGAAAAAAAAAAACAAAAAAACAAAAAAACAAAAAAACAAAAAAACAAAATTCTCCTTGCCCAGAATGCCCCGTATGTACAAAAATATTGGCATCCTGACTTGAGGACAGTTGCAAAACAATAAACTTACAGGGTCATTTCCATGTTATCTATAAAAGTCAAGGTTATCACTTAAAACAAGTTTAGCAAAGCAGGGATCTCAATTTAAGACAGACCCACACCTACAACTTTGACAAAAGCTATTTTATGAACTTGAAAATTAAAAATCTTCATTCATCTAAAGATAAATACTGCTTTCCTTTATACTAGATATTTCTAAATAGAAAAATGGCTATAAGCATCATATAAGAGCAGAAGCTTCATACATTCTACCTATATCTAGCACTACGACACACTATAGTCCATAGCTGATTATTCACAGATGAATTCTATGCATCCATTCCAAAAGGATCTGAAATTATTCAATAAACTGAAGTTTTTTTAAATGTATAATCTTTAGGGGCTGGGGATACAGCTCAGTGGCAAATGTGCCTGCCTGGCAAGCGCAACATCCTGAGTTTGATTCCCAGTATCAATCAATCAATAAATGTACAATCAGGGGCTGGGGATTTAGCTCAGCGGCACAGCGCCTGCCTGGCAAGCACGAGGTTGTGAGTCCATTTCCTGGTACCGGAAAAAAAAACAAAAAAAGAAGTACAATCTTTATTCCATCGACTAACAAACATCTTAGTAATTTTACTCTAAATAAAAAGCTTTTGTCAAAATTGCAGGTGTGGATCTATCTCAAATTAATGGTTCAAAATCTATGAAAATAAATAAAAAGATAAACTATTCTCAGGATTGTAGCTGCTGTTTTACCTCTACTGAGTTACAAATTAACAGTTCAAGTGCATACTGTCAGCCTCAAAACCTCCCCCAAAGTGTGACAACCCACAAAAAGTCTCACATAAAAATGAGCACTGCCCAACCCACAACAGATACACAGACAAGTAGAGAACACATTTAGCAATCTGTACCTCTCCAGTCTAACTGGAATTTTCAATTGTGAACAATGAGAAATGGCAGAATGTGGTTTATCCATGAGTACGTAATCTGGTCTGGTTTCCTTTTCAACAGAGAACCTAAATGGCTAGAAAAGAGATTATCAACTGGGTCAGCAGCTTCTTAAGCAAGCTCAACAAGAGGCCCAGGGGACTAAAGGGATGAGACTTGGATGAAAAATACCTTCTACTTTCCCCTTTCTCTAACTTTGGAAGTTATGCTCATCTTTTAAAGTTTTGCTCAAATGCCTTCTCTCTTGGAAAAATCTTACCTACCCTTCAGTGAGAAGAAATAATTCCTCCTTATACTATAGTCTAACAAGAAAACGATGATTTCCAAATTTATATCTATAGTCTGGCCCAGCCTGGTCCTAAGCTCTACACTCAACTGCCCATTTTACATCTCTCCCCAGGTGTGTCATCATCATGTCCAGAGTCTGTGTGAGACACACTCCTCCCCAAGCCACTGCTTCTCATTTCAGTACAAGGTATCACCACTCAACCAACTGCTTGGGCCAAAAGTAGTTAGTTACCTTAGCTTCCTCTCTTCCTCCACTTAAGCCATCAGCAGGTTCTGCGAGCTCTGCCTTCAAACCAGACTTAGAATTGGAGCACCTACCTCTCACCACTGCCACTGCCACTGCCACTACCTGGGTCCACATCGAAGTCTCTCATATCCTTAGCCTAGATCATCTGACGAGCCATATGGCTTCCATACATACCACCAACCACAGATCTCCCATATGCAGCCAACTCTCCCCACAACAGCCATATTGTTTTAAAAATGGGCTCCTGCACAGAATCACCCAGAGCTTACCTTGTCACAACACAATTCAAAGTCCCTTTCATGTCCTGCCTACCAGCAGGACTCCTGCCCTCTTCGGACTTCTGCCCTCTTCTTGGAGCTAAGCTCCCAGTGTGCACTTCCATGACTCCCGTGCAGGCACAGTGACCTTGCTGCTTTTCTTTTTCCCTAGGTTTTTTTTGGTTGTTGTTGTTGTTGTCTTCTTTTTTTAAAGCAGGGTCCAGAGTCTCACTATGAAATCACTGTGAATCTCAGGCTGGCCCCCTGCCTCAGTGTCCTGAGTGCACCACCACATCCAGCTTCTTGAACACACCAAGCTCATCACCACCTAGGGCACTTAATTACCCTTCTGGAATGCTCTTCCCCCAAAGGGCTGCAGGGTTTGCAATGCACTTTATACAGGTCCCACACTAAATTCAAGTATCACCTTGAGGGGGTAGCTTCGCCATCACCCTGTTTAAAACAGATCCCAGTGGCTGAGAGTATAGCTCAGTGGTAGGGTGTCTGCCCAACATGTTCAAGGAACTGGGTTCAATCCCTAGCACTACAAAAAAATAAAGCAGAACCCACTCCCAAATCTACCCCCTTTTTGGTGTACCACCTATCTTTACCTGATACCATATTATATAAATTTTCCACTTTTCTTCAGAGTCTATGTTCCTAACTAGAAGATGGGCTCAATAAAGATTTTCTGTTTTCTCACCTGAACCTCTCAAGTATTCATAACAAATGCAAGCTTGCAGCCACCCACCTGTAATCCCAGCACTCTAGCAGGCTGATGGAAGAGAATCACACTTTTGAGCCTAACCCGGGCAATTTAAGACACTTGGTGAGACCCTGTCTCAAAATAAAAAACGGAAGAATGGCTAGGGATGTAGCTCAATGCACAGATCCTGGGCCCAGTACTGGAAAAGGTGGGTGGGGGTAGGGGTGCTCCAGGTTCTGTGCAAGGCTCCCAGACCAGAGGGAAAGCAGGGCACTGCTGCAGCTACCTAGAACACTGGGAAGACAACAGTAAATCTATTTACACAACCATTCCAGGGCCCATCTAGAACTAATAAAAGCAAACTCGGGGATTGAGACTCTGTGTTGATTCTATCTTTAAAAATCAAATGTGCCTTTCAGCTGGAACCACCACCATATTCCAGTAATTTGCCAAAATGACAAAGACAAAGGAGAAGAAGGGAGGAACATGGTATGTGCTCTTTTAGGCCTTTTAGAAAATACAGGGTTATGCCTTCGGTCACATATATGCCAATCAACAAAAAGGGTGTTATTGTAGACATCAAAGGAATAAGTACTGTTCAAAAAGGAATGCCATGCAACTCTTACCATGCCAAAGCTGGAAGTCTACAATGCTACCCAGCATGCTGCTGGCATTGCTGTGAACAAGCAAGTTATGGGCAAGATACTTGCCAAGAGAATTATGTGCATATTAAGTACTCTAAAAGTTGAGACTGCTTCCTGAAACATGCCGAAGAAAATGATCAGAAAAAAAAGAAAGCCAAACAGAAAGGTAACTAGGTTTTAAATGAAGCACCAGCCTGCCCATCCAGAGAAGCACACTTTGTGAGAACCAAGGGGAATAAGCCTGGGTTGCTGGAGTCCATTCCCTATGAATTTGTGGCAGAAGCTGAGAATGTAGCTGTTTTTCAGTACCTAATTAGCAGCTAAGGTGCCGTAGGCCTGCTTAAAGATAAAAACGGGTCCTGAACTGTAAGGACAGTTTTCTTAAGTGAACAGGTATTTGGTGCCTTCACCTCAGAGCAACAAATTCTTGGTATAGATTCTCATTATACCTAGTCAGTTGTGTCAGACCTTTAATCCTCACATTCGGTGTTTTTACTGCAGAAAAATGGGAAGTTTTATGTACATGTATACCCAAATGGCCAGATATCTATGAAATATTTACACTGGCTTGAAGATCCTCTAAATCACCATGGGAAAAAGATGTATCAAAGTACAGTAAATGGAAGCCAATGTATGGCATTGCCAAAAAAAAAAAAAAAAAAATCAAGTGTGACAGTCTGCTAACATTTAACAGTGTAGGCTTATTCTAAGCATTTTATTTTATTTTATATGTGTTTTTTTATTTTGCCCAGAGTGAAGAATCTGAGGCACAGAGAGATTAAATACCTTATTGAAAGTAACATGACTTTGAGGTGGCACACCTAGAATTCATACCCAAGCTGTTTGACCCCAGACTTAACACTCTTAACAGGGGGGCTATATTAAACACCACCTGAGAGAAAATATATAGTGTCATACAAGCACAGGAAGGTGGGTGCACATCGAATGAGACAGCAGGAGGAAGAGATAAAGAAGGAAAGTGAGTGGTAAGTTCAGCTTGTGAAATGCGGTATTTAAAGAACCTATGGCCCTATGCAGGGGCTTGGCTCAGGCCTGGGTCACACGTAAGTGTATCAGAAGCCAAAGGTACTGACAGAGGTGTCCAGGGAGAAGACAGGAGGAAGGACAGAGGAGAGAGAGATTGGGAGTAAAGAGGGACTATAACCCTGAGCATCATAGACAGGACTGCATGACAGTGGGCAAAACTGGTCACACAGCACAGGAAAAAGTAGAGTGACTAGGAAGGGTCTAGGTAAGAGTGGCAATAAGGATGGTAAATCCTACAGAGCACACACATGACACTACATAAAAACACACACACACAACAAGATGTGATGAGGAAATAATTGGGCTCTTCGGCAATTTCAGGAGTAAATGAATGTTAAGAACACAGAGACACTGAGTGCTCTCTCCAAAGGCTTGTAGAACAAGAAGAAAGTGAAGAGCTAAAGGGGGCAAATATAAGCTAGGAAGCAGTTTTATATTTTCAAAGGCAAAAGAGATTTTACGATGTTTACTGAATATGACTAATTGCTAAGCACTGTACTCAGTGACACATATGTAAAGAAAGAAAAGAAACAATCTTGCTTTGAAGGAGACTGGCAACAAAAGCAGTAATTTAAAAATAATTATAAAATAAAGTAAAAAGACCCAAATGCTGATCAGGATTTGCTGGGTCTTTTAGAAGATTCTGATCTCTTCCACCTCTGCTGTGCTGCATGAGGCTGGAGGGAAATTAGGAGGCACTCAAATCACATGAAGTTCTAACTGAGGGAGTCTCTCAAGAGTGAGCCATGACTATCACCCACAGAAAAGCAGTGTTGGGTTTACAAAGGTCAAAGGCATAGATTTAGATTTTTCAGAGAAGTCCATCAGAATACATCTATACTTCAAGAAATCAATTCAAGCAACAGAATGAGAATTCAAATAAGCCTCCACAAGGACAAATCTTTTTTATTTCCCAGCAAATTCCTCTTACTATTCTCGTATATGTTTCTATTTCAATGAACACACCAAACACCAAAAAGATGACCAAGTCCAGGATGTATCCCTGCTTTACAATACTAGGAAAAGAAAACAACAGTAAGGTAAGAATATATTCCACCAGGCACTACTGCAAACAGTGAAACAAAAATCTACCGAAGCTTATTTCTAACAGGCGAGGTAAGGCAGCAAGTAAATGAAGCAAACAGAAAGTAAAGCAAAATATACAAGAGATACATAATTCACACAATATAAGGTGATGTGGAAAAAACTGAATCAGTATTTACAAGAATGCTCAAGAAAGATCGGAAGTAGTTAGTCTGTGAACATGAACTGAAGGATCAATATTTAATGAATACTAAACATTCGGGAGCTCAGTAGTGCCAAGTACGGAGAGAAACCAGAGTCCCATTTTCGGTCCTCAAGAGGCTTTCCACGTTCTTCAGTTAAAGTTTAATCTCAAATTCTCAAGCTTGGAGCTACAAGAAACCAACAGATGTTGACTTCAAGCCTCTATATACTACAGAGTAGGAAATGACATAAAGGAAGTTAGCTAAGTGCCTCTGAGTGACAGTAAGATAGGAAAGACAGCTCTAACTCTAAGACACTCAGGCCCTGGAGGCTGAGAGACTGTACACCAATGAACACCCAGCCAAGTCCTGAACCTCTATCTTCTCACCTGGTAACTCAGAGAGGACGCTAGGAACACTGACTTCCCAGCAGGTACCACTCTATTCCTTCCCATTTTCTACTGTGCTAAAAATACTGAATGAGGCAACTAAAAGGCTAAAAGACTACCCAATTCACCCAGGAATAAAACACTGAGTGACATATATAAAGAAATAAAGGGCTTAAGAGTAGGGAATGGAATGGCGAAAGGGAAGGTTCAGTTAGTAGTATTAGCACACAATTTTCACCACAAGTAAGTACCTCAATTTAGGATATAAATTCTTAAAACACACAGAACTGGTAGAAAAATTGTTTCTTTTGGGGGTTTGGGGGATGATACTGAGATTGAATCCAGGGCCTTGCTCTACCAGAGCTACAGCCCCAGAGTCACGCTACGTTGCCGAGGCAGTTCTCAAATTTGCACTCCTTCTGCCTCAGCCTCCCAAGTAGCTGGGGTCAAAGGTATGTGCAACCATGCTGAGCAAAAGATGGCTGCAATCATCATGTCCAGAGCAACTATGCACTTCATGTTAGAGGTGCCAAGGAGACAATTACAATTTAGTACCTCTGCTTTTTTCTATCCCGTTTCTCTATTCCTACTCTGATTTCCAGTTGTCCTTCCATCTTCCTGACAACACACAAATAAGAAAGCCACGGGCAGTCCACTCCCAGCTTGTCCTTTAAAGAAGGAAATACAGCAATACAGCTAGCATAAGATAAGAAAAGAACGCAGTTGTGCAGTCAGAAAGATCTCAATTCAAATTCCAACTCCACCCCTATTTCTGCTTCACGGCCTGGGGTCAAGAACTTTGGGATCACAACTGTACCCTCTTCCTAGATGCCGCAAGAATTAAATAAATAAGCACGTACAGGCTCCCAGCCCACACTAAAGCCTGGCTCACAGGAAGCTTTCAGCGCATGGTACGACCCTGGGTCAAACCCCAGCGAGTTAGCTGTTCACAAAGAAAACCTGGAAAGCTTGGTTGTGCCAAGTGAGAAAACCCAAGTATCTCCCCTTCGGACAGTCATCTATTGTGCACACGATCACTGCAGGCATGTGGGTCACTAAATCCATCCTGAGCTAGTTCTATGCTTATGATGCAATCATTCTGAGAAATGATGGCTTCCTAAGGTAGGCCTCCTCCAGAACAAAACAGCACTTCTCGTCACCTTACACCTACCTTTTGCCACATTGAGAGAAGTCCCTAGGTATGTGTTAACTTCTCTGCCCAAGGCAGTGGCCTGTCAGAAGCACACAGGGCTAAGGGCTTAATAGATCTCCTTGTAAAGTTTAAAGCAGCCCCTATAGACCATGCATTTTAAACATTCCTATCTTAATAAGAATTTTTATATTTCCTCTAATTCCACTTCAGAAATCTGTGCATCTATAAAATCTCTATCACACACAAGCTTTGCCGTGACTTCCCAGGAATGTGCAGCAGAGCCACAGGTTATTCACAAAGTGAGGGTTTCTACATACACAGAATCATAAAACATCATCAAAATCTGGTGTAAAAGTGAATTAATATTCACAAAATAAATCAAAGCATGCTTTGGAGTCATCAGTTTTTTTATAGCATAGTAAAAAAAATTCAAAGAGTAATTCTTTTAATTTTTTTTATTAGTACATGTTTGTAGTACATGCTGTTTACAATCACCTTGGGGAGTAGGAGCATGTACATAACACAGCTTCTTTTCCTCTTTTTTTTTTTTTTTTTTTTTTTTTGAGACAGGGTCTCACTATGCAGTTCCGGCTGGCCTTGAGATCAATCTGTAGCCCAGGCTGGTCTTGAACCTGCAATGATCCTCCTGCCTTAGCCTCCCGAATGCTGAGATTACAGGCTTACAAGTGGGTGCCACCATGCCTGGCCTTGTTTCTTTTTTGCAATCCTCTCCCGCTTCCCTCCCTCCTCCTCTAAATACCCTTTCCCCATTTACATTCTCATTGGTATTATTAATCTTAGCTGATGTTTATGACATGTAGTGTTTACATTCATTGAAGTTATTAGGTTGCTGTATATGACATGTCTTTATTCTACTTATTTCCCCTTTTCCCTTTCCCTTTATTCCTGGTCTCTATACTTCCTTATTCCTGGAACCTTTCCCATTTACAAGAAATTCAGCCCTATCTCCTATCAGTCTTTCATGCTTTTTTTAAACTTTGCCTTATTCAAATGAGAGATACCATAAGTTACTTAAACTTACTGTCTGATTTATTTCACTCAGCATTATATTTTCCAGGTGCATCTATTTTGCTAGGACTGTCTCGAATTTGTCCTTCTTTATACCCAAGTAGTAAGTACATATTCCATTATGTAGTGGTACCACATCTTTAGCCAGTTGTCTACTGATGGGTATTTAGCATGCTTTCAGGATTTAGCTATTATGAAATGTGCTGCTATAAACATGGGTGTGCACATATCACTGTAGTATGATGTCTGAAGCATTTTTGGGAAGATATTCTTCATAAATTAACTGAATTAACACCCTTTACCCCCAGAGGAAATTTGAAATCTAGACCTTGGCACTGGACTACATCCCCAGCCCTTTTTTTATTTTGAGACAGGGTCTCACTGAGTCACTAAATTGCCACGCCTAGGATTGAATTTATGATCCTCTTGCCTCAACCTCCCAGACAGCTGTAGACACCTACTACCATGCCTGGCAACTCAACTGGTGTTCTTAAGAAATTAACCTGATAGTCATTAATACTTCCTTAATAATTATAAGTTATCTGCCTCTCTCTCTCAAAAATGAACCCCTTTATGAGTTAACTCTAAAGAACTAGTTGTGGTTAAAAAAAAAAAAAAACAAAAACAGCAATATACAGAAAAGTACAAGGGCCTTGGTAATGGAGAACTCAGGTTTGATACCTGCAACACCATCATTGTTGTGAAACAAGATAGTTATTGAGTCATCATCTCACAAGATGTTACATACATTAAATAGTAAGATAAAGAATATAGTAAAATAAAGCATCTAGCCCCACAGTCTCTAAACTTTGTACACTATCTTTTGGAAAAGAATCATTTATCTTCCAGAAATATTATTTCCTTACCTTTCTTTACCTTCGTATAGTAAAATGTGTGTTCATCACTATTTTTAATTCCAGACCCAACTCAGGGTGGAGGACGTCCCTTACTTCACACCTTACAAATATGCCCTCTGCTACCAGGTCCCTAAGTTCACTTCACCATTATTCTCTGAGCACCTCTGCACCCTTAAAGGCAACTTGAGGACCATGATGTTCTGAAGTTTCTAAAGCATATCTCAAGCACCAAAAAATCTAGGTAAATGATCCAGGAATAGAGTCCACTGGCTTCAAGCGCAATCACACAAAACAACAGCAGTCTCAGTCTATGTCTCCCTCCAAATATTCACCTCCCCCACCCTGCTCCCAGATAAGCAAAGACTGTCCGAGCCCATGAGATGCCAACAGCAGACCGACTCAAACACCTGCACGCAGCACAGTGTGCCCCACTAGGACAGCTGAGGTGTCCACAAGACGCACACACACACCAAAGGCCTGATGAAACACTACCTGCTAATCAAAACACGACAACCCTTCCGACAGGATGAAGGCGAACTCTAGAAAAGTATTTCTACTGCTTTACAGTTTGGGGCAATTCATACAGGATATTGGATTATGGCATTCTCTCAACCCTACTTTCACCCTATGCAAGGAGAAAAAACCCTAAAGCACCCACAAGGTGTTGTTCCTAGACATGGACAGCTTCTGTAAAAGAATGCACTTGACATTTTGAAAATGGATAGTCTACAGACACTATTTTGCCATACTGTTATTTTTAAAAATAATCTTAAAATGACTGTCAAGTTCAGCAACTTTGTTTCCATAACAAAGCTTTCTAAACAGCTCTTGTTTCTGTAAAGTTAGCTGCCCAGGTCTGTTAGGTAAAAACTGCAAAGAAGGCACATACTCACTGAGCAAGGGCCAAAGCAATCCTGGACATGATATGCTGATGACAGCCTGAAAGAGGCCTAAAATGACAGAAAACAAGGAGGCCAGCCTGAAAACCATAATGAGACTTTGTTTTTAACAATTCCCAGAGAAAAATAATGGTGCAGAGGCTCTTATTTTATTAAAAACAGTACAGTCTATGGCAACCTTGTTTTGACTAATGGAACTCAGTACTCCTTGTGTTCATCTTTCTTGTCATTTTGCTGAAAGCTGTATTTATTTCTTCCAAATGGTAGTTATCTTTTAGACGGCAAATTTTTCAACAAATGGGAGATATATGAAGCAACCTTGGAGATAATTCTTTTATATTTATTTATATCTTTTTGAGACAGGGTCTCGCTATGCAGTTCAGGCTGGCCTTGAGCTCATTTTGTAGCCCAGGCTGGTCTCAAACGTGCAAAGATCCTCCTGCCTCAGCCTCCTGAGTGCTGGGATTACAGGACTGTGCCACCACACCCAGTGGAGATAATTCTTCATGTAAAAATTCAAGTTTCAGGTTTTAGAACTGGAGCCTGGGACAGTATCTGCATGATAACCAATATAATTTACTCCTTCGACTCCTCCCCTAATTTTCAACTATTTAGTGGTAATTTTGCCGGGTCAAAGTGCTCAGTATTTTGCCTTGAGCATTTGAAAGAAAGACACTATGTAATTCTAATAAATAAAAGATAGTGTTAATAATGTTTAAGAGTCCAGCTCTTTAATAAGCATCAATTCAGACTAATTATTTTAATAAATCAACACTCAGATGAAAAGCTAGTAGGTAATTATGAAGATAACAGTGATACATGTTATAACCACTCACATCAAGAAAACATCACCACTTTCCAAATACAAGCACGTAGCTGAGAACTGTACACACACCCCCAACAGCTAACTGTGAAGGAAAGGAAGTGCATAGTGGATAAAGGAAGTTAATGTCTAGTTCCACTTTTCTCCTATGAACAAGATTTCAGAAGTAAATAATACTATTTATGAAGATTTAAGTTTAACTGAAGCTTTGTAAATTTAGTGCTACTTACTTTTGATAAGCCAGCTGGTTAATAATTAAATAAATGAAGATAATATATTCAGGATGGATTTAAACCACTACCATAAAGAATCTTAAGCACGCTGGTGACATTTTGTTGCGCAGTAAAATGCAGTCTGCTCTGTGTAATCATGAAATGTTCAGTGCTATCCTAAAGCTAAAGAATTAATGTTGTACTTAGCATCTGTTTGTTTGGTTTTTTAGTTTGTTTTTTTCCGGTACCGGGGATCGAACTCCCGACCTTGCGCTTGCCAGGCAGGCGCTGTGCCGCTGAGCTAATCCCCAGCCCCTGTACTTAGCATCTGAAAGATAATTACTACACCGAATGGACTCTACCCACAAGGTTTTAGAGTTTTTAAATTTCCTACACAATCTTAAAACACACAACAACTTGAAGGGCCAAGCCAATGCTTCTATTTCCACTTTCCTCACATAAAAGGGCCTCTATACTTACTTATCGCTTCTACAGCCTAAGCTCCTATTTTCCCCCAAAGTGGTAATCAACTACCCCAATCCAACGGTGCTATCCCTAATGACAAAGGGCAAGACTAAGACTTTTTTTGGGTGGGCGACCTTAGGCACTGAACCCAAGAAAAGTTCTCGCTCGTTTCCCAGGCTGAGCTCAAACTTGCTATCCCTCCATCTCTGCCTTCCAAGTAGCTGGGATTACAGGCATGTGCAACCAGGTCGAGCTAAGACTACCACTTTTTCTTTCTTTCTTTTCCAATACTGGTAACTGGACCCACAGACTTTGCCCTGAGCTACCTCCCCAGCTCTTTTTATTACTTTTATTTGGACATAGGGTCTCAAAATAAAGACAACTTAGACTGGGCAACTTAGTGAGACTGTCTCAAAATTAAAAAACAAAAGGAAGAGGGAGCTGGGGGTGTAGCTCAGTGCAAAGGTCCTGGTTTCAAAACACACTCCACAGGTTTCTAAGTCCATTTTCTTGCTCAGAATGGTCCTCTGGTTTCAAAGAGCTTTTACCTTTGTCAACTTCTTAAAAAGATCTCAAGAAGATCGACATTAAATCTAGACAAAGCCCACTATGCCATGCTTCTTTCAGGAAATCACCATCCTTTCCTTTTGATATTTAACAGAAAAGAACCCTGCACTTTCTATAAAACTTAACAAGGTCATATAGCCTGTAAATTTAATACACCACAAAAATTTCCAAGATCATGAAGAACATGACCATATATAACCCCATGCCATCATCTTAGGCTGGTTAATTTTTTCCTCTGAAAGATTGGTAATTATTACATTTTTAAGCAAAGTAAGTTCAGAAGTTTGATTCCTCCAGAGGAATCACCAGAAACCACGGTGTTAACCTAAAAACCTGGAAGAGATACGTTTAATGTGTCAGTTCTCACCATTGAAGTGAACTGTTTTTACACAGCAAACCAAGATACCAAATCTTTATTCTAGTTGTATTTCTTCAACATTCAGCTTAAAACAAACCAACAAACAAAATACCTCATAAAAATGAACTAAAGCCGGGCACGGTGGCGCATGCCTCTAATCCCAGCACTCCGGAGGTTGAGGCAGAAGGATTCTCTCAAGTTTGAGACCAGCCTGGGCTACAAAGTGAGCTCAAGGCCAGCCTGAACTGCGCAGTGAGACCCGGTCTCAAAAAGACAAAAAATAAATAAATAAACAAATAAAAGTGAACTAAAGATAAAGATCGTTTATGCATGCCTACATACATCACTTCTAAAGTTACGAGCAACAGCACCAGACATGGTGGCATAAGCCTGTGATCACAGTCCTCAAAGCTAGGAGTATAAATTCAAGGGTAGCCTGGGTTACACGGTAAGTAAGGTCTGCCTCAATAAATAAACAATGTTCAATAATTTGACACAACCAAGTCTGGACCATTTCTCTAGCAAATAACTTGGACCGTCACTACTTTGGCCAAGCCAAGGCTACAGTGATCACACTGCCATACCTTTTGGGTAAAGAAACTACAGTGATAAACCAGCTATCTAAATATAACCATCAGGGGCTGGGGATTTAGCTCAGCGGCACAGCGCCTGCCTGGCAAGTGCAAGGTCGTGAGTTCAATTCCCGGTACCGGAAAAAAAAAAAAAAAACAAATAAATATAACCATCAACCTCTGTTTAGAACTATATGTGTTTACAAAGCAGCTGAATGGCCCTAATATCTCCTTCCTAAACAAAAACAAAACTTTCTACAGAAGGCAAAATAGACAGCTCCATTAACTAAAGTCTGACTACAGATTCTGGGGAATGAAGTGATAGCCTAAGGTCAAACATCTTGAAGTGAAAAAACTGGAACAAAAACTTGAATTTTCTCAAGTTAGTGTCTCCTCCATAATAACACATTTTATTTTATTTTATTTTATTTTATTTTTATAATAACACATTTTAGAAGACTGTGTATTGGGCCTTGGAGTCCCAGAGAAATAAATCCAAGAAAAGACTGTTTAAGGAGAAGCGACACAACTTTAACTTGGGCACTGGCAGGTCAAGGCACAAAGGACCTTCGAAGGTCTCACTCCTGTCCATAAGCAAATGCTCAGGGCTGGGGATTTAGCTCAGCAGCACAGCGCCTGCCTGGCAAGTGCAAGGTCATGAGTTCGATTCCTGGTACTGGAAAAAAAAAAAAAAAAACACAAAAAGAAAAAAAACTGAGCTAACATAAGCAAATGCTCTTCGCTGCTCTTCAGAACTATGGTAGCATTCCAAAGAAGCAGGCATCCTAGCTTTGTGGCCTGCGCATGCAACTTCTGCCTGATATGCTCCCCACCCATTTCTCATTTTAGCCTGCTTCCATTTGACCTATGTGACTCAGCTCAGATGACACCTCTTTCAAAAGCTGACCTCCACGGTGTTCCTGAAGCCCTCTGGATTACCTTACACCACTGCAATGTCCTGACCAGTTTTTCTGTCTGAATTTTCCCTACACATCAAAGTACTAGGGAGCAGGTTAAGGAAAAATGTGGGAGTACAACTGATATGACTTGGCTTCTCCTGATATCTGACACATGGAGCAAGTACTTAGTAAATGTTTATGGACTAAATGAATCAATGAGACAATTCATGGGAAAAGCCAAACCAATCTTCCTGGATAACAGAACTTCAAGACAACTCCAGTGAAAACTATGCTCACTACATTCACCTTATTTTTTATTATTATTATTTTGTTGTTGTTTTTTGAGACAAGGTCTTGCTGTATAGTTCAGGCTGCCTCTGAACTAACTATATAGCCCAGGCTAGCCTCGAATTTGTGGCAATCCTCCTGCCTCAGCCTCCCAAGTGCTGGGATTACAGGCCTGTGCCAGCACACCTGGCTTACATTTACTTTATTTATTTGTTTATTTATTTTGGTCTTTTTTGAGATAGGGTCTCCTATGCAGTTCAGGCTGGCGGCTCACTTTGTAGCCCAGGCTGGTCTTGAACTTCCAAAGATCCTCCTGCCTCAGCCTCCCGAGTGCTGGGATTACAGGTCCTAGCTACTTGGATTTCTTTCCCAGCCTTGTTCCTCCAGAATTAGCCCCAGAGATTACACAAGCTCAAGTACTGATGTTCCTTGATTTACAACAGGGTTATATCCAGAAAACATCCTAAGTACAAAATGCATTTAATATACTGAACCTACCAAATATCATAGCATAGTCTTATCTAACTTAAACATGCTCAGAATATCGGGCCAGGGAGATAATCAGTGGTGCAAGCGCCTGCAGCGCCAGCGCCTGCCTCACAAGCACAAGGTCCTGAGTTCAATTCCGGTACCAAAAAAAGAAAAAAGAAATGTATGGCAAAATACATTAGGCTACCATTGCATGAAATCATTTAACACAAAGCCTACTGTACAATACCATCATTTTAAATATGTGTTGAATATCTCACATATCACACATAGATGGACATTTTGTAGACAAGATGGGATACGAAAACACAACAACCAAAATAAAGTCAAAACAATACTGTGCACATTGTCAGTTGTTCCTCCTTATTACTGTGGTTGACTGGGAGCTCCAGCTCACAGCGTGAGAGGAAGGATCGTACTACATAATGCAAACCAGGAAAAAGAACAAAATTCAAAATAGCTTCAGCTGAACGCACATTACTTTCACACCACTATAAAGTAAAAAACTCTTAGGTCAAACCATCAGGAGCAGCACCCTCTGTATGATCACAAAACTAAACTTCTGTGGATTTTTTTGGTCCTATTTTGTTTTTAACTGGAAACCCACTGGTTTCTTAAGATACTCAGAATCATTTCACACTGATGACCTAGGAGTCAAAGCGACAGCCACAGCTCTTTGGAATATTTCCCCGGAGTCACAATATCATGGATAGTAAGTCTGACTTCACATGTTATTATCTGCTAATTGGGTAACTTTAGGCTATTACCCTATATTATTTATCCACAATACAAATAAACTGGCGCTCCTCTGGCCAGCAGACATTCCACAGAAATTAAGTAAGCACCCACCATGAGCCACCACGCAGGCAGTAACAGTGGTGACCCGGCTCTGCAAACTAAAGTGTATTGCCATCAAGTCAGTCCATTTTATTTATTTCCTTCCCAGCACTTCCCACTACCTGCAGTGATCCTCTTCACTGGTTTGTTTCTTCCCCATTAGGTGAGCTCTACAACTCTCCGCCGTTCACTTCACTTACTCAACACGTACAAAAAGAAGGAATGACCAAGCTGGACGGGGCCCCTGTTGCTTCATGGCCCTTACATTTCGATGGCAAAGGAAAAAATAGTATAATATACATACATGTATACATATATTCAATACATATACGTCTATCATATTTGCACATACATATGCTTGTGAGAGGACTCAAAGATACAAATTACAAAGATGATAAATGCAGGAGAAAAACATCAGAGCCCTGACTTCGCATTTACACATTTGTTGCGGTTATCTCTGGCTCTAGCTCCAAGCAGCTCTGAGGATACAAAGTATCCCAGGACCGGGTGGCCTCCCCCAACTGCACAGACCTAAGAGTAGCACGAAGAAGCTAGAAGAAAAGTTAAGTGAGACCCAGCAAATCTTAGGAGACAAGATAGGATAAGAAAACACAAAACACAACATCCAAAATAGGAGGTTCCGATCATGAAGTCGCTCAACGTATCAGGCTCCTCGCATGTCCTGGGCTTTTAACAGCCGATGGACAGGATCCTGTCCTCAGTGTGCTTCTCTTCTAGCGTCGAAACTCCGTGACTTCGTGGAGCGAGCAGTGCCACGGTGACCGCGAAACAGTGATGTGCTAGGGAAGGACGGCAGGTGCCCACGACGGGCTGGGGAGTCACAGCAGGGCTGCTGGACGGGTGACACCTGACCTAAAACTTTGTGAAGAGCAAGGGAGGGCCCTGAAGGGTCGGGGCGGCGCCGGGGGTGACTCCAGGACGGAAACCACAAACTCGTCCGTAAGTTACAGCGCCCAAGGTGACAAGTGCCTCGAAGGCGAGGCGCCCCGGGAGGCTGGGAGGAGGGGCAGGCCCGGGCTCCGCACATGGCCCGCGCGGCGTCCCCCGGCGCCGGGCC